>NW_023270387.1:14404773-14810231 GCF_011800145.1 Mirounga leonina | reverse complement strand
GGGGGGGGGGTTGCAGAGGGGGGTGCGGGGGGGGGGTGGCACGGAGGGCAGTAAATGGCGTTGAAGCCGATGAGCCAGGACTACGCAGCCCACCTCGGGCTGCTGCTTTCTGGCTTGGGACCCTGCGCCCGGTTTCCCGTCTGTCGATGGAGGTGCTACCCCTCCTCCAGGGGCTGCGGTGGGGCCTGAGGTGCCCAGCACAGTGTCCGACACACAGTAGGTTCTTACAACAAGGCCCCTCTCCTCTCTTCATGTGGGTGGGGGGCGGGCTCTGAGGAAGAGGTAGGAGGACAGAAACTGGGTTGGACGGAGGGGGGAGAGCTGTCCGGGAGCCAGTGAGGCACGCTGGGGGTGGGGTACAGATCTGTTCTGTGTCAGCCCAGGGTGGAGAGGAGCGGAGAAAGTGCCAGAGCCCCAGCCCCTCCCAGGCTTCTGTTCTCTCTGCACTCCTTGGACTGGCCTTGGGGAGCCCTCTGGGAAAGGCCGTCCTCAGGCCAGGGGGAGGCCTGGAGGGGGCGGGCCTGGTGTGGGGGGCACTGCCTCCGGGTCTTGAACGACCCCCTCCCCACTCCCCCAACTCATAATCCGATTTCTATTCCTACTCCCTCCTCTGGACCCGTCGCCATGGTAACAGTTTTCTCAGTTGCACTTCATCAGTTTCTCGGCAAATCTTTTTTTCTGCCCCCCTCCTTCAGTCTCTCTTTTTCTCCTCCATCAGCCTGCATTTCTACATACTCATGGTGCTCACCTTGCTCTTTATCCCCCGCCTTCTCTGTTCCTCTCTGGCTCTCCGTTGGTCCCCACCCGCTTCTGTCCAAATCTCTCTTTCTACAGCTCCCCTCCCCCCTCTCCCTTTTCAAGCCCCTGATTGTAGCAACAAGGTAGAGTCTGTTGGCTAGACAGGAACTTGTGTCCTTCTGATATCAGAGCCGAGGAGCAGAGAGTCCTGGAGGGACAGGGTTTGGGTGAAGTGATGTCAAGGGGAACCTAAGGTCGTGTTCATCTGTTCTGCCCTGACCAGGCGGCCTGGAGCAGTGGTGAGGGAAAGCCCTCTTGGGCACTTTCTCCGCCAGTCCTAAGTCAGCATGAGGGTGGTCCTGGGGTGTCCTAGAGGGTACTATTCTTGGTTGGCTTCCCACCTCACCCTCAGAGACCAGACCCAAGGCCTACAGCTATACAGCTACCCCCGGCGGGGTGCTTCCCAAACAAACACCTAACTCTCCCTCGGACTTTTGCTCCCCACAGTTCCACTTAGATCTCTCCACCTGCTCACCAGTCAGATCCACTGGGATGTCCTACCGTCCTGCCTACTTCTACCACTCTAAATATGAACCCTTCTGGGTGCCTGGGTGGCTCAGTTGGTTGAGCGATTGCCTTCAGCTCAGGTCATGATCCCGGAGTCCCGGGATCGAGTCCCACATCGGGCTCCCTGATCAGCGGGGGGTCTGCTTCTCCCTCTGACCCTCTTCCCTCTCATGCTCTCTGTCTCTCATTCTCTCTCTCAAATAAATAAATAAAACCTTTAAAAAAAATAAATATGAACCCTTCTTCCCTAATCCATCACCCCTCTGTGTACTTCCCTGTTGCTGCCCATGTCTCCTTTCTCTGTCATTTTCCACATCATCCAAGGTGAATCAATTCTCCTTCTGAAATATCGTCCACATCTGCTTCTAGCCCTCTATCATTTTGTAGATGTTGCCTGGGACCAAGCATCCAGCAAGTCAATCTGGGCCTCACTAGAGGCTCACTTCACACTTGGACTTTTTGCTTGGGTCTATCATAAATGTAGTCTCCCCTCAGAAACCAAACCTGTCCTAAACACAACTTTTTTCTCTCCTCCTTCTTTCTCCCGCTTTTTCTTCTTAATTTTTTGAGAGCCTATTAGGTATGATGTTTTTCATATATATCATCTCATTTAATTGCCACAATAATCTATAGAGTAGGTATTATCCCATTCTACAGGAGAAACGATGTCCTAAGTGGTTAAAGTAATTTGCTCAAAGTTCTACAACTAGAAAGCAACAGAGCTAGGACTCAAAAAATCAGATCTGTAAAGTTCCAAAGTTAGTGTTCTGTTTTATTTTTTGCTATATCAAGATGCTTCCGTAAGACTCTTGTACTCAAAAACCTTCTGAGTTTTCTTATTCTTCCTTTAGGCTTTTGAGGCTCATGATGATGTGACACCATCCCACCTACAAAACCATGTATCTTCTTGCTTCTCAGTGTGACACGGATTGGTATCAACCCAGAGAACATTTGTGTGTTTTAGGGTTTTGTCTTCATCTCTGTCCTGTTAAATACTTTTTTTTATTATCTTATATGAAAATACAGTATCCCATTCCACACATATAAGCCTGGAGAGATAGTAAACACTTTGAAGGACAAGATAAGGATCCCAAAATCATCTCCATGCATAGAATGTCAGGCCAATGTAACAAGATGAAATGATCAGCAGTCTACGTAAGACCTCAGCAATGTATAAGGGACCAGACATGGCTTAGAAGCAGTTCAGGTGAAGAAAAAAAAAAGAAAGAAAGAAAGAAACAATTCAGGTGAAACAGAATCACAGAATTAAGGAGTTTAGTAAGTTCAGTCCAAGTCATCAGCATAATATGGTTGCCAAAAGTAAATTCAATTTTAGGCCATATTAATAGAGATATAGTATTTGGAATAAAGAAGGGGATTGATAGTCCTGCTTTACTCTGAGTTGGCCAGGTGTTGTCACGGCAGTGACTGTTTAGTGAACTGGGAATGTTTAGGCTGGAGAGGAGGAGAAGAGTCAGGAGTCATTAAAGCTCAAATATGTGAAGGGCTATCATGGGGAGGAAGAATTAGACTCACATCGTGTGACCCCAGGAGGTAGTGTGTGGACTAACAAGTGCAGACCACTGGGAGACAGAGGTCAGATCAAAGGAAGGAAAAACAAATGTTCATTCACTGGGGTACCTGGCTGGCTGAGTCAGTAGAACATGTGACTCTTGGTCTCAGGGTCATGAGTTCAAGCCCCCTGGTGGGCCTAGAACTTAGGTTAAATAAAACTTTAATTAAAACACCCCCACAAATGTTCATAAATGGAACGGGCTGCCTTGGGGGTTTGGTAAGCTCCCCACTCCTGAAGGTGTTCAAAAAGATGGTGACACACTGCTTGCCAGGGGTGTTGTCGGTGGGGGGGTGGGGGTTGCGGCAGAAAGATCCTGAAACAGGTAGTTGGTCTTCGTTGAGGCCCCTTCCCACCAAGATTTATGATTCCTCCTGCTTTTGTTCTTTCTGTGCCCCTCATCAAACCCTTGTGCTCCCCTGAACCTGAGGTCAGTCTCCTCTTTCTCCACAGGGCTCCCTGAGGATTCAACCTGCACTGATTACATCAAGTCCACATCTTTCCATTATTTAGCATCTTTTATTGTGTTTTAAAGATTTTTTTTTTTTTTTTTATTCATGAGAGACAGAGCGAGAGAGAAAGGCAGAGGGAGAAGCAGGCTCCCAAGGAGCAGGGAGCCCGTTGCGGGACTCGATCCCAGGACCCTGAGATCATGACCTGAGCTGAAAGCAGACGTTTAACCATCTGAGCCACCCAGGCGCCCATGAGCTCCTTTTTTTAAAAATTTTTTTTTTTTTTACCTTATGAGCTCCTTGAGGGCAGGTGCCTGTCGTATCTGTTACAGGATCAAAACTTATTCATCACTGATTCATCTTCTCAGCCTCCCTCTGTCTCCCCTCCCCTCACCCCCAAGATAATTTTATCCTTCACCTGTTGTTGGAAATCTTGTCTTGGCTTGCTCAGTTCCAGAGCTTTTGTGATACAAAACTGGGAGAATAGCAGGTGAGAGACAAGAGGCAGGAGCCAGGCAGCTTTCTGGTGTGTTAGGGAGAATCTGGGTAACAGGTGAAAGGAAAAGGAAAATAATGAAGCCTGACAGGCTAAGCCAGTCCATATGATAAGGGGATGAGAGCTGTGTGGACTACAGAGGACAGAGCCGGGTGGAGAGTGAGTCAGCCGCTACAAGGTGTGTGGAATAGAAGAGGAAAGGGAATTTTAACAAGTGGTGCCGCAGGTTACAAATTGGATCATCAGGAGATACAACTAAACGTTGGGATTCCTTTTTGAAATGATTTTTGGTGGTGGGAAATTATTTGGGTCGCGGGATCCCAGAATATACTCAGGTTTCATATCCTGCAACTTCCGCGGGATCCAGCATAATGCCAGGGTGTAGGCACCCCATGAGGCAGGACCCCAGTCCCAGCAGATGGAGCAGATGTGGTCCCGAGGCCGTGAGATTCTGCCAAAAAGATTGGAACGTTAGGCTTCTTCTCTCACCTCAGAGGTATGTCTTGTAAAACCATCTCCTAATCTGGGACTTCAAGTTCCAAATGCCCTAGCCATTAGAATTGGTTATGGGTCTTGACAGATGGGGAACATGAGCCCCAGGAAGGTCCATCAGCTTGCTCGAAGTCACAGAGCAGGTTTGAGGCCTGGCTGGGACTGGGACTACGCCGGTCTCGGGGATTTGTCCACAATCCAGGGATGCCATTTTTCCACTGGGCCAGAGAGCTACCTGCATATAAAGAGAGTCTTGATGAGAGAGAAGAGGGCGGCCTACGGGCCTGGGGCAGCTGAGCAGTCCTCCCTGTGTTCAGAGCCCTGCACCAGGCTCTGCGGGATGTCCAGATAAGGAGGCCAAGCCTGCCTTCCCAGATCTCGTGGCCTCACAGGGAAATGAGCCAGACACAGGAAGAAGTCCAATGGAAAGTTGGAAGCGAGCACTGCAGTGGTGTGGTGGGAAGGTTCTGGACTGGGAATCAGGAGGCCTGGGCACCCCTGCCAGCCATCACTCACCAGCCACCATCTTATCACCACACTGGGCCTTAGTTTCCTCACCTGTGAACAGTCTTTTTTGGGGGGGCGGAGGGGCAGAGGGAGAGGGAGAGAGAGTCTTAAGCAGACTCTGCACTGAGCAGGGAGCTGACACGGGGCTCAATCTCAGGACCCCGAGATCATGACCTGAGCCAGAAACCAAGAGTGGGAGGCTTAACCGACGGAGCCACCCAGGCGCCCCCACCTGTGAATATTCTCTTAAAAACAAAAGCTCTCTAGTGTTCCGTATTAGAGCAAATTAGTGCAGTAACTAAGTGTATCCTGTGAGTGCTTGTCCCCATGCTCTCCCCTCCCAGGACAATCTCAGAAAGGCTCTTGCGGCCAGTTGATGGCAGAAATTAAAATGTTCCCAGGACTCGGAACTGCCAGGCAATGTGCACAGTGAGGGGTAGGAGGTGACATGTGGCTTTCTCCGGGCCCCTGCCTCTGGTAGCCTCTCCCGGGCTTCTGAATGCCACTCTCCCCTCCCCAAGCCCACCACAGAGGTGAGTGTTTCTCTCTCAACTAACCCAGCCTGCTCTTTAATTGTTATCTTTCGGATAAAGAGCCTGAAGAAAAACTCATCCAACCCTTTTGGTTTACATTTGAAAAAACTAAGGGCCCCGAGACAGGGTGTGACTAGGCCAGGGTCACCTGTGACTAGGCCAGGGTCACATACTCTTGACTCTCAGGTCAGTCTTCTTTCTTTTGGGGCTTGGGGAATTTATTAGAAATGGATTGTTTGGGGGCAGGGGGGTACCTGGCTGGCTCAGTCAGCAGAGCATGTGACTCTTGATTTCGGGGTTGTGGGTTTGAGCCCCATGTTGGGTGTAGAGATTACTTAAAAAATAAAATCTTTAAAAAACAAAAAGAAAAGAAATGGGTTGTTTGGGAAAGCAGGCTTAAAGATCCCTCCCTCCTCCCTTGTAACATCTGGTGAGGTCCCTTGCTGGGATCCTGGTCTATCTTTAGGGCTCCAGGGAGATGTACTATCTGCCTGGACAGTCACACCTTAGGCGGGCATAAGTCTCAGCCCAGATGTTGCTCCTGGGGTTTGCAGGAAACTTTCCAGACTCCCAAGTCCAGAATAGGGGTCTCTCTGAAGTGCTCCCCAAGGCTTCATGACACTGAATTGAAATCACTTTGTTCGCTTGTCTGTCCCCACCTAGACTGCAGGCTCTGAGGGCAAGGACCACATCTGTCTTGTTCACCGACATATACCTACTGTTTTGTCCAGTGCCCGGCGCATAGTAGGTTCTCAAAAATAGTTTTTGAATGAATAAGTAGATGGGGTTGGTCAGAGGAGGATTCCAGGAGGAAAAGGCAAATGTTGAGGCAGGTGTCACAGCCTGAAAGGAGGACAGAATTGTCCCTGTTTGGGTGAACCGCCCAGACTCAAAGGAAGTCTAATGGGAAATGGTGAGAGGGAGGGAAGTAAGCCCACTGAAAGGAAAAACAAAGAAGGAAGGAAGGAAGCCTGCAAGAGCATGGCCTTCAATAACCTGGGAGGGCTTCCGGGTGGAGGAGAAGGGTCTCAGCCCTGAGCGGGAGAAAGGGAAGTGGTTGTGAGCACCTAGAATCCCTCAAGAGGGGTTCTTTTATGAGGAGAAACCAGAGGGCAGCTTGGCTGGAGGGAGGGAAAGCTGAAGTGCAGCAGGGTAGCTGGTGGGAGCTCTGAAGCCTGGCTACAGGTTTGAATTTGATGTTGGGGTCTGGAGGGAATGGGCCTTCTGGGAAGGCTGGGGGCACAGAAAGAAAAAGAAGGTGAGGAGCAGCTTCCTTCACTTGACCCCCTCTGTTAGGTTGAGACCCTGGGAGGACAGGGCTAGGTCTTTCTCCCCCCTACCCCAGCCCCCCTGGGTACCTGGGCCCCACAAGTAGAGTCCCCTCAGGCAAAGATCTGGAAGTGGCTGAGGCAGCCTGCTGAGTGGGGGTAACAGGGCAGACGTTGTGGGAGCTCCCTCCTTCCACGAGCCTTCCCAGAGGATTCTCTTTACCTCCGGAAGTGCTGTTCCTTCCGGAGGAGTACTCTGTCTCCAAAGTCCTTCTTCCACCCATCCCCACCTGAGCATAGCTTGCGCCGCTACGCCAGATCTAGCCACCAGGGGGCAAAAAGAAAAAAAAGCAGCCCTTAGGTCAGTGTCCCTCCACCTCCCCCCCACAACACCCCCCCCAACACCCCCCCCCAAGGCCAAGATGGGCGGTGCCTCACCTGGCTCTCCACGGTGTCGGGTAGCCCCGTTAACCCCTTCCTGCCCAGCCTGGGTTACTTCCCTCAGGCAGTCATTCAGAGAACTGGAAGGCAAATCTGATGGTGGAGGGGGTGTTGCCCAGGAAAGGGGCCAGGGTGGAGGCGAAATCAGGGTTTCCAGCTACTCGGGCCCCTGTCCTAGCCGGAGCTGGCGGAGGCTAGCGTTCCCTGCCTCAGGTGGGGAGCCACCTCCGCAGAAAGGTGAAGGAGCCCCCTGGAGGCAAAAGAGGCAAGGGCTGTGGTCACCTGCGCTGGGCCTCACGGGGGACTCAGAATGCTGGGGCAGCCGCAGAAGCCAGACTTCCGGGTTCTCCGCAGCCTTCCGTCTGGCAGGGACCTTTGTAACGACTAGTGGTGGGGGGAGGGTGGCCAAAGAGTGGAGGGAGAGACACACAGGACTGGGGTGGCGCGAGCGTAGACAATTAAGATTTGGCAGCAGAATGGGCCGGATCACGCCGCTCTCAGGTGCCGGGTTTTGTGCGTCTCTCCTCGAGTACGAGGCAGCCAGCCCTCCAAGGCTCTGACCAGCCCAAATCCCGAGATTGCAGTCCGGGCCACAAGGTGTTAAACAGTGGTGGGAGTGGGGTCCGGAGTCCCTCCCTCCTTCCCTCCTTCCCTCCCTCCCAGCGTCACCACCTCGGAGTCCACCAGGCTGGCGCGCAAGGAGTTAAGTCTGCCCGCAATCTGCAAGACTGGAGCCGGGGAGGGGGAGGAGGGGGGAGAGGAGGGGGGGAAAGAGAAGAAGGGGGAAGCAGACTGCAGGGAGACAGCGCCAGGAACCCCCTCCCCAGGGACCTGGCCCCTGGGCCCCCAGACCCAAAAGAGGCCCTGCCCTCCCCGGGGTCGTGCTCTCTTCCCCCGCCCTGCCTCCGCCCTCCAGCTTTGTGTCCCCAGGAGGGTGGGCTGCAGGATTTCCAGCCAAGCCTTGGCTGCCTGCTCAGTTTTTCCAAACCCTCCAGTCGGGGAAGGCGGGAGCCCTGTCAGGATAAGAGTCCCTCCCCCCACTGCCCCCGCCGGCCCCCTCTCCCAGCCTCCTTTTTCCTGCCCCCGCACCTTTCCCAAACTTCTTTCCCTTTCCGATCCTGGCCCCTGCGCCCCCTATCCCCACCTCTATTGGTTCCCAAGTTCCAAGTTCAGGTTGGAGGGGCCAGGTGGGTCCCATATTCCTGGCGAGGCGCTGGTAAAACCAAACTCCGCAGGCCGACACTGAGACCTGCTGGGCGCCCGCCCGACTCCCAGCCTGGCGCCCGCCCCATCCCAAGACGTGGCCCCGGGTCCACCGGTGAAGGTGGCCCAGGGGTCTCCCGCCCCGGGATGGGGGTGGTGCTGGGGGCGCCGGCAGAGCTGGACAGCGGACTCTGGGCGGCTGGTGCCAGGTCTTTTGGGGCACGCTTCGAGGAGGGGGCAAAGTGTTCCGAGCGCTGGCAGGGTTCTGTCCAGCAGGTCTATTATATAATAATCACCATCTCTCAGGAAGCCAGGCAGCTGGAGTGAGTGGGGAAGCCAGGATGCCCGGATCCGCTCCTCCTCCAGGCCCAGGCAGGTGTCTCCACCAAGATGGGGGTGCGGGCGCAGCCCAGAAGTGAAATGATGTGGGGGTCGAGGGGCAAGTGAGGGGCCCTGGGCAGTCCGAAGGCGGCCCCGAAAACCCCGCCCCCAGAACTCTGACTGACAGTGCTCTGAGCCAATGATTGAAGTCACTGTAGGGCTCAAAGTTAACCCTTTCTTGGGTCCTTAGTTGCTTTAGGGGATTAGAGTCCCTTCCTGGGAACTGTTCTTCAGTCCTGAATCCCTCCCACCTGCATGAGGTCGGTGAGGTGTTTCAGCTGGAGGATCCTTGAGTCCTAATCACCTCGCGAAGTAATCTCAGATAATCAGCCTCCCTAGCGCCGCCCCCCACCCCCCACCCCCGCCTCCAGTCCCAAAGTAAATTGTATTACATGATGTGCTTGTGTGTGTACACTCTGTGGTTCCAGAGCCAGGACCGCGTGGCGCTGGCACACCCACCCTGCGCCAGGAACAGGCACCCTCACACACCTATACCCGTGCCGGCACCTTCCACCGACAGTCGCTGACACACCTGTGACACTCCTCGTGACACAGTGACACACAGATACATGGAAACACCCGGTGATTCCTCGAGTTCGCCAGTAGAGGGAGCCGCTCCATTCCAGCAGGGGCGCCAGCCCCTCTCCTCCTCTCCTCGCTCACTCCAGGGTTCCACCCAGAACTCGTGGCTGCCCGGAGCTCAACTCCGCATCCCAACCTGGAACCTACACTGGGGGAATGAGTCACAGCCCCACCCAGGGGAGCGCTCTACATGGCTGCTCCACAGGACATGCCGAATACGCTTGAACTTACTGTGTACCGCATTTAACAGACCTTTTGCAACACAGCCATCATTCACTCCTGCAAACACTGTTTTCTGGACCTTCTGTGAACCGGGCATTGTGCCAAACAGATCATAACATGCCCATGTGGTTTGTCATGTATGTAACGCAAGACTGATCCACATAAATGGGGTGGCCCCTTCCTCCTAACAAGCATCCTGTTTGAGAAATGGCCCTTTTGCCTTGTGGCACATACTATATCCACCGGACCCTGGAGAGAGGGGAGGAAATTAAACACTACTTCTGCAGGTCAGGTCTTATCCTAGGCTCTAGGATCTTTCACACCAGAGCTCAGCTTTTCTGGGCTTCGGTTTTCCGTGGGAATACCTACCTCATGAGGTTGTGATGATCCAACCCCTAACCCAGCTTGGTGTTTGGCACAGCAGTTAGTAGGCATTTGGGGGAGTTGTTTTGATCGGATCAAAACATGATCTAGAGATAATGCGTATGAAGATGCTTTGTAAACTGATGTTAGACACACACGGGGGTTATTATGTGATCTTTTTTGGGGGTTTGTCCCTCATCTCCACCTGTGCCTCCTCAGACTTTGCCCAGTGCCCAGCTGCTGACACTATCAGCCCATCAAGTGAGGTTTGTTTTTTTTTTCCCCCCAGCAAGTGAGTATTTACGGAAGCTCTACTATGAACCCAGCACTTGAGTGCTGTGGGGAATATAGAGGTATAGGAAGCATAGTCTGGGCCCTCAAGAATCTTTTGGGGCAACCAAACGTATATATATGAAGCAAAACATATAAGTAGGTGGCATAGACGTAATAGGTAGTCGGAAGAGAGGGTGGTCTATAAGGGCTAGGGCTCTCCGGGGACCCAGGAGGGGCAGGGGAGAGGGCAGTGGAACCGAATATCAGAAGCAAACAGGCTTGTTAGTCTTCTTCATTTCTGAAGCAGTCTTGTTACTTGTTGGCATTAATTTTGGGTGGGAGCAGTAGGATATAGGAGAAGTGTCCTGGGATAAGGAGTCCCAAGTTGTTCTCCTGGGCTTACCACTTTCTAGCTGTATAACCCCGAGGAGGTCCTTAACTACTGCAAGGCTCAGTTTCCTCACCAGTGTAATGGGGCCATAACCTCTTTCTCACGGGTTTGTGGTAAACATTGAAATAACATTTGTGAAATGCTTTTAAAAAGTGCTTTACAATTTCTTCTTCATTGCATCTGTCTTCTTATAGGGTCTTGAGTGTGTGTGTGAGCACTTTGAGGTTAGGAGTTTTTTTGAGAATACAAAGATGTTACTTCCACATTTTCTTAGCATCCACTTTGTGCTAGGTACTGAGATGAAAAAAATTCAGTCTATGCCCTCAAGGACCTCATGGTCTACTAGGAAAGAGAGATGAATAAAGAGGTGCTCAGTGCATAATGAATGTGGGTGGGTACAGTGAAAAGGGGACCCAGTTGTGTGTGTGTGTGTGTGTGTGCGTGCTGAGGGGAGTCCAGGCAACTCCCACCCCTTCCAATCAGTGTAGACTGGAGGGTAGGTTTGTGAAACCTCTCTCTAGCCTGGGATGTTGTTGGCGCGTCTCTTCCCCAGTCCTCAGGAATGGGGAGGAGAGCAGGGTAGAAGCCCCCTCCCCAACCCCCGGGCCAACCTGCCTCCCGCTAGCCGGCCGGGCGCCTTACCGAGTCAGACCACTGGGAGGCTGGGGGAGCCGGGTTGGGCGAGGAGGCGAGCGAGATGGGGGAGCTCTTATTTTGACAGGGGCCTCTCCGGGCTCTGGTATGAAGGCAGAAGGAGGCAGCCAGAGAGCCCCGATGCTTATTCAGGCTGGGGAGAGGAGCCGAGTGGAGGGGCGAGCGAGGCTCCGGCAGCGCAGGGGAGCCCGGGGAGGCGGCGGCGCGCGGCGGAGCCAGTGGCCGGACATGCCCCGGACCCGGGGCCGCTGCACCACTGCCGCCGCCCGGAGCCAGCCGGCCGGACGCCCGCACGCCTGGGTCCCCCGGCGCCGCGCCGCCCGGGGGCTGCGACCCGGACCCTCGGCGTCTGACCAACAATAAGCGCCCAGACAGCCCCCTCCCCGCCCCGCGCCCGCCGTCCCCGCGGGCCTCGGAGAAAGTGAAAGGAGGAGGCGAAGGAAGGGAGGAAGGAAGGAAGGAAGGAAGCAAGGAAGGAAGGAAGGGAGGAGGAGCAGGAGCCGGAGCCGTGAGGTTCGGGGCCGAGACCCCAGCCCCGAGCCCCGGGCCGGGCGGGTGTGCACGCTCTCCCGCCGCTGTCCGGCGCCCACGACCATGCTCGGCGGTTGGGAGGCAGGAACCCAGGCGCCCAGCGACCCCCGGAGACCTTCTCCCGGGCCGGGCTGGTATTGAGATCAAGGCGTCCAGGATCAAAAGATCACCGCCTGCCCGCCCCCCTCCGCACCTCCAACTGGCAAGCCGGAGGACCCCAATCCAGTCACCGACCCTGACCTGGTCATGGCGTCCAGCTCCGGCCTGGCGTGAGGACCCCCGACCCGCGCGAGGTGAGGGGTGGGCTGGGGCCGAGGGCGAAAGTCATGCCAGGCAGGCAGAGGCTCGAGGAGGGAGATCCAGTTTGAACTGGGGAGGGGGAACACAGTCTGATTGTCTGCTGCCCTCTGGCACGCACCCCCAGGCTGTTTAAAGGGTGGGGGACGCCCCCAGGGTTAGTGGTGGCTACTCTTGGGCCCCCAGTCAGGTTGGCAGCCCCAGAGCTCAGGGGGGAGGGCTTAGGGGCAGCCAGGGGACCCTGCCACCCTAGCAGAGAGAACAAGGCCGGCCTTGGGCCAGCTGGAGCAGCAACCCTGCCCTGGGGGCTTCTGGGAGATGTAGTCCCCCTCCCAGGCTCACCAACCTCTTGGGTCTCAGCACCCCAGCACTCCTTCCCTGGCTAATGGGAGCCTCCAGAAGGAGGTGCATTAGGATTGGGGATTGCTGGGGTTACCCTCTGCCCCCAAGCAGTGCCTAGGAGCAGGAGGGGCTGTGACTGGAGGAGTCTCCCCGGCCAAGGATTCTCAGTGCTGTGGGCTTGGCTGGGGGGGTGGGGCAGTCACACAGTTCCTTGGAGGTGTCCCTGCACTGCTAAGGGGAGGCTCCCCCTGCCTTGGTCCGGGGGAGCTCTTGGAGGAGGAATATGAGGAAGAGAAGTGAGACTTAAACCTTCTTGCTTGTCTGGAGTATGTCCTATTCCTGGGCTGCTGGAATTTGGTTTCAGGAGACACTGAAGTCTACTCTCCCCTTCTCCCTCCGGGTTGCTGAGAACGAGAGTGTCCCTCACAGTCTGGGAGTCTGGAGGGTGTCTCTCTGGAGCAGTGAAGCCAGGATCTGCTTCTGTCTGTCTGTCCAGCCTCCTTCCTTCCGGGTGTTTCTGACACCCCTCCTCCCGCCTCCTTGAGTCTGTCTGCTGCTTGGGGTGTGTGTCTGTGTCGGGGCCGGGGCCGGGGCGGGGGTGGGGGGGTGGGGCTCTGCTGCCGGGAGGAAAAGTGTTGCTCTGGGAGAGGTGAGCTGGGCATGTGACTGAGCCTTGGGATAGGGGCTCAGGGCCCACTTGATCTTTGGCCTTGGTTTCCTGTTTTACTTAGGAAAGCTGTCTTCACACTGTATCTGCTGGAATCCTACTGATGCCTCTGGGCAGCGCTCTGATTATGACCTCCAGGGTGGGTGGGCTTCCACTCCTCTTGTTCTCCCCACTCCTCAGCCTCTCCAGAGAGCAGCCACTTCTGTGGGGCCTGGCTTATCTGCTGCTCCCTAGCACAGTCTTGCCTTCTCTGGGTCAGGACCACGATTTCATGGCCCCAGGGGAAGAGCATGATCAGGCCCTGTCTTTCTGGTACCATCTATAAGGTGCCTGGTGCTAGAAGCCTCAGGATGCAGTGAGAATGGGCCAGGAAGGTGAGGGGTAAGGGAAATCTGGTAGAGAAGGAAGGTGCTGCCTCCCCTAGGTGATCAGGCTCCTTGGCCTTGGAGAACCACGCCTGGAAGGCCAGGTTCTAGCCACCTCCCTCTAGAGGTTCTCTGCCTACCTGTATTGCTCCTGATTAGGGGTGGGGGTGCGGGGGAAGTTTAATGTTTGAAAGGGCACTGGTTAGGGGTAGAATACCTATAATCTTCCATCCAGGGTAACTCTTGTGCTTGGGATAACAGGGGCCCCATGGCTGGAGATGGGTTCTGGAGGTCCATGTGGAGGTTCAAAATGAGTCTCTAATTCCTGGAGTTGAGGGTCAAGGTGGGAAGAGATTACAGAGTCCTGAAGAAGGATTGGTGGTACACAGAAATCTGGGACTAGCACAACAGCGGTAGTGTGGGGCCTAGTGAACTTGCTTATTGAATCTGTGCTGGGCACCCATGCCTCTGTCTGGGTCCTTCCTGGGTTAAGCTTCTGGGTACCTGGGTTAAGCAGAAGCCCTGGGCTGGAGACTCAGCGTCCCTGAACACGCAGGGCAGTAGCCTTCTGGGCAGAGACCTAGTGGGTGGCAGTGTCGACTCAGCAAGGGCTGGAATGCCTGGCACCTGCTTTAGATTAAAGGAGATGCCTGCAAAGGGGGGGATGCCGGCCTGTGGGGGAGTGGCTGGGATGGAGCTCCGCGTAGCCCAGGAGTGGGGTGGAAGAAAAGGACCAGGGTTGCAGGTAGCAGCCGCTCTGGCAAGAGTGGAAGGAGCCAGCACTCATCCAGCTCTGCAGCCCCTCCTCCAGGGAGTCTAAGACCCGAGCTGGGGGCACCCCCACACTGGCTCTGGCGCCACAGGCTGAACTTCTGCCCCAGTGCCCAGAGGATGGGGCAGCTGCGGGGAGCCAGGGTGTCTGAGTGTCCAGGCTTCCCAGGACTTCCCAGAAAAGCCTGCAAGGAGGTGGGGGGCACTTTGGGTTCTTGTCCTGATGCCATGTTTACTCAACCTGGGGCTCCTTGGTTGCTGGTGGTGAGGCACCCCCAAGAGCCTGGGTACCCAGGGGTGATGGGGAAATGGCATCCCTTCCTTGTGCCAGGAGCCCTGGGCACTGCCCGGGTGCTGACCTGGGGGGAGGGGACAGAGGGGGATGGCAGCGTGGGAAAGTGGGCAGCCGTGGGAGCCAAGCGGGTACAGGCTGGGTGCCGCGGGCAGGGAGACTCTGCCAGGCCTGCTCTCCCTGGGGTGGGGCTGGCTGTTCCAGGGACTGGCTCAACCTGTTGAGCGCCTCGCTGCTGCAGCTTGGCATCTGTGCCCCTGCCTGCCAGCCCTGGCAGCTGCCCACCATAGCCACACTGGAGGGGCTGCCCCCAGGGATCTGGGAAAAGGAGGCTTCGGGTGGCCAAGGGGCCAGGATGGGTCTGGTAGAGGCTCATCCAGAGAGTGCTAAGTTTCCTCAGGTCCTGTCCTCTTAACTACCCAGAGCTGGGCTGGGGCCAGTTGGAGGGCTAGGTAGCCGGAGGCTAGGAGCTGAGGGGCTAGGTGGAGAAGGCCCCCATATTAGTGCTCTTGAGGTGCTGCATGTCGCTTGGATGGGCGGCCCTAAAGGCAGCCTGGAGTTACAGCCTGGAATTTCCTCTGCTGGGTGCCAGGGCCAGGCCTCCAGAGCCCCACCCCCAGCCTGGCCTGACCTCCCCTCCCTGGGAGAGAACTGCCTAGACTGTCCCTGGAGGTTGGGGGAGGGGCAGTAAGGGCATTCTGCTGCCCTGGGAGGGGAGGGGTGACTTCCTGGGTGTGGGGGTATGTTGTACTGCCTCAGTCTCCCCAAAGGCCCCCCTCCCAGGTGAAGAAGAGGGAAGCCCCTGGTTCCCAGGGAGCTGTCTCCCACCTTGCTCTGAGTATGGGGAGTCCTGGGTCCCACGGAGGATCTCTGAGCCCTGAGGGCCCTTGCTGTCCCCCCACCCCCTCAGACCCCTTAGTTTGGGGCCCATCTTGGGGCTCTGCTAGCTGGTGGAGAAGGGGAGCCGGGGTGCTACTCTGTAGGGGAGAAGGTGTTGACCACCGCCCATATATGGGGGAAGCAGGCACAGGCAGCTTCCCTCTTCCTCTCCTGAGGGGAAGGGCGGCCTCCCCTGCCTTCTTTCTTTTTCATTCAGTGGCCAAAGCAGAGTCCTCTCCTTCTTTGCCTCCTTTCCACCCCAGGCCCTTCCTGCTTGTCCCTGGACCTCCTGCCCCTCCTAACCTTGGTGTCTCGTCTAGGCTCCCCTCCCTGGGGGGCTGAGATTCCCTCTGTCCCACCCCCTCCCCCAAAGGGCTGGTGGCCCTGTGCTGGTCTGTCTTCCCCTCCCCCTTACTCTCCACCCCCAGCTTCAGCTGGGAATGGCCCTGAATCCAGCATTTCCAGCATTTCGAAACCAAGATTGTTTTGAAATCCCTGAGTACTTCTCCACCCCCCTCTGACTCCCCTCCTCCCCACTAGCCCAGAACTTAGTCCTCTAATCTGACCTCACGCTGTGCATTGCCAGGGTCTGTGTGTGTGAGTTTGAGTGCTAACATTCAGCCACGTGCATATGACTGTGTGTGTGTGTGTGCGTGCGCGCGTGCAAGCCAGTGTGCATGTGTATCCCAGTGTGGGTGCATCTTCTGTCTATGAGCAGTTCTGTGTGACTGGCCTATGTCTTTTGTGATTCTGGAGCTCTCCTCATTCTCTGGGAGCATGGCAGCCTCTATGGGTCTTGAGGCATTCTTAGGGAGTTTGGGGTTATTTTTAGGAGATAGATGTCTTGGATGTATATCTTTGGGAATCGTGTCTGTGTCTCAGTTGCACATCCCGGGGAATGTCTCTGAGGAGTGTGTATGCCCGGGGTTTTGTCTCTTTGATGAGTTTATGTGCGTGTGTGCTCTGCTCCTGTTTCTGCTTCTCTCCTCCTCCCTTTGAGTATGTCTGGTGTGTGTAGTCATAGGTCTCCCTGCAGCAACCTGGGACATGGAGTCCTCTGTCCCTTGATAGGGAGGTTTCCTGGAGTGGGGCCAAGGCTTCTGGCAGTTCCATGGTCCTTGGAGAGAAAGTGGTGGAAGGGGGAGACTTTGGGATAAACTGTCCCCCCTGGGCTGGGCTCTCTTCCTCTGCCTCTCACAGACACCCAACAGCTTGAGGGGTCCCAACACCCTCTTCTTGACCTCATGATACAGTGGTGGCTGACCATAGAGAGGCTAGTGCCCTAAAGGAAGGGTGAGGAAAGGGAGTTAACCCTCCACCCCAGTCATTCGCTTCACTGGGGATGAGGAACAGGCCAGCCACATCAGACCTGGGAGCTTGGCGGCTCATTTAAGATTCAGGAAAGTTGACTTCTCTAGCTAGGGGCAGACAGCAAAACAAGACAAGACATTCACATTTCCAGTCTTCACAGAAGACAGACGGGGCTGGAATCCTAAGGGGGTGATGTTCCACCCCAGAAATATGAGGCATTTGGGGTGGGGCCAGCTGCCATGGTAGCCTGGATCCTGGGAAGTCCTTCATGTTTAATTTCATTCTGCAGTTAGACAGTGTTCTGCAGTGGGGGAGGATGCCGGGGGGGGGGGGTGCATTTTTGTTTTTTGTTTGTTTGTTGCCAAAGTGAGGGTGGTGATAGCAGAGTTATGTTAGCATGGGATTCGGGCACTGGGACCCCTGATAATCTCACTATGACTCAGTTTCCCATCCTGGGGTCTCAGGCTCTAACTGAATGCTTTCCTCTAGAAGCACTTGGGTCAGATCAGTGAAGAAGAAGAAGAGGGCCCGGGCAGGGGCTGTTTGTAGGAGTCCAGGGCCTGTGGAGACAGCAGCAGGAGACAGGCAGAGGATAAGCTGTCCCTCCTCTCCCGCCCCCCCCGCCCCCCCGCTGCCCGTGGCCTCTGGTCCCAGTGGGAGGAAGGGAGGGCTAGAGGCACAGGTTGGTACAGTGCTCAGTGACCCAGCAAGGGGAGGGCTTTGGCAAGGAATTTTCAGTTTGTTTCTCAATCTCTGTCTCTGAGACACGCAAACACACGTCACTGCAGACACCTTCAGGAGATGAGCCTAGAAAAGTCACCCAAGTGGCGGTAGGGCAGGGCGCTACCAGATGGGGCTATGTGGAACCAGCTTCATTCTGGCAGAAGACACCCTGCACCTGCCCCCTTGAACTGGAAGTTGAGCCCAGCTGGAGGTCTCCTACCCAACTCCCCCATCCTGGGCCCAGGATTAACACAGGCTGCACAGGGTTAAGTCTGGTTGGCAGGGACACCCCGCTGCCCCCAGTGCAGAGAGAGAGAGGGAGGGGTGGTTAGCAGCTTGCTCTAGTTGGCGTCTCTCCCAGAATTCTTCGGAAAAGAACTCCCCTTTGACCCCCAGTACAAACTGAGCCCAGCCACCAGCCTCCCTCCTGCCTGCCTGTGGGAGCTTCACCCAGCCCCCCGTCCTACTGAACTGCTAAGCCAGATCCTCTCACCCCAGGCCGGTGGGGACTCTGTGTCTTCGGGGGATGAGGGGTGTAGCCAAAGGGACCACACAGGGACGTGGGAGAGGCACCATTCTTTTCTCTGACATAGGATAGCCCTGGGGCTGGCTGGCACTGAAAGCCAGGGTCCTCCGGTCTCCCCATCCATCCCTTCCCCCAGGACCTCAGGCCAGGTCATGGGAGTCATTGGCCCCGCCCCTCTCTCTCTCAGGCATCTTCCAGTGCCTTCTCCTTTCCTGCTTCCAGGATAGGGAGGGGGAGCAGTGTGGTGCAGCAGCTGGGTCAGGCCTGGCTCCCAGCCAATCCACAGAAGTCCTGGAGTGTGTGTTTGGGGGGGTGGTGTCCGAGTAGCTCAGAGACTTCCTGGAGCTGCAGGCTGTGTGTGTGTGTATACACGTTTATGTGGTGTACATGTTGGGGGAGGGACTGGGGTTCTGGGAGGAGCAGGGGCCTAGATTGCTGGCTTGGGGCTTCTAGCTGTGACCCTCTCTCCACAGGGAGCCCCCTTCCCAGACCACACCCTTGAGCCTGAGCCCGTCACACAGTACTCCCGAGGTGAGAGCTCCCTGTGCTTTTGTGTGCCCTCCGCAGCCTTCTCGCTGCTCTCATCTGCCAGTCTCCTGCTTGGCTTTTTGTCTTGGGCGCCCTCCTCCTGGCTTTCTGCCCCCACTTCTCCTTTCATTCTCCTGCCCCCAGAGGAGGGGAGCGAACCGCCTTACAACCTGCAACCTGGGGCGTGGGGGTGGGGCAGGAAGGGTTAAAGCGCCGCTCCAGTGAAAGTCCCCGGCCCTTTCTGAGCTGGAATCTTTCCCGGCTGGGAGGTGGGGAGCTCCTGCCCAATCACCCCTGGAGGGCAAGGTACGGTTTCCTGGTCATCCCAAGTACTTGCCCCGCTCTGTCCTGGCTTTGGCCTCCGCCGGCTGAGTCAAAGCCAGGGTGGCTACCAGCCGCCGTAATGTGGTTTCTGCCCTGGCCTTAGACACACACACTCTCTCTCTCTCTCTCTCTCTCTCTCTGTCCCTTTCTCCCTCTCTCCCTCTCCCTCTCCCTCCTGCCACCCCCCTCCTTCCCTCCCTCCCCTCCTTCCTTACTTAGCAACAACTCCCTGAATTCACAACAAACACGCCTGTAGGCTCCTGGGCCGACTAGGGAAAGCTGCCGAAGGCTGAGGACTGGGAGGAGGCACGTCTCTTAGACTGTCCTCGGGAGGGAGGGGCTTCTAATCCCCCCACCCTCCTTCCCTGGCCGGAGGCCACTACCCCTCAGGGACGGGGAGGAAGTCGTCCTGCTTCCAACTCAGGCAATGAAAAAAGTGGGGAGCAGTGACAGGTGTGGCTGAGCAGGTGTGGGGGCAGGGGCTGGACTCCACCCTTCCCTAGTGAGTCCCACTTGACCTTTGACCCCCATCTGGGGAGTGAGAGGGGCGGCAGACTCCTCTCCAGCAGCCGCCCCCCCCACTGTCTCTCTCAGCAGGGACCCTGTGTTGTTGTCATGGTAACTTGCCTGGCTCCCTTCCGACAATTAGGGACCAGGATGGGTGAGGACGTAGCGGATTGGGGGTGGGTAGGACTGGGGGCTCCCCTGGAGAACTTTGCTCTCAGGGCATCTGTGCTGAGGGGGCGGGGGGTGGTGCCCTCTCTTTGATCTCTTCCCTGGGCAGGAACTCTGGCCTCTAGCCAGGACCTGGGGCACATCGGCCCTGGAGGGAGTGTATGTGGAATGAGTGAGGGGCACCATGAGAGATCGTCAGAGCACAGAGGGCTGATTCAGGGTGAACTGGTCTCACAAACTGGTTAGGAACCCAATTGCTGGCATGTCTGGGTTCAAATCCCGGCTCTTCTCATTCTGGACTGTGTAACTTCAGCAAGTTACTTAACTTCCCTGTGCCTTAAAGTGGGGGATCATAAAAGTACTTTCGTGTAGAAGCTGTTGTGAGGATTAAATTAGATCCTGCGTGTGTAGCATTCAGGGCAGGCTGATGCGATGGAATAAATGCTCAGTAGCAGGTAGAGAGCCTCCTCTTCGCTCCTAGCCATCACTTTGTGCAGGGACTCCTAACACCACTCCCCGGGGGGCTTTGGCAGGGAAGAACTGATGGCGGTGGGAGGACTGGGGGTGGGGTGGGGTGGGGTGGGGACAACCTTTCCAGTACTTCAGACTCCTAGATTCTAAGACCCTTTCAGACTCACTTTCTCGCTGCCTCAGTCTCCCCACTGTTGGAGCCAGCTGACATCTTGGTTGCAGGTTCACCAAATAGCCATAGGCCCGCAGAGGGGCCTGGGGGGACTTAGGACATGTCCCTCCCCGTCTGCCGGCACTTCTCAGGCTGAGCTCTCCCTCCCCCAGGCTGCTGGCTCAGATCAACTTTAGCACCCCTCCCACCATTCCATCCCTGCTGCTCTGTTCTTTCACCAGGCTGAACGCAACATTCTGTCCTTAAATGGCTTAACTGGCTGCCTCCTCTCCTTCCTGGCCTAAGAGGTCAGGGACCTTCCTTGGGGAGAACAGTGGCAGTGTGGAGCTGTGACATGGATGGCAGCTGTTAGGGTTGCCCCAGGGTCCAGGGTCCCCTGGATTCCCTGTACCCTCTGCCTGGGCATTTTCCCCGAGTGTGGCAGAGCAGTGCCCAGACCTGTGATATGTATAGAAGCCCAGATGGGCATGCCTGGCACCTGCCACACACAAATGGGCAGGGAGGAGGCATCCTGAAGCCCAGAGGAGGGGTGGGGTCATATCAGCATCCACAGTGGCCAGAGGACTCTTTTCGTGGGTGGCATGGTAAGTGTGGGCAGTGCTGGAAAGAGTTCTGCTTCAGCCCTGTGTGCCCCTGGGACAGGGTGAGTGCCGAGGGACACTGGTGAGCAGGGCTCCTGAGGTCCTGGCATGGGGGATGGGATAATACAGGAGCTGAGGCTTGGGAACCTCTGGATGAGGAGCCCAGGAGTGGACAGCAGGGATGGGGTGCCCACAACTAGGGGAGCTCTGCAGACAGGTGGTTTGGATCTTCTGGGGGAGTGATTATCCAAATCTCAGGGGAAAGTGGATTATAAGATGTGGCAGAAGTGTCTGGGATCCCAGGGCTCCTGTGTCTGAGACCTGGGCTTGGCTGGCAGGTAGCTTCTCTGGCCTGGTACCAAGATGGGTGGGCTGGAGCCCCTGGCTCTATGCATCCTCTCCTTCTGGAACCAGAGAGGACACTTCCCTTCTATGGGCCTGAAAGTGAGGGCTCAGGGTTGGCCTGGGCCATGCCTCACTGCTGTGCTGGCCATGCCGCCTAGGCCCGGCCCCTGGGGCCTGTTCCTTGGGCAGGCTGGGGCTATTTTTGGGATCGGGCTGGGGCTCTGGGGCTGGTTTCAGATGTTCCAATGTGAACAGGAGAAAATGGGAACAGATGGCTGGGGGGGTCCTGCTGGGAGCAGGTTATTTTTAGGGCCTTGTTAACCCTTTGGGGGCTTGTGGAGCCACCCTGAGAGGGACAGCCCTCTCCAGTTGAGAAGAGGATAGGTCTTCTCCCTGGACCCCTGCTTTCTAGAACTTCCTGCACCAGTAGCTTGTCTTGCCCTCTCAGACCCTTCCCTCTTTAAGAACGTGCGTGGCAAGAAAGTAGGCTCCAGCTTCCTCCAGCCCAAACCCTGCAGGAGTCTGCCAAGGGGCCAGGCGGGGAGAGGGCTGCCTGGCTGGGGGAACGCAGGCCACTGTTGACGGGAAACCCTCTTTCACTTGCCTCCTGAGGTTTTGAGACTCACACCTGAAGCTAAGAGAGTGGAACCCAGCTTTCTGGGTTCACACTCTGAGTTCAAGTGTATGTCAGTAAAGTTAGTGATGCCCAGGGGAGAGCTAGCTGAGGGAGTTGGCCTCTTCTAGGAGGACAGAGGAAGAGCCAAGTCTTTGTACTTGGTACCCCTTATATGATGTCCATGGGCCCCATTCCCTTGGATACTCCAAGGACAAATGCCCACCTTTATTTCCCAAATGCCCACAAATCTGGGGAGGGGGGGCGGGCAGGCAGGGGGTAAAGAAGGGGACATCATGGCCAGAGGTGGTTTCTTGAGGGCTGAGTATGTCGTAGGCATTCTGTGAGATGGTTTCACTGAGTATCTCACCCTATACATTTACCCTCGCTTTGGAGATGAGGAAACAGGCTCAGAGGGACAAGTCCCCCAGCTCAGACAGGGCGGGATATGATTGGCACCTCATCTGCCTGACTGCCAACCCAGCCCTCATTGCACTGCCCGTGTCCCAACCCCAGGAGGTGAGGCTGCTGGGGCAGGATCTCCTCAGGGAGCAGGTTTCTGGAATGAGTGTGGGAAAGGAGGCCTGGGGGCAGGGGACCCTGCCTGTCCCTGGTCTCACAATCCCCTAAGCCCTTCTTGCCTGAGGGTGCCAGCATCGACACCAGAAACCCCGTTTGGCCTTCCTGTCTTCCCTGCGGGAGGATCACAGGCACGCATCCTGTCTCTCAGCCCCCACCCCCAGCCCGTCCTGGCCCACAGGCCCCTGCTTCCTGCAGGGTCACGGGCCGCCTGCGTGTCAATGTGGGCAGAGCTGGAGGGCCCTCCAGGTGCTGCCAGGGGTCTGGGCCGGGCAGGCGAGGTGAGGGGGCTGGGAGGACGTGTCTGCCGCTGGTGGTACCTGGGGGAGCGCCGGGCGTTGGGTGAGGTCCCGCCCCGTGGTGCGCTGGCGGGCTGTGCCAGCAGTCTGCCCAACTCCAGGCCTCCCACAATGGCCCCATTGTTCCCGGCCGCCAGGCAGTTTGGAGGAGGTTCCTAGGCCACCCCTACCCACCCCCCCAAACAGGGGCCAGATTAACCCCTTGGAGGACAGGCCAGGTGAGGGCCCACAGGGAGCCACCCTGCCCATTCCTCCCTGCGGGGACTCCAGGCTTTGGGAAGTCACCTTCCGCCCACGTGTACCCAGCGACAGGACCACTCCAGAGACTGGGGTCTCCCACCTAGACCCTCTCCCGTCCCCACCGTGATGCAGGTGCCAGGGGCAGGAAGTGCCAGTGGGGTGGCAGGAGGAGACCAGATATATTTGGGCCGGTGGGGCTAATTCCAGCCACCACCGCCTGCCCTACTGGCTCCTGAGCGCCTTTCCTTCCTGTGAAACCAGAGCTGGGTTGGGCCTAGCTCAGGATTTCGGTGGATTTAAAGAGGCAGCACCATCCCTGCCAGCCTGGCTTCCTCTCCCCCTCCCCAGGTAGGGTCTGGGGCAGAGAGAGGACTGAAAAGAACTTCTGGCTCTTGCCTTGCCCTGGGCTAACCCTGGGCCCTTGCCCTGGTTGGGGGTACCAGGCTCTTGGCAGCTCCTCTCTCCCAGAGCTTTGGGCGGGTGGGGTGGGCGGGGGTGGGCTGTGGTTTCCTGTGTTGGCTGTTTGTGCCTGGCCCAGAGTGCCCGCCGCCTGCCTGGGCTTCCTGCCCTGTCTTGTTTCCTTGTGCCCCCCACCCTCTCTTCCCCCTCCCCCCCGAGGGAGGGAGCAGCCAGGGATTGGGCAGCAGCCTTTGGGGGCACCCCACTGCCAAGGCATGACTGTGTCCCAAGGCCTGGACACATTGGCACTGGCTGAGGGAGCCAAGTGAGGTGACTTCAAGCTTGTCTAGGCCTTGTCACTTGTCTTGCAGACTCCAGAGGGGACAGTGGGCCCCAGAATGGGCAGAACCCCCCCTTCTCCCCAGAAGCACCTTGTTCAGAGACCCCAGACTAGAGTAGTCTGGGACTAGGAGTCCCCACATAACTGCAGGACTGGGGTTGCCTGACATCACCCTGGGGCTGCAGGTGGGGTGAGGTGGTTTGTCAACCAGACAAAATTGTTGATTTGCATGGTCTCCTTTGGCAAGAGGTGGGGTGGGGGGAAGTGGGGAGAGCTGCTAGGAACCAGGGCGAGGAGAAGGCCTCTGAGCCTGTGAGTCCCCACGTAGAGGGTCCCAGAGCAATACCTTGGTCCTTGAGCAGATTTCCTGCTGGGCTATGAATCCTTGACCTCCCCACTGGGCTGAGTCACCACCTCAGGAAGAGGAAGTGACCTGGGTGGTAGAGGAGAGCTTCTAGGGACCAAGTCCTGACACCCAGGAGAAAAGGGCCCCGGCCCTTGTTGTCTTGGGAGCTGCACCTCCTTGAGCCAGGGGACAATAATCCCACCCCCATGGCTCCAGGAGGGCCCTCACAGCCCATTTCCTCTCTAGAGGTGTCTGCCCACCGTACTGGGGAGCATGGAGCCTCCAAACCGTTTTCTCACTGCCTCTCCTGGGTGGTTTTGAGCTAGGCAATGAGGCCGGTGAGCCAGCTGGTGAACCAAGCAGGGGCTCCCGGGGCGGGGGGCAGCTGGAAATAGGCGGGTTGCCACCGGCGTGTGAATGCACGTTACACCTGTGGCAGTTCTCTGTTGAGCATCCACTGAAGGCATCCGTGGAAGCCTTCCTGATCTCCCTCGCCCCACCGAGGTCAGGTCCACCGGCTCCCCCCAAACCCCCCAGGGAAGACCATGGGGAAGCAGCTGATCTCAGGCTCTTGTCTCAACAGCCTCCTGGCCTGTACTCCTGACCATTTGCTCAGGTGACTCTCGAAGCCTTTTTGTGAGCACAAGTCGCCACTCCCCACCCTACTCTCTAAGAGGGAACCCCAGCAATGGGCCCAGAGTCCCATGCCTTTCCTTTCACTCATCCCAGGGGTTCCTGCTCGGGTGCTGGGAAGCCCCCTTCTTCACTCACTGGTGAAAAACTGCACCCACCAGGAATTAGCCTCCCCCATCCCCAGGCCGTCCAGGTGTCTTCGGGGGTGCCCTGAATGTGTAGAGGAGGAGGGGGTCTTTGGGAGCCGGGGCAAACTTCTGAGGGGTAGGGGGGAGGTGTGAGATGGGAAAGTCCTGACTCATCTGTGCTTGACTCAGCTCGCCCTGCGGCCCGGTGGGAACGAGGGGGTGGAGTCGGAGAGGGGAGGGCCACTCCAAGATTCTTCTGGGGAGGAGCCCTGGTCAGACTGGGGACGCCGGAGAGGACTAATTTCCTAACAGCCCCATTCCAAATTATTACAGGTCCCAAGATTTGAAGCTGTAAACACAGGAGGTAGTGGGTGCCCCTTGCCCTGCCCCTCTGCCCCACAGGGGGCGGGCCCCGTGGCTGGAAGCCCACCTCTCTGGTGCAGGCTCAGATGAGAGACACTGCAGTGCGGGCAAACACCCCAGGAATGGTCACATGACCCAGGGGCACGTCGCTCCCTTTTCCCACACCTCAGTTTCTTCCTGGTGAAATGGGGATAATAATACTGTCCCTTCAGGCGGTGGGTAGTTTTGAGGACCCGCGCGGTGGTGAAGGTGAGAACTTGAGTGAGACGCGTCAGCCACAGGCCTGTCCCTAAGCCCAGGTCCCTCTCCAGCCCAGCTCTTAACTGCTTCTGCTCTAACCTGTTGCAGGAGATGGGGGCTGGCCGAGGGAGGCTTCCCCGCCGGGCCCTGGACTTTGGAACCTTCCCCTGAGGAGCCTCTCTTCCCAGAGGCAGAGCTAGAGCAGGGAAGGCCAATATGCCTGAGGTTAATTTAGGGTTAGACTTCCACAGGGCCGGGGCAGGGGGGTGGGGGGGGAGGTGGGGAGCTCGCCTCCAGGTCCAGCCCAGCCTCCAGCAGCCCTGCTGGGAGCGGCGAGAGTGCGCACCCGTGTCTGGCTGGGCCGATCACGAGGGCGAGGCTGGGCCCAAGTCTCCTCCCCTCCCCCACCCCGATCGGTGGGGCGGGGGAGGGCAGGGCCGGGCAGGGGGCGGTTGGGTGAGGCTTCTGTGTTTGTGTGAGTCTCTTGGTGTATCTCCGGCCCCGCGTGTCTGTGTGTGCGCGCGCGTGTTCCTTTGTCACTACCAGGCTCAACTTTCTCCGGTTCCCTTGTGGCCGGGCCTCAGTCTTTTCATCCGCTCAATGAGTCGGCGCGCTCCCTCTCTGCCGTCGGGCAGCCTGGGCGTCTGCGGGGGCCCCAGGCCGACTCCGTGCTCCTGCTTGGGCCAGCGCCTCCCTCGCCCTCCAGCACACCTCCGCGGGTCGGCGTGGGCGCGCCTCTAGTTTCCTGGGGTCCGTGCGTGTCTTTGTCTCCCCGTCCACGTGTGAGCTGTGAGTGTGTGTGAGTCAGAGTTCGGTGCTTGTGGGTCTCGGAGCCCCTGCCAGGCGGCGCCCAGCGCTAGGCCGAACCTCCGCTCGCCGCCGCCGCCCGCGCCCCGCCCCGCCCCTCGCCGCACTTGGCCGGGTGTCTGTCCGTGCGGCGCGTGCGGGGCCCGGCGAGGCACGCTGCAGTCCTGTCCGTCTCCCGCTCCCTCGCTCGCTCGCTGGCTCCCTCGCTCGCTCTGCCTCTCCGCTCGGGCTCTGCCGAAGGGGGCGGGGTGGGGTGCAGGGGCGGGGGGGGGAGGGGAGGCTCCTGCATTCTTGCGGTCGGGGAAGGAATCTGAGCCAGCGTTACTGGTCTCCAGAAGAGCCCAGCTGCAGCCCCGGGGCCCCGCCAGGCCTCTCGCTGCCCGCCCGGGCCTGCTGGAATGGGCACGGGCTAGGCCTCGAGCTGGGGGCGGGGCGGGGCATTGCCCCTACCCCGGCCGCCTCCGCGCCGGGGGGCGCCCGGGGGGCGGGGCGTGAGGAGTTCCCCACCCGGGGTGAGGGGCGTGCCTGGGAGCGGGAGTCCCCCAGGGGGCCAGAGCAGACCTGACGGCCGCCCCACGCGGGCGCCTTTGCAACCTATCCTTTTAGTGATTTCTGCCTCTGCGGCCCGGGGGGGTGGGCCTGCTAGAGACTGCAAGCTCCCTGAGGGTAAGGTGCGGGAGGGATGGGGATACAATCGGCCTCTAGGATAGAGACCCCACCTAGTAGTCCTCCCTTTCCATTCCCACCTTACCCTGTCTAGCTCCCTAGTCCCAGGGCTGTTGGGTCCTCCCTTCTCCCCTCCCCGTCTTACACCCCCTCCCCAAGTCACAAGTTTTCTCTTTGGGGCTTGTTGCTGCAGTCCGTGCTCCAGTACCGAGTACCTGGCTGGGCCCTGGGCACGCACAGGGGCCGTAGCCCCACTGTGTGTGGGAGCCATGAGGATCCTGGCTAACAAGACAAGGTGTGTGGGTGTCGTGGAGGGCGGGAAGTGTGTGTGTGGAGTGCGGGGAAGGGAAGGGCCCAGTGATCATGGGGCTGAGCTGTGCTGGCTTGGGGAGTGAGCCCTATGGGCACTTGGCTTCCAAGGCCACCGGTGGGCTAAAGGGGGGGTCAGAATGGGAAGGCCTGCCCTGAGGCAGGAGCCCACAGCCTTAATGCCTGGGCCCAGGGGACAGAGGGCACTGGCAATCAGCTATGCCTGCTGGTCTAGTCCCTTCCAGCCCTTGCCTCCTAGAAAGCCGTTTGAGCAGACCCCTGCCCACCCCACTGTCGGGTCCAGTGGCGCCCTCTGGCCTCAGTCTAGCTGGGGTGGGAGCCGGAGGGAGGGGCGGTGCCTGCCTCCCTCCCCTTCCCCAGGAGAAGCCGGCAGACAGGGCCAGGCGGCAGCCGCAGGCCAGCAGAGCTGAAATAAATCTGAGCTGGTGTGGAATGAGGGGGGATAAATATCCTCTCCCGTGATGTGATCTTTCCAGCGGCTATTAATAGGTCTCCGGGGAGGGGGAGGCGGTGGGGGGAGCGGGCTGGAGCTTAAAGGGCCCGCAGCCTAGGCTGCAGGAATCCTTGGCTTCCAGCTTCGCTCCAGTCGGCTCCACACACCGCTCCCCTCCCCCTTTCCTCCTGCTCCTGCCTGCCTGCCAGGCCTGCCGGTGGACCCCCTTCAGGCTTTCCCCTCCTGCTCTGAGGAGCTGTCTGGACCAGTGGGTACCACCCTCCAGTGTGCTTGTCCCCACGTCCCCAGGGGAATGGGGCTGGGGCATGAGCAGTGACCCTCAGGTCCTGTGCCCCTTACCTGCTGGTGTTGGGGCACATGAAAGTTGAGGATTAGGACCTTGGAAGGAGACTGGAGACAGCAAACCCTAAAAGAGAGGTTGTTCAAGTGTTGGTCAGGTGCTAGTGGAGGGGAGTTGGCCTGGAGGAGGCGCGCAGTCTGATGGATGTTGGGGGTGGGGGTGGATTCTGCCACCCAAGGACCTGGTTTCCACTTGAATTGTGGGGTCTGAGAGGTGGAGAGGGTTGCCCTATCTTCACTCCCAAGGTGGAGAAAAGGCATCAGCCCTTGTCTGAGGAACCACAGAGGGAGATAGGGAATAGCTGGTGGTCTTAAGATGTTCCTTGGCCCCCACTTCCACTACCATTAGGTGAGGCAGGGTGGGGGCAGTTAAAATGCAGGCATGCTAGGCCCCTAGCAAGATTAACCTTTCATGTTTCTCCCACCTTGTCCCAGGTTACCCCACCCCAGGAGGAGAGAAGCTCCAGGGAGCCCGCCGCTGTCCCCGCGCGGCCACTGCCCCCCAGCCCCAGCCAAGCCAATGCACCCAGAAAATAAGTTGACCAATCATGGCAAGACAGGGAATGGCGGGGCCCAGTCCCAGCACCAGAATGTGAACCAAGGACCCACCTGCAACCTGGGCCCGAAGGGCGTGGGGGCGGGGAGCCATGGGGCCAAGGCCAACCAGATCTCACCCAGCAACTCAAGTCTGAAGAACCCCCAGGCAGGGGTGCCCCCTTTCAGCTCGCTCAAGGGCAAGGTGAAGAGGGAGCGGAGCGTGTCTGTGGACTCTGGAGAGCAGCGAGAGGCTGGGACCCCATCCTTGGATTCAGAGGCCAAAGGTACCCCATTTCCTGATCCCCAAGACCCCGACATATTCCAGTCCAAGGCCCAAGCTTGCTGCCCCCCTTGCCTTATCCGTGTCCCTTGCTCCTCTCCAGCATTGGTGCAGGGTCACCTTTCTCTTACCCGCATTATACCCATCGACTTGGTCATTCTCTCAGGAGTAGGGGTGGCCAGGGTGGGGACTTCTCATCCTTAGGTGCCACCCACGGAGGGGCCACACAGCGTGATGGGGCTTCCGGTCAGCCTTATTCCTCTCCAGAGGGGGAGAGGGAGGTGCTCTGGGGTGAGGAGCAGACCCACACACCTCTTAGGAACCTCCTGGCGTCCCAGCTGGTGGGAGCCTTTGAGCAGGCTCTGGGGCCTGGAAGGGTAGCAGTGGCTTCCCCTCCCTCACCGCCCCCCCCCCAGCCCTAATTAGAACCAGTTGTGGTTGGGGATTATGCTGTGCTTGGTGCTGGGTGGGGGAAGGGAGACAGGCAGTGGGGCTGGAGAGAGAAATCAGAAACAAATGGTGTGGTGGGGGCCAAGGGTTGGCAAAGTGCCCGCCGTGGCCTGGGCAGTGCCCTCTTGGGGTGGGGCATCTGAGGGAATGGGCCCATGGAGACCCTGGCTGTAGGGGGACAGGGCCTCTGGGCACTCACTCTGACCCGTGCCCGCTCTGTCCTGGCTGGGCAGAGGTGGCTCCCCGGAGTAAGCGGCGGTGTGTGCTGGAGCGGAAGCAGCCCTACAGTGGGGACGAATGGTGCTCAGGACCCGACAGCGAGGAGGACGACAAGCCCATTGGGGCCACCCACAGTGAGTGCCCATTGATGCCAGGATCTTGTGGCCCATGGTGCCCCCAGGGGATGGCGGCCCTGGGGGAGCCTCCCTCTCCTCACTTAGGGCTTTAGAGCGCTGAGTCTGAGCGAGGAGCAGGGGTGAGGAGCCCAGGCTACTTCTTTCCTGTCTCACCTGTCGCTCTGTCCCTCCCTGTGCCGTGACAGCTTAGCCCCTGCCTTCCAGGTGCTCAGTGGCCCCCTCTTCCGAGGGACAGAGGTGATGTGGGGTGGCCCTTCCTGGCCACACCGCCTACACCTCCTCCCATGAATTCTTGGCCTCTGCTGCCACCTACTGGTCAGTGGAGGGAGGGTGGCGAGGGTCCTGCATCCCTGGGAGCCAGACTGTTGGCTCAGCCTCGCAAAGTCTGGCTAAGCCTGGCTGTGTCTCTGGCCCCCTTCCCCAACCTCTAATTGACTCCTGGCAAGTGCCTAGCGTGCTTCACCAGGATGAGGAGTGGGTGTGCGTGGATGCCCACTCCTCTCATTCTTTTATTGATCAGAGTGTATTTGGGCCTTGCTCAAGTGATGGGGAGAACCTGACGCTCTCCTGCCCTTGAGAAGCCCACACACATTTACTGGGTGATTTCCCTCAAAGCTTACATCTCTTGGAGGGGAGAGACGACTCAGTGCAGACCGAACTAGCCAGAGAAGTGGCCGACTGAGCAGATGTTTGTGGGAGGAGCGGACCACGTCCCTGGAGGTGGGGCGCGCAGGCTGGGACTTTAAAGGTTCTCTGGTCCCAGGTGCCCCCCCCAGGGGACTGGCGGTCCATGAGCCTCACTGAACCTGTCAGTGTTAGATGGGGGTGGTCACTGCCTCCCAGGACCCACAGCCCCCCACCACCCCAGTTCGCTTTTATAACATTAGACCGCCAGGATGTAGAAACGTTGGAAGAAACAGGGAAATACGAAGGAGAAGGTGCTAACATCCCGTCCCCAGCACTAAGGCATCCATTGCTCCTGTTTCCGTTGTACTTGCCATTACGTTCTCGAAGAGTTCTTAGTCTGGGGCAGTCCGATGCAGCGACTTATAGCATGGACTCTACAGTCAGACCACTGGTTTATATCCTGGATCTTCCGTTTACTATTTGTGTGAATTTGGGAAAGGGTCCCAGTTTCATCCATAGAAATGGACTTCTTCACAGGTTTGGTGTGAGAAGTAAATGAATCCATACGCGTCACACTTAGAACACTGTTAGTTTTTATTACTGTTCTTGTACTAGAAAGTTCCTTATCCAAATAAAGCCTGCCTCCTTCCCCTAACTTGTACCTGGGAGTCCTAGCTCTGTGTGTGGAGTATGCACCTTCCTCTTCCCAGGACAGCCCTCATACACGGAGGCCAGCTCTCAGGCCCCCTCTGCCCCCAAAGCTTTTGGCTCTGTTATTTTTTGTAAAATTTGTTTCTCTTGGCATGGGAATGGGTCCGCTGACTTACCTAGTCCCGTTAATGACCGCGCGTAGATCTTTTTGAGACTCGGGCTTAGAATCCACTTTTTGACCATGAAACAAACTTCACTCAGTGCTCAGGGTGGTCAGTCTATCCTGGGAGGGCACCCACTATGCCAGCCTTCTCTAACTCTGTTTTCTAAGGATTTTTTTCGTTGGCGACATGGTTCTGAAGTTGCTGTAAAAATAGATTTCTTTGACCTGCCCTGCTGTGCAGAGCAGGGAGTTAGTGTTTCCATTTTATAGACGAAGCAACGGAGGCTTAAAGCGATGAGCTGTCTTGTTCATAAGAGCACAAAGTCCGTTAGTTGTGAGCTAGAATGCAAAACCATTCATCGTTTGACTCATCAATCTGTGCAGCCTCTTGGCCTTCTCCCCTCACCTGGTCAGAGCATTCGCGGGTACACACACACCAACACACACCCCGTCGTGCGTGGGCTCAAAGCAGGGCTTTGGAGTCCCTGCCCAGGTTCAAACCCCGGCTTGGCACTGACAGGCTGTGTCACCGTGGGTGAGAAACGGCACCCTTCCAGAGTTGTTTCCTCCTCTCTAAAGCAGAGTATAGGACACCTTCCTCCCAGGGATGTTGTGGTCAGATGGGATCACGTCTATGAGTGTCCTTCGAGATGCCAGGCACAGAGGAGCCTGTTTGTAAGGGTCACATTTCCCCTCTCCTGCATCTCCCTAGGGTCCCCACAATTTCCGTCCGGGTCGAAGACTGGTCTAGGGCAAGTAAGTGTGGACACCAGACACGTACCACCAGAGTGGGACAACAGATCGCCCGGCCGGCCTGAGCCTGTCTATCCCTGGGCATCTCTGGAATGGGGCGGTGGGGAGCACCAGCTGGCTCTCTTTTCTGAATCTGGGCCGCTTACTGGGTTTCTCTCCTCTCTCGTGCAGACTGTAATGTAGCAGACCCAGCCATGGCGGCCCCACAGCTGGGTCCTGGCCAAGCCGCCCAACTGCCCCTCAGCGAGAGCAGCGCTCCGGGACCCCCCCATGGGCCGCCGCCCGGCCTTCGGCCCGACGCCCCTGGGGGCGGGGGTGGGGGTGTCCCCGGAAAGCCTCCCTCACAGTACGTGTATGTCTTCACCACCCACCTGGCCAACACGTAAGTGCCTCAGGGCGGGCCTCCGTTTACCCGGCACCCCTCAGCCTGGGGTCCTGAGTGTTCCGTCTGCAGGGGGCCAGGGCTCAGTTGGGGTGGGTCGGGTGAGGGCAAGGGTTCCCTCCTGCCCCCCTCCCTGAGCTGTTCGTGCCTGCCCCTTCTGTGCAGGGCTGCCGAGGCCGTGCTGCAGGGCCGGGCTGACTCCATCCTTGCCTACCACCAGCAGAACGTGCCCCGGGCCAAGCTGGACCAGGTGAGTGTGGCGCCTCCGAGGACGGTCGGGTGGCTTGGCCGGTGCCTCCCCTTCCCTGTCTCACGCTCTGCCTCTGTCCCCCCACAGACCCCGAAAGTGCCACCTACCCCAGAACCGCTACCCTTAAGCACGCCGTCAGCAGGCACCCCGCAGTCCCAGCCACCTCCACTGCCGCCGCCGCCGCCCCCGGCCCCCGGCAGCGCTCCGCCTGCACTGCCGTCTGAGGGTCCCCCCGAGGACGCCAGTCAGGACCTGACCCCCAACTCGGTGGGAGCGGCCAGCACAGGCGGTGGCACTGGGGGCACCCACCCTAACACCCCGACGGCCGCCACCACCACCAACCCGCTGCCTCCTGGAGGAGACCCCAGCAGTGCCCCCGGCCCTGCCCTGCTCGGGGACGCTGCCCCCCCAGGAAACGGGCAGCGGAGCCTGGTGGGCTCTGAGGGCCTGTCCAAGGAGCAGCTGGAGCACCGGGAGCGTTCCCTCCAGACGCTTCGAGACATTGAGCGGCTATTGCTCCGCAGCGGGGAGACCGAGCCCTTCCTCAAGGGACCCCCGGGAGGAGCCGGCGAGGGGGGACCACCAGCACAAGCCCCTCCTGCCCCCCAGCAGGCCCCCACGGCCCCTCCCAGTGGGCTGAAAAAGTACGAGGAGCCCTTGCAGTCTATGATTTCACAGACGCAGAGCCTGGGGGGCCCCCCGCTGGAGCACGAAGTGCCTGGGCACCCCCCAGGCGGAGACATGGGGCAGCAGATGAACATGATGATGCAGAGGCTGGGCCAGGACAGCCTGACGCCGGAGCAGGTGGCCTGGCGCAAGCTGCAGGAAGAGTACTATGAGGAGAAGCGGCGGAAGGAGGAGCAGATCGGGCTGCACGGGGGCCGCCCTCTGCAGGACATGATGGGCATGGGGGGCATGATGGTGAGGGGGCCCCCGCCTCCCTACCACAGCAAGCCTGGGGATCAGTGGCCCCCCGGCATGGGTGCACAGCTGCGAGGGCCCATGGATGTCCAAGATCCCATGCAGCTCCGGGGCGGACCTCCTTTTCCCGGCCCCCGTTTCCCAGGCAACCAGATGCAACGGGTGCCTGGCTTTGGAGGCATGCAGGGTATGACCATGGAGGTGCCCATGAATGCCATGCAGAGGCCCGTGAGGCCGGGTATGGGCTGGACCGAAGACTTACCCCCCATGGGGGGGCCCAGCAATTTTGCCCAGAACGCCGTGCCCTACCCGGGCGGGCAGGCTGAAGCAGAGCGATTCATGACCCCTCGGGTCCGGGAGGAGCTGCTGCGGCACCAGCTGCTGGAGAAGCGGTCTATGGGCATGCAGCGCCCCCTGGGCATGGCAGGCAGTGCCATGGGGCAGGGCATGGAGATGGAGCGGATGATGCAGGCACACCGGCAGATGGATCCAGCCATATTTCCTGGGCAGATGGCTGGTGGCGAGGGCCTGGCGGGCACTCCCATGGGCATGGAGTTTGGTGGAGGCCGGGGCCTCTTGAGTCCCCCCATGGGGCAGTCTGGGCTGAGAGAGGTGGACCCCCCCATGGGGCCAGGCAACCTCAACATGAACATGAATGTGAACATGAACATGAACATGAACTTGAACGTCCAGATGACCCCACAGCAGCAGATGCTGATGTCACAGAAGATGCGGGGCCCAGGGGACATGATGGGGCCGCAGGGCCTCAGTCCTGAAGAGATGGCCCGGGTGCGGGCCCAGAACAGCAGTGGCATGATGGGTGGCCCACAGAAGATGCTCATGCCCTCTCAGTTCCCCAACCAGGGCCAGCAGGGATTCTCTGGGGGCCAGGGGCCCTACCAAGCCATGCCCCAGGACATGGGCAATACTCAAGACATGTTCAGTCCCGACCAGAGCTCAATGCCCATGGGCAACGTGGGCACCACCCGGCTCAGCCACATGCCCCTGCCCCCTGCATCTAATCCTCCGGGGTCCGTGCATTCAGCCCCCAACCGGGGGCTGGGCAGACGGCCCTCAGACCTCACCATCAGTATTAATCAGATGGGCTCGCCAGGCATGGGGCACCTGAAGTCGCCCACCCTTAGCCAGGTGCACTCGCCCCTGGTCACCTCACCCTCCGCCAACCTCAAGTCACCCCAGACTCCCTCACAGATGGTGCCCTTGCCTTCGGCCAACCCTCCAGGACCTCTCAAGTCGCCGCAGGTCCTCAGCTCCTCCCTCAGTGTCCGTTCGCCCACTGGCTCGCCCAGCAGGCTCAAGTCTCCTTCCGTGGCGGTGCCTTCTCCCGGCTGGGTCGCCTCGCCCAAGACCGCCATGCCCAGCCCTGGGGTCCCCCAGAACAAGCAGCCGCCTCTCAACATGAACTCTTCCACCACCCTGGGCAGCATAGAACAGGGTGAGTCAGCTGGGCCAGGCCGGTGGGGGGTGGGGTGGAGACTGGACGCTGGCCCTGGGAATCTCCAGGGGGATGGGGAGGGGTGTTCTTGCCGGGGCAGGCGAGCGCGTGAAGGCATCCACACCGGGTGCAGAGGTGGATGGCTCTGCTTGAGGGGCACATGGCAGCAGCTGAGCGTAAGCTCCCACAGGGAGTGCCATGGGGCTCTCCCAGGCATTTGGAGGGGTTCACACTTGGGCTCTCTCCACTGTCTGGGGGCCCCGAGGCTGCAGGAACTGCTCAAAGACGGGTGGGCGAGAGTGGTAATGGGTTGAGCAGGACAGTGGAGTAAAGGTGTGCCTGGAGGAGTCAGGAGATTTGGGAGCTGGCCTCTCCCTAACCCACCATGTGAGCAGCCAAACTCGCCTTCCCCTCCCCAGTCACCCCCCGCTCTTTCTGTCTCCCCGCTTCTGTAGGTGCCCTCCCGCCTAGCGGCCCCCGGAGCAACTCCTCAGCGCCTCCCGCCAACCCTCCCAGCGGCCTCATGAACCCCAGCCTGCCATTCACTTCCTCCCCAGACCCCACGCCTTCCCAGAACCCCCTGTCACTGATGATGTCCCAGATGTCCAAGTACGCCATGCCCAGCTCCACCCCGCTCTACCACAACGCCATCAAGACCATCGCCACCTCCGACGACGAGCTGCTGCCCGACCGGCCCCTGCTCCCCCCTCCACCACCGCCGCAGGGCTCTGGGCCAGGTGCGAGGCAGGAGGGCCGCAGGGAGAAGAGCTGGTGTGGGCACCGGGCATGAGAAGAGTTGCCACGGCCAGCAGTCACTCCTGTGGTTACGCTGGCTCTCATGTGCTCCCAGCGGGCCCTGGGAGTGGGGGGGTGATGTCCCGGGTCAGGTTCCCACTTCTCATGTAGCGAAACCAAGCCCAGGGCGCCCGAGTGGCCTTCCTGACATCCAGTGAGTGATGTGCCTACGGCAAACTGGGCCAGAACTCGGGTCTCTTGGCTTCTAACCTGAATGCCTGAAGTCCATGCCCCTGCAGCCAGCACAGGCCCGTGGTGGAGGCCCTCACCCCTCCTGGCATGAGCCTGGCTGGGGAGTGGGGAAGAACTGAGTCCTGCAGCCTCCCCCAGCTGGGTGCACACAGCTCCTGACCCCCTTCTCTCTCTCCCCACAGGGATCAGCAATAACCAGCCCAACCAGATGCACCTGAACTCAGCTGCTGCCCAGAGCCCCATGGGCATGAACCTGCCAGGCCAGCAGCCCCTGTCCCATGAACCCCCACCTACTATGTTGCCCTCCCCTACCCCTCTGGGGTCTAACATTCCACTGCACCCCAATGCGCAGGGGACAGGAGGGCCCCCTCAAAACTCCATGATGCTGCCTCCAGGGGGCCCAGACTCCCTGAATGCCCCCTGTGGCCCTGTGCCCGGCTCCTCCCAGATGATGCCCTTCCCCCCTCGGCTCCAGCAGCCCCATGGTGCCATGGCCCCCAGCGGCGGTGGGGGCGGGGGGCCTGGCCTGCAGCAGCACTACCCTTCGGGCATGCCCCTGCCCCCAGAGGACCTGCCTAGCCAGCCGCCGGGCCCCATGCCCCCTCAGCAGCACCTGATGGGCAAAGGCATGGCTGGGCGCATGGGCGACGCCTACCCCCCAGGCGTGCTCCCTGGGGTGGCATCAGTGCTGAATGACCCCGAGCTGAGCGAGGTGATCCGGCCCACCCCGACGGGGATCCCTGAGTTCGACTTATCGAGGATCATCCCCTCTGAGAAGCCAAGCAGCACCCTCCAATACTTCCCCAAGAGCGAGAACCAGCCCCCCAAGGCCCAGCCCCCCAATCTGCATCTCATGAACCTGCAGAATATGATGGCGGAGCAGACCCCCTCACGGCCTCCCAACCTCCCGGGCCAGCAGGGCGTCCAGCGGGGTCTCAACATGTCCATGTGCCACCCCGGACAGATGTCCTTGCTGGGCAGGACAGGTGTGCCCCCACAGCAGGGCATGGTGCCCCACGGCCTGCACCAGGGAGTCATGTCCCCGCCACAAGGCCTCATGACCCAGCAGAATTTCATGCTGATGAAGCAACGGGGTGTGGGGGGTGAGGTCTACAGCCAGGCCCCCCACATGCTCTCCCCGCAGGGCTCCCTCATGGGCCCCCCGCCCCAGCAGAACCTCATGGTGTCCCACCCGCTGCGGCAACGCAGCGTGTCTCTGGACAGCCAGATGGGCTACCTCCCGGCGCCGGGCAGCATGGCCAACCTGCCCTTCTAGCGGTCCCCTGGGGCGGGAGGGGGCTGGCGCTGGGGCGATACTGCAAATATGATAACCTTAAAAGAAGTTTCTTCCCCTCCAGTGTTGGGATGGCCTTGGGTCAGGGGGTGGGGTGGAGGGGGTGGGAGGGACTTGTGTGGGGAATGGCGTTTGTGGAAACCGGGTGTGCTGGCAGCTTCGGGGGGAAGTGGCAGGGCGGGGTGGGGGGTTTGGGATTGGGGTTCCATTTCGGCCGCAGGGACTGCCCCTCCCCCGCCCCTCCCCAGTCCCGTGGAGCCTCTCTCTCCCCTGGTTCTCGGCACCCCCCCCCCTCTTCAGCTCCGCTTTCAGAGTCCTGTTGCGGACCCCTGGTGGGGAGAATCCTGGGGGCAGAGCGGGCAGAGAGGAGAGGCCTCCGCACGCTGTCCCTTACCTTTCTGCGGCTGTCTCCTCCTCGGCCCTGTGTGTTGCTGGAGCTTCACTCTCCTCTTGGTTTCTCTGCTCCCACCCGTTTTTCCTTCTGTCTTTTCCTGCCTCATCCCCGCTGCCTGCTGATGTGGCTGACCCCCTCTCCCACCCCTCCCTGCAGGCGGCTGGCCAGGGGGGCAGGTGCCAACCTCAGCTGTAAATAGAGTGCTGCGCTTTCGTGCCGGTGTGTATGTGTCCTGTATCTGTGCTTTGATAGAAGTCGCAAAAAAGAAAAGTGAAAAGAAACCCTTCCCGCCCTGCCCCTTCTTCAAATTATTGCCCCTTTCCACTCCCCTGGACTCAGGACCACGCAGTCCGACACACGCACCCACTGTTTGCCGTGCCTCTGGGTCCGAAAGGACACCCTTCCGGCCCCTTCCTCAAATGGGGAACCGACAGATACCCCACACCTAGACGGAGGTCAGACCACCCAGGCTTCCACCTGGGGAGCCCCTTCCGGGCTGAGACACCCCCCCCGCCCCCCCCAGAGCAGCCTGTCTGCTGCTGAATGAATGCAGGAGAATGTGTGCTCGGGCATGCATGCTCGCCCCACGCAGGTGACCCGTGACCCGGGGCCCTGGCTTCCCGGCTATGGATGTCTGGCGTCCCCTGCTGCTACACCTTAGCCAGAACTTGAAGTCCTTCCTCCCCAATGTGGGATGAGGGAAAGGAGGAGGGGGTGGAGGCTGTGCGGCCCCTTGAGCGGGGCCAGGGAGGCGCCGCACCGCGGCCCAGATGGTCCAGGGAACCCCCGGGCCCTGACTTTTCCAGGCACTGCTACCCACTTCTCACCAAAGGCGGAAGGAAAAGGGGTTGGCTAAGTAGATCTGTCTCCCTCCGGCCTCCACCCTTTGAGGATGGATTAGAGAAAGTGATGGAGAAGCACGGGGCATCCTACCTGCCCACTCACCGGCAAGGTCCCACTGCCCGGGGCTCAGGGCTCTGTGCCTGCCCAGGCCCGGGTGCAGCCACTGCCGACCCCCTCGCTTGCCCTGCTCTTTCCCAGAACTCCCCACCTGCCTCTGGTCAGAGCTGAAGCCATACAGACTCAGTGTTTTGCCCCCTTGGCCCCAGGAGTAAAACACTTCTCCTTTTCTCACTTCCTTTCATGCCTCGTGAGGTGGCAGGGCAGTTCCCTGGCCTCTGCGCCCTGCCTCCAGGGCCAAGGGCCATTTCTAGACAAGGTGTCTTCTGCCATGGCCCCGTCCCCAGGCTTCCTGATCTGCAGGGTCTGGCCTTAACATTGGCAGCTGTGATACAAAGGGAATTTGCCCCACTTTTCCCAGTCTGGTGCTGTCCTCAGTCCACCGTCAGCCAGGTCAAGCGCTTCCTCTGGGGCTGGCTGGCTGCAGGCTCCTGCCTCCCCCAGCACCTCCCTGGGGCCCCCGGGGCCAGGGCCCCACCACCTGTGTTTGGGGGCCACCCGCCTTCCATCCTGCCAGGCGCTTTGCCCACCCTGCCTCAACCTGGGCCCTGGGCCCATGAGCCCCCCCGCCCCTGACCCAAGACTCCCCAAACTGACTCTTAAGTGTTTCCTGCCCAGAGGAGAGAGGGGTCAGACCGCAAAGGGCCCAGTGTCCTCCCCGTTCTCCTCTTGCCCCATCTCCGCCACCCGACTAGCTTTCCAAGGTGAACTCCACAGGCCAGCCTACGTCCCTCCATCCATGGCCATACCCCCAGCCATTTTGTACCATTATATAAATATATATATATAAATATAAATATATAAATACAATATGTGAAGACATCTTCTTGGGTTTTATTTTGAAACAATTTTTAGGCTTGTTCCGGGGGTCTCTGTGCTGCCTGTACTGTAATTGACCTGTTTTATAGGTGCCTTTTTATTAAAAAGAGAAAATTAAAAATCCAACCTCTTGCCTTTTTGCTTCCGTGTCTGGCTCCTCCACTGCCCAGCTTACTGTTGGACGCTGGGAGGAAAAAGGGGGACCCCGGGGCTTTCCCAGTGTTCCACGGTAAGGAGACGGTCTCCCCCCTCCTCCCCCGGGTCACAGTTCTGATTTCCACCGTGGGGGCCGCCTGGGGGGCTTGGCTGGCTGCCCTTGAGGGGGCCTGGGCCCCCCAGATGTGCCCTCAGCAGGGGCAGGGGTCCCGGACCTCCCACCCTAGCCAGAGCAGGGGCGGGAGAGCCGTCCCCGGGGAAGGTGGGCAGGCAGGCAGGCACGGAGTGGCTTCCTCTGGTTCCATCTGAGTGGTATCCTCTCAAGGGCAGGGCTCGGCTTCCTGGGGCTCGGGGACTTCCCTGCTTCTCACCCTGCCTGGCCCGAGGGGATGCCTCGTGGCTCTTGCTGAGGCCCGGAGAGGTGGCAAGCTCTGGGTCTGGCCCGCAGGCAGGGGGCTGGATGAGATGACCCCCAGAGGCCCTTTCCAGTCTGTCATTCTCCTCTGGGGGTCTACATCTCTGTTCTGACTCTTGGCGAAGTGCTCCCTCTGTATGATTGGGACCCCTCTGCTGCCCGAGTTTCTCCTGGTTGTGTGGCTTGCAGAGACGGGGGCAGGAAGGAACAGTCTGCCTCCTTCCTTATCAGTGCTCAGACCTACCAGAGCTCTAGACCCGACTGCCCCTGGCCCATACTGGGACCTCTCCGCTCTGGGCAGAGGAGACAGCTGGTTTTGGTCTGTCCTTGTCCCTCCTTGAGGCTGAGGAAGGAGAATCTTTTCTTTCAGTGCCTTTCCTCTGCTGGAAGAACTTTCCTTCGTTCTTCCCTAGGACGCTGGCTGATCTCTGAGGGTGGCTGGAGTCTGCCCTCAGTCCGCAGACCTCCCAGGGCCTGGTGCCACTTTGGTCAGAGCCAGGAGCAGCTTCCTGGATTGGGTCAGCCGGAGTTTCCTGCTCGGTCAAGATGCAGGGCTGGCAGCCTGGCAGGATGTCTGTGTTTGTCAGGGACCGAGATGTTAAGGCCACATTCTTTTGCCAGCTGGCCTTCCCTCAGCCTTGACCTCCATCTCTGCCCTGGTGCTCAGCCTCTGGCTTCGTTCGGCAGGAGGGGTGAGAGGACAGGTGGGTAGTTGTGGAGGCCTGCGGTCCGTAAGATGACGGAGTGCATTCTGGGAGGGGACTGACTTTCCCAGTTGGCAGGGGCGGAAGTAAAAGTTGTCTCTTGAGCTTCCAACGGTGGAGATGAAAGAAGGGGATACAGATGGGCACAGGCATCCTTTGCCTTGCCTCCCGGCTGCTTCCCTTCCCTGGATTGCAGCTTAGCCCCAGGGGCTGGAAGAAGAGCAGGCAGGAATGTCCTGGAAAGAGGGCGGGGCTCTAGCTGCCCCGAATGAGGGTGTCGGCCAAGGCGAGCTCTTAGGATCCCAGCTCCTGCTGGAAGGGGTTCCAGCGACACCGCATCCCCCAAGGAAAGCAGAAACAGAGGGGGCTGGGACCTAGAAGGTGGTGAGGGAGGTGCCATTCTCCGACTCGGAGAGGCTGCTCTTGCGCCAAGTGGGGAACACCTGGCAAAGGGACGCCGGGCCGGCACAGCCCAGCTTGGTGAGAAGGCGCGACAGGTCGCTGCGGAACTTCACACCCGCGAAAGTGTAGAGCATGGGGTTGAGACAGCAGTGCGCCAGGCCCAGGAACTCGCTCATGGTGATGGCCACGGAGAGGTAGCCGTTCAGCTCGCAGCCGTAGCCCACGGTCTTCAGCCTCGCCAGGGTGTCCAGGAAGATGACGACGTGGTAGGGTGACCAACAGAGGAAGAAGACACTCGTCACCAGGATGGCCACCCGGACCGCCTTCTGCCTCTGCGGGCGCCGCTGGGCCTGGCACAGTCGGTGCACCACCCCGACGTAGCACCAGCCCATCACCAGCATGGGCAGCAGGAAGCCCCCGACGTGGTAGAGGAAGCGGGAGGTGAACCAGGCCTTGGTTTCGGCCTGGTTCTCCTGGGAGAAGGTACAGCGCGGCAGCGAGTCGTTGTGGTGGGGTTGGCTGACCTTGGCGAAGAGGATCTCGGGCAAGGCGAAGCAGCAGCCTGCCAGCCAGACGGCGGCGCAGGTGATGTGGACGGAGAGGAGGCGGCGGTGGCGGTAGGCGTGGACGGCGTGCACGATGGCCAGGTAGCGGTCCACGGCGATGCAGGCCAGGAGCAGGCTGCTGCAGTAGAAGTTGATCTTGTGCAGGGCGATCACAGCTTTGCAGAGGAACGTGCCCAGGAGCCAGCCCACAGAGCCCTCGACCACGGCGAAGGGCAGGATGAAGACCAGCAGGAGGTCGGCCACGGCCAGGTGGAACAGGAAGGTCTCGGTGGAGCTGCGCGTTTGTCGGTGCCGCTCCAGGATCACCAGCACCAGGATGTTGCCCATCATACCCAGGAGGAAGATGAAGCCGTAGGCCACCGGCATGAACACAGCCTTGAAGGAGGCCAGGAGGGGCCCCTCGACCGTGGAGCAGAGGTGATTTTCCACCGCGGGGCTCTCGGTGCTGTCACTGTAGTTGCCGAGCTCCCTGTACTGCGAGGGCGGGGAGACAGCAGGGCGGGGGGCTGAGGACCCGTCTCTCCCCCTCACACGGGGACCCTGACTCCCCTGTCCCCCCACGCCCCCATGCCGCTTTTGTCCCTGTGCTCCCAGTACGTCCCACCGACCAAATCCCCATCTCCCCTTGTGTGTCCACGAACCAATCACTTTGCCCTTTCCCACTTCAGTTTTGGTCTGTAAAAGGGACTGATGCCTTGCAGGGTCCTGACGAAGCTGGAAGGAGATACATGGCGTATAGAGTGGGGAGAGGCTTCTCTGAAGGGCCGCGCACCTGTAAGTTACTTTATGTTTAGGTGTCCTCCTGAACACGGAAGGCTGTGGGCGCCCGGGCTGGAATCAGAGCTTCAGTTTGGGGAATGGATCTGGTTGGGGCAAGGAGCCATGTGGTCCGGTTCTGAACAGAGCAGTGGGCACTAAAGCCTAAGATCCTGCTGAGGGGGTGGCTGCTGGGGTGGCCCCCCGGCTTCCTCTTGGGGTGTCTCCCTATTCCTGAATGTCTTCATTACCCCTGAAATGGTAGTGACGGCCTCCTGGTTTGTTTAATGTGCGCAACGAGCTCGGGTATGGGATATTCCTATCCTACCCGTGTGTCTTGCTAACGGTCGGGTGCGTTTGAATCCACGTCGCCCCACCTCCAGAGCCCATCCTTCCACCACTACGCAGTTTCGTCTGGGGTTCCCTCCCTGCTACTTCCCATCACCGGCCGCCTCCCTCCTCTGCTTCCTTCTCTGCCTCAGAAGCAGGTGAGGAAGGGGTGGTGCTCTTCCAAGAGAAGGTGCTATGCCCACTTTGTCTCCGGAAGTTCCTCCTCAGCCTCCTCCTCCTCCTCCTCCTCCTCCCCGCCCTGCCCCTCGCCACCGGAGCTCAGGTTGTTTACCCAGCTAACCACAAAGGAAGACATGGTATCTGTTTTCATACCTTTCACTCACAGCTGTCCCTCTGCACCTGCTCTTCCTCACTTCCCAGCCCCGCTCTCCCCCTCCACCCTCCACCAGACCCCTCCCCAAGGTTTCAAAACCAATTATAACCAACTTCTGTGGGTTGAAAAAGACACTTGTATAAATGATGAGCCCCAGGGAGGGAGAGGATGGGAAAGGATACTCTGCACAGAAGCTCTAGCTGGTCTCACGCTGCCCTTCTTCCAGGAGAACGAGGGGCTTGCACAAACAGGGGGTGGTTGCCCTGCCACCCAGGGACCCCGGTTGCGGGTTACACACTCACTCTCAGTGGGCAGACCCATTCTCCAGCCTGTGTCTTTCCTTCTGGTCCCAGGGACAAGTGGGTGTTGGAGAAGGGGGTGGGAGTTACATTTGTGCGATGACCCAGCCATCTGCCTCCCCCACCCCAGCGTCCCTCCACCATAGCCTCAGTCCAGCCCTCCTTCACCCTACTGCCCAGGACTACCGTCTCTCCATGGCCCCATTCCAGCAACTTCTCCACCTTTGTCCATCCCCTACACACAGGAGGGATTTTCTGTGATGGTCCCAGATCCCATCAGTGTCCTGCGTAAAGTCCTTCATTGGTTCCCCATTACCTGTAAGCACGGGTTTTCTTCTCATCTTTACCCCCACCCACCCACCCAATTTCACATTTAATAGCAAAGCCAATTATAAGAAGAAGTTGTGCGATAAAATTAATCAATAGAAGATTGGAGTAAGCCAATCCCAGCGCATTCACGCAATAGAATACAATGCAGTCCTCACAAAGAAAGGTTTGTCTGCATGTTGTCTTAGGGAAAGAAGGTTAACACACAGTGCCCCATTTCAGACCCAATTGCGGGGCACTCCACACTGCCCCCAACACCCCAATGCACCCTTGTCTCAGAGTCTTTGCTCCAATTCTGCCTTGTGCGGAGCACTCCTTTGTCCCCATGATTGCCTGGCTAATGTCTACGCTTCCTTCAAGGTCCCACTCAGCCCCACCTCCCCACCTCCCTCCTAGCTTGGGAGGAGATTCTCACAGTCTGCGGGGTCTGCGAGTCTTTATTACGGCACTGGGCATTGCCATGTGCATTTCCTCACTAGCTGGCGAGCTCCTGAAGGCTAGCCCTTTGTGTCCCCCTGACAAGGCCGTGTGTTTCACGCATGACAGACATGCAACAGATGCGTGCCCAGCAGCTCTGAGGGCAGGTTCCCAGAGACACCAGACGCCCTTGTATTCTGACACCTTAGGCAAGTCCCTCTCTGGGCCCCTGCGGAGACTCAGACACTCCTCTCCCCCTTCTTTGGTTCCTGCCTCCTCCCAATGCCCTCGACAGCCTAGAGCCTGTCTTGGGTTCTCTCACCATATTGGGAGCGATGTCCAATACTGTCGTTTGACTCATGTTGGAATTCAGCAGGAGGTAAATGGGGAAACCGTGAGAGGAGTAGTCTCCATGTGGAGCAAAGCAATTCAGACCCAGGGTGAAGAGATGCAGGGGCCGGGGGCCGTCAGTGGGGCTGGATGGCACCTGCCTCTGGGAGGAGTGTGGCTGTCCCACTGTGTGGAGGGCTTAGGTACAGCCAGCCTATCTGGCCCAGAAAGCCCTTTATGAGAGCCACTCAAGTCCTGACCCTCTAAACCGTCCAGGCTGATTGGTTTATCGCTCATTTAAAGTCAGCACAGTGGGATATGCCCCCAGGACCCTTGAAGGCCCATCTCCTGAGAACCCAGCTTTGGAAGACGGTTGAGGGGAAACGATCTTGCCCTCCTTGCCAAGACGTATTTGTTTGGCAAAGCGCTCAGGCAGGGAGGGGAACATGGGAGGAAGCTGGTTTGAGGGGTGCTGGGAGCTGTGAGTATGTCTCAGCAGGAGGTGTCAAACAGACATTTTGGGGGCTTGGGAGTGGTACATGTCAAAGCCACTTCCCATACCTAGGGGGTCAGTCACCTCCACCCCTCCCCAAACCGTGGAGGGAGGTAGTGAAGCAAGGTTAGTTCTGGTCTGGTGGGAAGTGGAGGGATCATGAATCCTCTATAGCGTGGGGAGTGGGGCGCAAAAGGGACCCCTCCAAGACTCATACCCACAGGGAGCTCAGGGCCGGCGATCTGGCCGAGTGCTTACTCATTCTTTGACATCAAAAGCCTCCGGGGCCCAAGGCCCTCATGCACACACCTGCTCTGGGCACCCAGCATAGACACAGCCACGTGCCCAGGTCGAGTCACGACAGCATGCGGCCTAGGCAGGTACCCAGCAGAAAAGAGCAAGCACAGAAGCCAGGGACTCGTTACCCAAAGAAGGCAAGCAAACACGAGTGGGATGCAGCTGAGCGCTGAGCCAGGAATCTAGGTAGAAGATTGCTGTGAGCACGGGGGTTAGGGGAGGAGAAGGAGAACATTCCGGGTCCCGGTATTGAGGAGGAGAGAGGACGGGCGGGGGGCGGGGGACCAACGCCTCACAGGCCTGCACTGGCCAGTGGGAAGACCAGCAAACCGGGGTTCTGTGTGAGCAGGTGGGACGGGGCTGACAGGGGCGTTCCTCGGGAGTCTGCCCTGGACCCCCTCCTCTTCGATCCTCTCCACCCCATCTCGGGTGACACGGCTGGGGAGCACGTCCACAATGCAGAGTTCTCCACAGCCTGGAACTAGAGGCCCAAACTGACCAGATGGAATTGGTAAGGAACAACGGAGAGACCGAGACCAGCGTTTAAAATTTCAACCGTCTGGGGACAAGTTAGGGAAGCCCTGGCTTACCAACAGTTGATGAGAAAAAGACCTGAGAATGTGTTGATCGCCAGCTTCAGATGAGTCACAGGGTGATGTGGCTACTGTCCCCATACCCTAGGTGAACAGAAACCCGTAGGTGGGCAGCTGACACCACCCCGGTTTGTTTGGTCTGGACAAGGGTGACCAGTTTGCTGAGGGGTCTGGAAATCCCCACCCTGGGAGGAAGTTTTCAGGTCCTGGCGCGAGGAGTCTAGGCAGAAGAAGACTGGAGTCCAAGAGAGCTGCCTTCTTCGAGGCCTAGAAGAGCTACCGTGGGCAAGAGGGCAGCATGGCTTACCGGGAAGCCCTAGAGGGCAGACTGCGAGGAATGGGCAGAGGTTGGGGCACGGGGTGTTTCCATCAAAGGAGAAAGAACCTTCTCCCAGGCAGAACTCTCCAATAGGGGGTTGGGGGGCCGCTGGGAGGAAGAGGAATGTCTGAGCTCGGGTGTGCGGGGAGGGATTCCTGCCCTGGACAGGAGGCTGGGCCCTGCCCTCAAATGCCCCCTCACGCACAGCTCCCAGATGCTCCGATTCTCTGGCGGTCATGCTCTGCCCAGGGCTGAGCGGGTTCTCAGCATGAAATTCATCGAGCTCAGCACCTGCGTGGGAGCTTTGTTGCCCTAGCTCGTCTGTGGCATAGCCAGAGAATGCCCCAGACTGACCTTGCGGCTCAGCCCCCAGGAGAAGGCAGGGCTGCTGAGTGTGGAGCTCATCCAGCCAGAACCCCAGGACTCCAGGGGCCTGAGTCATCCTGGCTGTAGGAGGCCTCTGCACACAGATGCAGGTCGTTGCTCTGGCCATAGGGAGCACACGCAGGCTCCATCTCCTTTCAGGTCCCTGTCTGGACATTCCCAACCAAGAGTCAGGGGCTGTGAATGGGGCCAGCCGGGCAGGCTCTCCTTCCAGCCCTCAGGGGCTTGAGCGGGGAGGACATCTGGAGGATTGAGACTGGGCTAAGGGTGCAAATGGGGGTCTGTGTCCCTAACCCCACTCTTCCTTTTGAGGGTCCACACTCCCAAAAGACCGTCTGAGACTCCGGCTTGCCACTTGTCACATCACCCCCTTGCTCCCCCTCCCCCCTTCAGGAGCGAACCTACTTGAAATATTTCGTCCTGTCATTCCTGAAAGACTACTCAGTCTTGTCTCTTGATTCTCAGCACCTTATCCATGGCCACTTTTTATGACATTCTGCCAGAGGGATGGGATCCCGTGTCCTTAAGGAAGGCAAGAATTCCTGATGGACACTGTGGTCTGTACGCCTGAGCCCAGATTCACCTCAACACTGACCTCTCCCCAGGCTGGCCCTGGGTCTCTCCCTCATCTCTCACCCCTCAGGTCACCCCCCAGTTGGGGCCTTCTCCCCTGGGATGCCTCTGGGACTTTTGACCTATTTTGAGGGGGGCTCCTTCCCTCCCCCGAGGCATAGCCCAGAAACGGCCTGGTTTTAGTTCCTCTTCCTTTCCCCTTCTTGATGAAATGAGATGGTGATGCTCTGATCACAGTGAAATGGTTTTGGCGGATCATCACTGAGGAGGAGTTAGGGGGAGCCAGGTCCTGGGACCGGACCAGATTTGCCCTGCTCTCCAGCAGCTTCCTCTCCAGGCTCGTGTGTAGGGTGGGGCTGGAGGTGCCGTTTCTGCCCAGCCCCTCTAGGTACCCCAGCCCAGGCCCCAGTGCTGTCAAGAGGGGGGCTCGGCACTCCCAGATCAAGGTTCCTGTGGACAGAGACTTTTCTAGGTCTGCCTAGATCTGCCTTCCTAGCAGGATGGGTCCCTGGTATGCCCACCCCAGGGACCTGGCTCCTTATTCCTTGTGCTTAGCCATCTAGAGTTTTTGTTTGGATCCTCCACTCATGGGAATTAGCAGCTCATCTTTTAAAAATGGGCATTTTAAGGGGCTAGAGTTGATCTTAGAATTCAGGAGGTGGAAGGGAAGACAGGATGACCAACACTTGACTATGACCAAGGGCCCTCAGTTCTTAATCTAACGTTAGAGTGTAAAACCCTTCTTCTAGGAAAGTGAACCAATACTTGGTTTGGACAAGGACAGAAAGGGGATAGGAAGTAAAAAAGCATAGAAGTGAGACTAACTTCAGAGAGAAATGGGCTAGGACTTTTAATACATCACAAGTCAATAAATACGTATTGAGAAGCTACTACGTGCAAGACCTTTCTTCTACTCTGCCATCCTAGGGCCTCTGTTCCACGAGACACTGTCAAGGCCGCTATTAAAACTGCGCCCAGCCCTGCTCTGAGTGAGTGGGGTGGAGGGAGAGGGTCTGTGCTCCTGAGGGGGCGACAGCCCCGGAGAGAGAGCATGTACAGGGAGCAAGGGAGGGCAAGATGAGGCATGGGGAGCTGGTGGAAGAAGAACTCCAGAGCCTCAATGGTCCCAGGACTCCTGGGCTCCCGACTAGACTCTGATCGAGGGAGGTCGGGCGTGCTCATGACTGGCCCAAGACCACTTATGTGCGTTGTGACATGCAACAAGTAGCCAAGTCTGTCTCCCTGGGCTGCCGGTTTTCTTTCATATATGGGACATACCCTGTTGTCCCCTGCCCTCTGCCACCACCTGTCTCTAGTAGGTCACGCTGCAGAGTGAGGCATGCAGTTAGGGGAAACTCTTGAGATTTCTCAGAAGCCAGGACCGGCCAGGTCTTGGGTTGGTTATGATGTTATCCAACTGGGTCAGGGCTCGTGGTCAGCTCGAAGCTGTGGGCAGAAGAAAACACCCACTGACCTAATCAGGTGAGGTCAGGGGCCAGGACGGGGAGCCAAGGTGGGCTCATGGTGCCTTGTCAGGGCGGTGGAGTTTTAGTCTGGTCTAGGGTATTGCCCAGACTCTGTGATTACTCTCAGGGTCAACTTCATGGGCACATGACCCTACACTTAGAAGAGCTCCATGCTTGGTTTAGTGCTCTGCTGTTGCTATCTTGAAATTCTTAATAATTTTTGAAGAAGGGGCCCTGCATTTTCATTTTGCGTTGGGTCCCACAGGTGAGGCAGCAGGTCTGATTAGACGGATGGTTCTGGCTCTGCTTTTATCTGGGGATTGGATCTGAAAGGCCGGACTATGGGTAATTAGCTCTTCCCCCCTCCTTCTCCCCTTGTTCTACTTAGAGGTCCAAGCTTTGGGATCTGGACAAGCGAGAGGCAGAATTTTCCAAGCAAGTCTGAGAACATGGTTGGTAGAGTTCTAGTAGAGACTCCAGCCGGTGGAGCTAGAAGGTGTTGGGGAATATCTCAGGGTGAGTTTAGGGTCAGGAGAGCTAGTGGGCATAGGAGAAAGGATTTGGATCCTTTATGATCCAGCCCAGAGTGCAGCTCAAAGAGAAGTCCTTTCCTTAGAAGTACCATTGGCCATGGGGAAAAAGGAGGAAAGGAGGAAAAAAGTTCCCCAAAGATCCTCATAAACACCCTCTCCTGCCTATATACAGGAGCCCCAGGGTTCTGGTGAGCTGTTCCCTACACACATTCTTTGGGAGCCTGGTCACCTGAACCACTCTGGTTCACAGGAGGGACTTGGGTGGGTGGCAGAGTGTGATGCTGGGGACCATTTTCTTAGCCCATCCAAGAATACCTTATCTCTAGAGATTCCAGTCTTTTGAGGGGGGGTCACAACATGCTTTAAAAAATTCCTAGGATTAACACAGAGTTCTCCCACCAACTTGGCATCCCTGTGCCCCTGGACTCTGACCCAGTATGTGGTCCTCTTCCTTACTGACCACCTGCTCTCATGCGTCATTCCTTCAGCACATAATTATTGTCTAAGAGCTTCCAGTGAGTGGGGCTTTTTTTCCTTTGTGGGTAGACTGTAAGCTATTTGAGGGCCAGAACCAAAGCCTCAACTTCTCCATCCTACATAGAATGTAGTACCCCAATGATAGAATCGTAAAGCCAGAGATGAATAAATATACTGAAGCAATGCCAGGTTCCCAACAGTAAGAAAACCTCCTAAGTATTTTCCCATCCGGGCCCTTATTCCACCCTGAAGAGATAAGGAGAGGATCTTCTTTTGAAGAATGGAGAGGCAAAGTGACTCGTTCCAGGTCACGTAGCAAGTCAGGGAGGATGCAGACCGGAACCCATACTTCCAATTCCCCCGAAAGAATGTCTATTTCAAGCAACAGCTCTACTTATCTCCTTCCTCCATGGAATGGGAAAATACAGTCTTAAAAAGCAAGAACCCTTGGGCCTGCCTCGATTCTGCCAATTCACAGTGGGAAGGGACTCCACAGCTAGCCCCTCTTCCCTGGGCCCTGGGCACAGCATATCTAGAATTCCAAGCAGGGCCTGGGTGACCAGCTGTCTCTACTCACCACATCTTCCAGGTTGTAGTTCATAAGGTCCATGTCCAGGGTTAGGGGGTAGTTCATGCTTGTAGCCGTATGTCAACCAGACTGGTCACTGACTGATGTTGAGAGGCTCTGTGGTGCCTATAGAGAGGTGACAGCCATCAGCTGCAAATTTAAACAAATGAGCTGCGCACTATCTCCCGGGCCTGTGTAGGACCCGCCGTCTGCCTCACAGCTCATCACTTTTTTTTCCACTGGGTCTTTTCTGTTGTTTTTTTTTTTTTTTTTTGAAGAAAAAGGGAAAATCCCCACAGCATCAGTGCTAGTCAAGCATTTCAGCCTCTTTCCTGGCAAGGGTTGTCTCAATGGGGCTTGTGACCGATGTGAAGGCTGCCCCTGGCTTCTCCGACCTGCACCTCCCCAAAAGGGAGTCGTACCTTATAATGAAAACCACCACACCAGTTGGTGGGGCAACAAGGGAAACTCCGCATAGAAAGGGAACAGGAGGAGAGCCCTTCCAGGACCTCTTCTCCCAGCCACCTTCAAATCTTCACCTTTCTCACCACTAGGGAGATCGTTCATCCGGTTCACCCCAGACTGAAAGTCCCTTGTCCTGGGAAACCCCTCACTCCCAGGCAAATGGGGACACTTGGTCACCCTACTTGCTACCATCCTTTTGCCCAGGCAGGGGCAAAACCCCTTCCCTTTCCAGCTCAAGTTCAGGAGAGAAAGGTTAGAAATTTTCAAAGGGAACAACACTAAAACATTACTGGAAGTCAAAAATGAAATTACCCAAATTACCAGCAGAAAAATATAAGTAGTCACAGAGTCATCTTCTGACTCAAAAAAGAATGATGTTCTAGCTGCAAATGAACTTGGTTGGCACCTAATTATTAACATCAGAGACTACCCAGCTGGAGTAGAGTCTTACTCAGGAGGACCCCGAGGTTCAGATGGGAGAGGAATATCCCCAGGACCCACAGCTAGCCAGTGGCAGAGCTGGGCCGCAAAGCTAGCTTTCCTGACGGCATATTCAGTGTTTTCTCCACACCAGGCTGCCATTCCCACGGGCTCATGCAACCCTCTCCTTTCCCTCAACTCTATCCTCTCTGAGGACCCCTTCCTTTAAGAAGCCCCTTTGTAGGCATTGATCACTGTCCCTTCCATGTCCCCTCTTTGTGCCTTTTCTTCCAGGAGAGGGCATGGCCTCTCTTGGGCCACAACAACCTAAAAATAATGACAGCACACCAGGGCACCCACACGGGACGTGCTGCTTCTTTGCTCTTGTCATCATCTTCCCTTCCAGCCAAATTACCATTTGCTGGGATTCTCCCCTTTCGAGTGTCTTCCTTCATCTTTTCCTCCATATTCATTCCCCATCTTTCTCTCTTACACACCTTGCTTATAACCCCCACTGGACCCCCAACAGATACAGCTTTCTTGGGTTTCAACAACTTGAGGAGTTCTTGGCCTCTGTTCGGGCTGTCGGGGCCCGTCTTTCCCCTCTTCATTCAGTCACTGGCTTCAGCAATGGCTTTCAAGGAGGAAGAACCTCAGGACAATGGGTAGGAGTCCCTCTTCTGTACTTCCAGTCCTGAAACGTTCAGGAGGAAGCTGCCCCAGTGTTTCATATGTCCCATGCTTGCTAAGCACTCCCCATTCTTCCAGTCCCACACCTGAACACCCCTGCACCTCCAAACCATTGATACATTCAACTTAGTTTTTGCTACTCTAAGGACATTGATTAGGAAGGAATATAGGGGCACTTGGGGGCTCAGGTGGTTAAGCATCTGACTCTTGATTTCAGCTTAAGTCATGATTTCAAGGTTGTGAGATGGAGCCCCGTGTCCTTCAGGCTCTGAGCTGGGCGTGGATCCTGCTTAAGATTCTCAAGCTCCCTCTCCCTCTGCCCCTCCCCCGCAAAAAAGGAAGGAATACAGCATACAGAATCATATAGGAATTGGAAGGGAATTTGGAAGATAAACCAGTCCCTCCTCATCGCCCCCCCCCCCCCCCCCCCCCCCCCACCCAAGATTCTTGTCACTACGTCCTCATCAGATGGTCAGCCACTATTGGACAAACATCACCAGGAGTAAGAAACTTGTTCCTTTCAAGAGATTGTGTTTAAAGTAGGATGATTTAATCATTAGACACTCCTCATGCTGAGTCAAAATGTGTCTCCCTGTAACTCATCCCAGAGGTCCTGGCACTGCCTTCTGTCCAGAGTGTCTAATAAGCACCTTCTGAAGACAGATCCCACATCCCCATTAGTCTTCTCCTTTTCAAAATACACATTCTGGGTGTCTTCGGTCATCCTTCATAAAGGACATGATTTCTGGGTCCCTTGTCAGCCTCTGGGTGATTTCTGGTTAATGGTCCACATATTATTTGACTAGGACAAAACATACAAAGGTAAGAATTTCCTTGTTCAAGACTCCATACGTACATAACTGTGATTAAAATGCTCTTTCCTGTGGGCTCCCACTCCCCTTGACAACATGCCTAACAGACTTCATTCTGACGGTTTTAGAGCATCATCTCAGCCTATGAAGGGGAACTTCTGAAATCCTGGTTCAGTCATCTGTGCTGTGGTAACTTAGATAAGCGTGCCATTCTTCAATCTATCCTGGTCCTGATGGAAAATATTGGCAGGACAATGCCAAGAACAGAGCTCTGCTTCCTGCTGTTAGAGACCCACTGTTCTCAAAGGCCAGGGAAGACTTCATGGAAGAAGTAGGACATGAGCTGGACATTAAAGGTTTGGGTAGACCGAAGATCTGATGTGCCTGGAAGGGAGGGTGCATGGTTAGGCATGGTTAGGAGATAATGAGGATTGCATGAAAAAATATGTGGAAAGAATTACTCAATGTACGGGGGTGTGATTATGGTAGTGATGATGATGATGATGATGTTGGGGTGCAGCAGGAGGAGGCAGGAGGTAGTTGCAGTGTGCACTGGACAAGTTAGGAATCGCTCTTGCAGCCTTCTCTCACAGTTGCCCATTTCCCTTGATGCATTGCAGACCCAGAAGAGGGGTCCGGGAGGAGGCTCAGGACTACTTCTTAGGTGTAGCAGTAGGCTACGGCTATGATGGTGCTGGGCAGTGAGCTGTCTACAAGCTTCTCAATGGCTGACCTGGGTTTTATGGAGCAGAGGAACCTGTGACTGTCACCCAAACTCCTTTCCCGGCCCTTGACTTCCTGATGCTTCTGGCACCATGGACCCATTCAGATGTTCCTTCCCGTCTCTCCAGATGCTGAGACATACTGTAGGTCCCCAGGGCCCTCTTGTCCCAGCCACTGACCTTCGATGGTCAACTCAATTTGCCTTAAATGGATAAATACCTCCTGACCATGAATTCTAATGTTGCCTTAGAAGGTTCAGGAAGTAACTGCCTCTGGTAGAAAAGATGATCTTGTGACTTTCAAACCTATAAAGCCAGACTACCCCACCCCCAATAGAGAGGTAAATGCCTAGGCTGTGATCCCTTGACTTTAAAGATGAGATAGCAGGGGTTCCAACTGTGTGTGATAATCAGCTGCGGGGGGGGGGGGGGGGGGGGAGGAGAGCTTCCAGATCATGCAGCCCAAATTTTATTTCAACGTGCCACTTGTTTATATTTCTACTATGCGGTTTCCCAATCCCCACACCACGGGCAGCCTACCCGAGGCTGAATTGTTTCCCAGGCTTCTCATCGAAATGACTGCTGGTGGTTCTGCCAAGAGTGGGCTTGTGTCTGCCTTTGGGAGTAGCTGCTGAGCATCAATTAGCTCAGGTGAATTTTCTCAATAATTTTACTTCACAGTTCATGGGTTAGATTAAATTTCTATTTATTCCGGATACCAGATACAATCACTTGTCTTGGAGTTCATTTCCCACATCCCACAGAAAAATTAAGCTGTTCTGCAGAATGCTAGGTGCAGGGAATGGGTTGGGGTTTTTTCCCTGTTCTTCCACTAACCTGAGATGCTCTCTTCTGATTTGGGCAGAGATCTTGTCTTCTTTCTCTGAGTGTTTCCTAACTGTTCAGAACAGAGCTCCATAGGTCCCCACCTAGCAAATCGGCCTGGGGGGGGGGGGCGGTGGTGTTGGGCATCTCTCTAGGCACCAAAGAAGAACAATGGCATTTACCGATGTACAAAGCTCTGCAATTTTGACACTTAATTTTACTTTGTATTTAACTTGATTTCACATTTAATCCTATTTAATCCTCAAAACACCTTGCGTGGAAGATATTGGCATCATCCCTGACCATATTTTGGGGCAAGGTGGGGGGATGAAGAAACAGAGACAGTAATTGGCAGAGTGAGGGTCGGAAGCCAACTCCGTGGACAGCGAGCCCGAGGATCTCTCCCCCAGACCACACCACCTTCTCTCAGGGATTGTTTTTGCAAAGAACAGGCACTTAATCTGGCTATCCAAGGGGAAAACTGCCTACGCTCTTCACGGTCTGCTCATCAGGTACTCACTACGTGCCATGAAGTGTGCGAAATCCACACACATTATTTCCTTCCTTCCTCTGAAGAGTCTTGTGTTAGGTATTTTTATCACATTATCACACATGTGGAAACTGAGCTTCAGGCAGTAGTAGGAAGTAGTTGTGAGTGTTAACAGCTCACTCAGGCACCAGGGACCCAAAAGCACAATACAAATCAACACAGGAAGTGGGGTGGTAAAGGTTCTCAGTGCGGGGAGCCGGCACCCACGCATAGCTCCTCTCTCATTAGGTAATAGGTAGGAGTCCCTGCAGGGAGGAAATGGGCTGCAGGTGCTGGTAGGCACATCAAGGTTACCTCAAGGTTATAGGGGCCATGAGTGCGCTGGGGAACGGGGACGCAGGGGTGGGCTGTGTGGCCAGAGTTTGAGAGGCAGGTGCTCGATCAGATGTTTGCATACTGAGTAGCGGCTGAACCTCTGCCAGAGGGAAATCGTGAAGATCAAGGGTGGCAGGATTCGGGCTCTGTCCTGGGAGCATGTTGTCTAACAGAGAAGGCTGGGACAGATACATGGGCACAAGCTTGCACACTCATAAACACACACACCTTGAGAACATTTTCAAAGTGGTATGTATGAACGTACCGTACCAATGAACCCAGTGTGGACCGCGTCCAGCAGTGTGGAAAGCAACTGAGCAAGACGGATAAACCCCAAAAAAATAAATTAAAAAAAAAAGGATAAACCCAGCGTTCCCCCACACACGAGTGCAGTGCATGAATGTGCCACATAGACTGTGAAAGAACCCTGGATTTATTCCAAAAAGCCCGAATCGGAGACCCAGCGCTTCTGTTTTCCAATAAGGTTGTTTTTAGCCCAGACCCTGCCTAGCTCTTAAGACACACCAAACACAGAATGCCGAACAGCGTCGCCAGGAAAATGGTTCTCAGATGTTACGCCTCAGAATCAGCTGGAGGGCTTGTTAAACACAGGTTGCTGGGCCTTCCCTCAGAGTTTCTGATTCTGGAGGGCTGGGGTGGGACCTGAGAATTCTCAGCTCTAGCAAGGGTCCAGGTGATGCTGATGTTACCCACCTGGGAACACACTTTGAGAACCACCCCCTAGGCTACGCAGGATTGGTAGGCAGAGCTGGCTCACCCTGATGCAGCGGGCATCCCACCCTGGAGCTCCCGACCCAGGCCTGCACCGCTCTCAGCCTCTCCCCACAAATGCTACCGAGAGGACGCGTCTCTCGGACAACCGACAACCCCGCACACAGCCCGCAGCCGGCTTCTGCGGGACCGTCCAGCCTCCCTGGGGCCCACGCTGGGGCCGCTGAGATTTAGATCCGGCTGCTCGGCTGGCTCCCAGCCCTGGCGCCTCTCTGCTTGGTCTCGGCCTCTGCTGCGACCGGCGGTGCCTACGCTCTGCCAGGTAACCTCCCGCCTGCCCGGTGACCCAGTCACTTTGACCATGGCCCCCAGAAAGAAAGCGGTTTTACATCGCAACCTTGCTGGCAAGTGTGTACACAGACATTTCACAAATAATACTTACTCCTAGTATGTGTGACATAGTCATCTTGTATACCCTTCGTTCACCTCTCTCTCTCCCTCAGTCTGTCTTTTCTTTTTTTTTTGTTAAAGATTTTATTTATTTATTTGACAGAGACAGAGCAGGAACACAAGCAGGGAGAGTGGGAGAGGGAGAAACAGGCTTCCTGCAGGGCAGGGAGCCCGATGTGGGGCTCGATCCCAGGACCTGGGATCATGACCTGAGCCGAAGGCAGACGCTTAACGACTGAGCCACCCAGGCGCCCAGTCTGTTTCTTTCTTTAATGGAGGTCGCTCAACCAAATTCTTTTCCTGGATCCACAAATAAGTCACAATCCCAGCTATATAAATTACAAATAAAGCTTCTCTGAGGGGCGGCGCCTGAGTGGCTCGGTTGGTTGAGCGTCCAATTCTTGATTTTGACTCAGGTCATGATCTCGGGGTCGTGGGATGGAGCCCCACATCGGGACCCGCGCTCAGCGGGGAGTCTGCTTCTCTCCATCCGCCCCTCCCCCTCCAAAAATTAAAAACTTCTCTGAGCCTTTAGTTTCTTAATCTTTACACTTGTAAGAGGCCTACACTGCCAATCTTGCTGCTGTTTGTCTTGAATAATATCATGCATGCAAAAGTCTTTTCCAGATAGAAATCTTCCATGGCTACAAAGTGGGATTAGACACACACACACCTGCTTTTAATTTTTTTTTTTTTTTAAGATTTTATTTATTGGGGCACCTGGGTGGCTCAGTCCTTAAGCATTTGCCTTTGGCTCAGGTCATGATCCCAGGGTCCTGGGATCGAGTCCCGCATCGGGCTCCCTGCTCAGTGGGAGGCCTGCTTCTCCCTCTCCCACTCCGCCTGCTTGTGTTCCCTCTCTCACTGCCTCTCTCTGCCAAATAAATAAAATATATATTTAAAAAAGATTTTATTTATTTATTTGGCAGAGAGAGAGAGCGAGCACAAGCAGGGGGAGCGGCAGGCAGAGGGAGAAGCAGGCTCCCTGCTGAGCAGGGAGCCCGATGAGAATCCTGACCTGAGCCGAAGGCAGACGCTTAACTGAGCCACCCAGGCGTCCCCACACACGTGCTTTTTAAAAGGCTTGGGAAGGAAGGACGTTTAGGCAGAACTTTGAGGGAAGGAAAAGGGGAAGGCCTCAGGCCTAGCAGAGGCCTGCAGACGGTACCAGCATATATTTGCTGGGGAGAGGATTGGAGCAGAGGAGAACGTGGGAAGAGGACAAGAGGCAAGGACAGAGAGTGCCGAGCGGCACAGAGAGCCCGTCTGGGCCTTTGGGTTGCAGACCGAGCCTCTGTGAAACACAGCGGAGTCCTCAGAATCAACAGACCTTCACAACGAAATGGGTATTTAAGGAGTTTTGTTCATTTCAAACTTCCAAAAAACATTTATCTGTCGCCTACTACGTGCCCGGGTTTAGCAGTGAACAAGACAGGCTAGCCTAGTGGATGTCTCTAGTGAGGACAGGTGGGGGGTCCTCAGATAACTTACCAGTGAATTATTCCTTAAGCCTCCACTGCATGCCAGGCACTGAACTAGATGCTGGGAAAGCAACGAGAAGCAAAACTAAACACGACTGCTGGCCTCTTGTAGTTTACAGCCTGGAGGGGAGGTAGGCATTAGACAGGCTTATGTGCCCAGGAATAATGATACCTCACAATTCTAAAAATCTGAAAGTGCTACAAAGAAAAAGAACAGGGTGCCCCGAGAGAGTATAATAACATGAACTCTATCTTTACAAACTAATAACCACAACTGCAATACTCCCAGATTAATTTATAGCATATGAAGTCCTTTCTCATTCTTTGCCTCAAGAAGACGTCATCTCGAGCCCATGGAGGAAGCCAACCAGGATTTCTTAGCTTCTTTTATTTATAAGGAAACCAAGGCTCAGCAGGTCATACAAGCGACCGGAGTCTATCCAGTTGGAAAGGAAGGTCAGTCAGTTCTGAGACCAGACCCTGCGCTCTGCCCTCCACGGACAAGAGATGAGTTGGCCTCTGGTGGGCCACTTAGCCTGCTTGTCGTAGACGAGATGTCAAGTAAAATGGCAAAAAGTTCATCTCTTCCATGTCCACGTCCTCAGAGCCTCTTTGAGGGAGGAGCTGTGGTCAGCAGGGAGGGGGATGGGTTGGACGCCTGGCACTGGATGACCCAGAGGGGGGCCCACAGGACGGAGCAGTCTTGACAGGCAAAGGCAGGAAACGGCTGAAGCAGGATGGTGACATGACATTTGTCAAAGGCATTCACACCCATCTCCGGCAGTGAAAGTGTACCAGGCCCAAGGCGGAGGTGATGGGCCAATGAAACTCACCACCGCATTCACCTCTGCGACTGGGGACACGGTGAGGCCGGCCCACCTGCCGTATCAGCACCTTGATCACGAAGCTCATCAGAGAGAGGTTTCCAAATGACTCGGCTGCGCTGCCCCAGGAAGGAAGCTTTCTGGGCTGCAGTGTGGGGGCTGCTGGGTGTGGGCCAGGCACTTGAAAGGGAATAAATGATGACACAGCAGTGGGGGACAGGGTTGCTGACACTGTGGGACCAGCTCTGGAGAGGAGGCCGGGAGAGGCTGATAAGGAGCCGCCACTTCCCCTTACCTGCCCAAGGGGGACATTGGGAAATCACACCAGTGGTTCCCTGTAAGCCAGGCAACAGGTGCCAAACTCCGAAGCTTGGTGTTTTAGGCCCCTGTGATCTGGCCCAGATGCACGGTTTTGGTTTTCCAGGTGGATAAATATTTATAGAATGTTCACCGGGTGTTTCCAAACTTAATTTCCTGCTACTTCCTTTCAGGGTTCACTTGCCTCCAACCCGGGGGACTCCTCTGCTCTTCCCTACTCCCCCCGACACCTTTCCTGAACCTCAGCAGCTCTTTCCCTGAATCGCAGCCCGACCCATACCTAAACATTCTCAAGGCCCGTCTTGGTGCCCCTTCCTCCTCAAGATGCCCCTGAATCAAAGTAATTGTTTCTGCCCTTGAATTAATCTAGCCCTTTACCTGTATTCCTTACTTTTACCTTGCACTGTAGTTACTTATGTACTCTATTAGGCGGAGAGCTTTCCGTGACAATCATCATACATAATTCATTCTTTCCCCAAGAGCTTTGCACCAGAAGGTGCTCGATAATTGTCTTTGACTGACCGACTAACTGACTGACTGAAGAGGGAATGAGGGTAGGGGTCAGTGGAGAAGTGATGGGAAGTCTGGGGTCAGGCCCAGGGGAATCCGGCTCTCCTTCGTGGCTTTCTGTGGCCTGAGCATGCAGTGCTTCTCCTGGGCCTGCCCGCAAGATCAGGAGAAAGAACACAGGCTTTGACTCTCAGCTTTGGTATTCAGTAGCTGCGTGACCTTGGGCAAGTCTCTGTCTTCTTCCTCATGCGTGAATTATATAACACCTACCTCAAAAGATTATCGTGAGAATCAATATGTGATCGAAAACACCCAGTACCTAGTAAATGCTCAGTAAAGTTTGTTTACTAGTTATCCAAGTGAGAGTCATGTTTTAGCCTTTTATTTTAGGTGGGAGCAGAAGTCAGGTGGGCATTTGCCTTATTCTTCGTGGTAGAGACATCTGTAGATTCCTTCCTGCTAGATTATAACCTCGCACGGTGTCAGGCACGTAGGTCAGAGTCAGCAATCCACAGAGGTCTGGTGACTGGGTGGATGAACATATGCATGGTCTCTGGAGTTTAAAATCCTACTTGCAAGTAAGCAAGGTGCTCTGGAAACTAAATGAACATGAGTTGTCACTCTTACTAATGTTCTTCCTCTGGACAGGTGATCCAGCCCCGTGCTGCTCCAGGCCCCCTCAGCTGGGTGCTAAGGAGGTGCCCCAGAGCAAGAGTTAAGAGAGAGGTATCATCGTTTTCTGGATGGCTGCCCCAGAAATGAACTGGGGCTTTTTTGCCCTCGCAGGCCTGGGGTAGGGGGGAGAAAGCCCCAATACGCTGAGCCCGACAAACCAGCCCAGTTTGTGGAAATTGGACACTGTCCTGAAGATTGGTATGGAGGGCTGAGCCCTGGTCAGCTGCAAAGAGAGGACTCTTAGGGCTGGGGGGTGGGGAAAGAGAGTACCTGGGGATGGGGAAGAAGGAGACCCAGACCAGCTTGCACAAATTTCCATGCATCTAATTTTGCTTCTGAGGTGAGCCGAGTGAGGAGCTGTCTATCAGGCAGTTGGATATTCAGATGTAGAGTTCAGAGGAGAGGAAGGAGCTCAAGATGCACATATGGCATTAGTCAGGTGGTATTTACAGCCCAGGAAGAGAGGAGACAGACTGTGGCCTAAGGCGTACCAGGGTTCGGAGGTTAAGGACCTCTCCTCTTTCATTAATGCTTACAACAACCTTCTGAGGAAGGTTTAATGTCTTCATCTTACAAGTCATGAAATTGAGGCATAAAGAGGTTCACTTGCCAAAAGCCACCTCGCCAACAAGCAGCAGAAGTGGGATTTGCACCAGCCAGTCTGGCTCCAAGTGTCATGTGCTTCGCCTCTAGGTTATAGGGGTGAGTCCGGTTGCTGCCCACATTTTACAGGTGGGGAAACTGAGGCTTAGGTGAAGTAATTTGCTAGGCGGCAGAGCTGGAATGAGAACTCTCTCGATGACTCTCTGAGAGGTCTCTGCTTTGTTAATCACTCTGCCATGTGACCTGCACAACATTTTTAAAGATGGGGAGAAAGCCTGCTACGTCTCTCAAATGACAGCCCTTATTCAACTGCCTTTCCTACTCACACACAAGACGTTTCTGGCCCGTCACTATGCTCAGAGAGATGGGATGCCAGGTCTAGCTGCCAAGTCAAACTCAGCCTCTGCCACCCCTCTCCTTCCCCCTCTCCTGGTCAGGAAGCCCATGACTAGATGGGATTCCTGACTTCTGGAAGCTCAGGTCTTAAGCTAGTCCCGGGGAGTGGTTCTGTGTGGCCATCAGCAAGCTGCCACCCTTCCCAGCCTCACTTCTGTCTTCAGTAAAACAAGCAGATCAGGTCAGGACAGTGGTGCCCAAAGCTGGCTGCACGTCTGAATCACCCACCTTGGAGTGGTTTGGATCCTGCCTCTCCCACCGCAGACCTACCGAATCCAACTCTTCCAGGGTGAGGCCCAGGCATGTGTATGGTAGTTCTGACACACACCTTGGTTGAGAAACCCTGGATAAGGTGGTCTTAAGGTCTCCTCCCGGGTCTAATGCTCTGTGGTTCTGGAGCCTCCCTCATCTTGAGCTGTGTTCCTTTGATGTCTCTCTCAAGGCATAGCACCAGGTGGGCCTATGAGTAGAAGGCAGGAAACCTGCGATCTCATTCCCACCAGGCCCATAACTCAGTTCCAACAGAGAGGCTTCCTCTCTGGGCTTCAGTTTCCCCAAATGCCAGAACAATTTGTTGGGGGGCGGATTGCTCTAGATTCATTTACCCAGCAAGTGTTTATTGAGCATCTACTCTAGGCTAAGATGTGCAAAGCCCTGGGTCTGAGTCTAAATCATGCAGAACGGTAACATCATAAGGGCAAGGGTGGGCAGGGTGCTACTCCCTGGTTGCCCGGACTTCTAGGCATGGATATGCCAGAGTACCTCGTTAGCACCTGCATGATCGTCCCCTCTCCCCAGACCCTGGTCCTGGTGGCACCACCTGGTCTCTGCGGCAGCGAGCAAACCTGCTAGGTTCGGGAAGGAAATGGTATGCAAAACTGGTCAAATAAAATGAGTAGCTTTTCTAGATAATGACAATAGCTAGTTCTGAAATATTAGATTAAACCATCTCATTCAGACCAGCACAACTACAGGCTTACTTTTCCAAGTGCCCTCCTGAGCATTGCCATAGCCTGAGAGCTGGTTAGCAATGCAGGGTCCCAGCCTCCCCCCCAGGCGGCTGAGTCTGCTTATCAAGAAGATCCCCAGCTGATTGTATGTTAAAATTTGAGAAGCACTAAACTAAAAGAAATACCTCAGAAAACCCTTCATAAGAAATGTATGTGAGACCCGGATGAGGGGAAGCTGGTGACTTTCCTCACGTGGCTCGTGACCACGTGTCGCATGTTCTTGGATGGGACAGATCGGCGGTGTGAAGACACCCATTCTCACCAAAGTGGACCGTGTCAAGGTGATTTGTGAGCAGTTCATCTGAAACGATTAACAGATGAGAATGTTGTTGTTTTTAAAGAAAGTAAACATAATTAGATGGGATTTTCCCTGTTAGAAATAGTGTTACATTAGAATATTCGGGTCTGGAGGAAGTTTGACTGTGACCCCACTACTTCCTGGACATGTCACTGGTATAGACTGAATTGTGTCCCCCCAAATTTACATGCTGAAGCCTTCACGTTCAGCGTGACTGTATTTGGAAATGGATCTCCACCCCCCCCCACACTGCCCCGCCACTTGCCTCATGACCGCAAAGGAAAGGCTGTGTGAGAACAGAGACACAGAGCCACCATCTACAAGCCAAGGACAGAGCTCTCACCAGAAACCAAACCCTTCCGGAACATCAGAACCTTGATCTTGGACTTTCCAGCCTCCAGGACTGTGAGAAAATAATTTCAACTGCGTAGGCCACATGGTCGGTGGTATTTGGTAATGGCGGCCTGAGTGGACGAAGAGAGTCGCCCTGGGAAAGATCCTCAGATTCCACATTCAGGAGCGGGAAAAAGAATGCCACTGATGGCCCCGTCACGAGTGTTAACATGAAATATTGTGTGTAAAGCACCTGGCATAATGCCTAGCTCTGACCAGCTGAATGGCAAGCACAATGGTAACTACCGTGGCCCTGGGACACAGAGCCGTAGAAACACCAGTAGCACCAAAGAGACAATCCAGAAGCATACCTCGGCATTTGTAATAAGCTCCAGGAGTCAGGAGAGGGACTGTGTTTTTATTCCCCATGTGTCATTTTCCCTGTGCCTACCATGTGTATGGCACATAGTAGATGCTTCAAAATATTTGTTGAATGGGGCCCCTGGGGGGCGCAGTGGGTTGAGTGTGGGACTCCTGGTTTCAGCTCAGGTCATGATCCTGGAGTCCCGGGATCGAGTCCCACGTCGGGCTCCCCGCTCGGCGGGGAGTCTGCTTCTCCCTCTGACTCTCCCCCATCTCATGCTCTCTCTCTCTCTCTTTTTTTTTTTTTTTAAAGATTTTATTTATTTATTCATGAGAGACAGAGAGAGAGACAGAGGCAGAGGGAGAAGCAGGCTCCCCACGGAGCAGGGAGCCCGATGCAGGACTCGATCCCAGGACCCTGGGATCATGACCTGAGCCGAAGGCAGACGCTTAACCGACTGAGCCACCCAGGCGTCCCTCATGCTCTCTCTATCTCATTCTCTCTCTCAAATAAATAAATAAAATCTTAAAAAAAAAAAAAACAACTTTCTCCCTCTACCTCTCCCCCACTCTCCCCCTAAAATAAATAAATAAATCTTTATTATTATTTTTAAGATTTCATTTATTTATTGACAGAAAGAGCATGCACAAGAAGGGGGGTAGGGAGAGAGAGAAGCAGGCTCCCCACTGAGCAGGGAGCCCAACTCTGGGCTTGATCCCAGGACCCTGGGATCATGACCTGAACCGAAGGCAGACACTTAGACTGAGCCACCCAGGTGCCCCAATAAATAAATCTTTAAAAAAATGTTTGTTGACTGCATGAATTAGAATTTAATACATGCTAAAGAAGGACTCGTAAATCAGTGGTGAAAGAAAAGACCCTTCTTTGGAGGATGCTGGAAAAATTGCTGACTTGGAATAAAACAATTTGATTTTATCATTTCATCCCATAAAGGGGCTTTCAAACGTTTTGTGACCATGACCCATAGTAAGAATGCTGTGAGTCCGGGTTGTTCTAAAGGGGTATTCATCAAGGTCAGAGAATAGACTATGTTTTTTGTTTTGTTTTAAAGATTTTTTATTTATTTATCTGAGAGAGAGAATGGGAGACAGAGAGCATGAGAGGGGTGAAGGTCAGAGGGAGAAGCAGACTCCCTGCTGAGCAGGGAGCCCGATGCGGGACTCGATCCCGGGACTCCAGGATCATGACCTGAGCCGAAGGCAGTTGCTTAACCAACTGAGCCACCCAGGCGCCCTAGACTATGTTTTACCTAAATCTCTTCACTTGACTTACAACTTTTAAATATGAGATCTCCGGGCTGGGGTCTTCCATTTAATATAATTAAAAGCGTCTTCCACCCCTATAATTTTTATTCTATAACTGGGGAAACTGAGGTGGAGAGTTTAAGTAACTTATACAGACATAGTGCGAATACCAAGTGGCAGAGCTGGGATTTGAACCTACACTCTTGCCCTGGGTCTGGCTCTGTCAGGGGCAGGCGGGGCTGAATGGATGGATCGTGAGCTTCCTGGGGCTGAGCCCTCCTTCCCCTGATAGGATAGAGCATGAGGACACACACAGACCGTTGGAGCTGACAACTGACCCGAAAATCTTTGAAGCTTTGATAGGCATGGTGAGGAAATGGAAAAAAAAAACAAAAAACAAAACACCTGTCATTCAAAGCAAACATTAATTCATCTTCATTCTAGAAAAGCCTCTCGAAGGGACTTTTAGTTATGCAAATGTAGAGCAGAGCTCCTCTTCTGAAATGGAGCTGCCTATGACCGGTGGCCCAGGAGCTCCCCTCCTCTGGTGAAAGCAAGGCAGTAGCCTGTGTTGGAGGCAGAAAGCCGTCTTCAGATGCTGTTTCCCTTTTAAGAAATCTGATATAAAATACACTTTATACAATAATATTTAATGAACAATTATCATGTGCCAGGTACTAAGCAAAGGACTTTACGTGGATTATCTCATTCGATCGTCATAATATACAATATTATAATTTTTATTCTTTTTTTAAAAAAAGGATTTTATTTATTTGTTTGAGAGAGAGCACGCATGCGTGAGCACGGGCAGGGTGGGGGGAGCAGCAGAGGGAGAAGAAGAAGCAGACTCCCCACTGAACAGGGAGCCCGAGAGGGGGGCTCTATCCCAGGACCCTGAGATTGTGACCTGAGCTGAGGGCAGGTGCTTAACCGACTGAGCCACCCAGGCACCCCTACAATTTTTATTCTATAACTGGGGAAACTGAGGTTGAGAGTTTAGATTTTTTTTTTTCTTTATTAATTTATTTGAGAGAGAGAATGAGATAGAGAGAGAGCATGAGACAGGGGAGGGTCAGAGGGAGAAGCAGACTCCCCGCCGAGCAGGGAGCCCGATGCGGGACTCGATCCCGGGACTCCAGGATCATGACCCGAGCCGAAGGCAGTCGCTTAACCAACTGAGCCACCCAGGCGCCCGAGAGTTTAAGTAACTTATACAGAGGTGGTGCCAACAGCAAGGGGCAGAGCTGGGATTTGAACCTACAACTGACTCCAGAGCCTGTATCTACCTCTATCAGCCTCTGGGATTCTTCCAGGTGTCATTAATGACCCCCTAAAATGGAGAGCCCAGACTAGAAGGCCATCCTCAAGATTGACGCAGACCGAGGGCACCTGGGTGGCTCAGTTGGTTAAGCGACTGCCTTTGGCTCAGGTCGTGATCCAAGGTCCTGGGATCGAGTCCCGCATTGGGCTCCTTGCTGAGCAAGAAGCCTGCTTCTCCCTCTGCCTGCCTCTGTCTCTCTCTCTCTGATAAATAAATAAAATCTTAAAAAAAAAAAAAAAAAAAGCCAAATGCGAGTGCAGGTCATTCCACCTGTAATTTTGTTTGATTCTGGTCTGCTGAAATAATGTTAGTGTTTTATTCTGTCACCCTTTGTAATCCTTTCCCTTCTATCTCTCTATCATCTGCGAAACTGATGAGCACTAATTACTTTGTAGTTAGTGAAAAATAACTACAGAAATTCATTCATAGTTAAAGAAAATGGGAAGTAGGGCAAAACAGAGCCTTGTGGCATAATGCTGTAACAGGGGTTCTCAAAGTGTGGCCTGGGAATCCTAGGATTCCCGGAGACCCTCTCAGAGGGTCTGTGAGATGAAAACTATTTTCAAAATAATGCTAAAATGTCTTTTTCACTCTCGTTTTATTACAAATGAACTATGGAGTTATCTGGAGGCTACATGATGTGTGATATTACAATAGACCATGCAGAAGCAGTTATGAGAAACTAGATGTCTTCTATGAGCCAGACGTTAAAGGGATTTGCAAAAATAGAAACCAGGGGTGCCTGGGTGGCTCAGTCGTTAAGCGTCTGCCTTCAGCTCAGGTCATGATCCCAGGGTCCTGGGATCGAGCCCCGCATCGGGCTCCCTGCTCCGTGGGAAGCCAGCTTCTCCCTCTCCCACTCCCCCTGCTTGTGTTCCCTCTCTCGCTGTCTCTCTCTCTCTGTCAAAAAATAAATAAAATCTTTAAAAAAATAAATAAACCAGAGCCATGCTTTCCCCCACTTTTTTTTTCCTTTTGGAAAAGAGTTATTTTTCATTAAAAAAGGTTATGTTCACATGCAATAGGTTTATTACTGGCATTTTTAAAGCAATAAATAAAGCATGTAACTTTTTTATTAATTTTAATTTCTTTTTTTTATTATGTTATGTTAATCGCCATACATTACATCATTAGTTTTTGATGTAGTGTTCCATGATTCATTGTTTGGGTATAACACCCAGTGCTCTATGCTGTACGTGCCGTCTTTAATACCCATCACCGGGCTAACTCATCCCACCACCCTCCTCCCCTCTAAAACCCTCAGTTTGTTTCTCAGGGTCCATAGTCTCTCATGGTTCATCTCCCCCTCCAATTCCCCCCTTTCACTTTTCCCTTCCTACTATCTTCTTTTTTTTTTTCTTTTTTTAACATATAATGTATTATTTGTTTCAGAGGTACAGGTCTGTGATTCATCAGTCTTACACAATTCACAGCGCTCACCATAGCACATATCCTCCCCAATGTCTATCACTCAGCCACCCCATCCCTCCCACCCCCCACCACTCCAGCAACCCTCAGTTTGTTTCCTGAGATTAGGAATTCCTCATATCAGTGAGATCATATGATACATGTCTTTCTCTGATTGACTTATTTCGCTCAGCATAACACTCTCCAGTTCTAGCCCCGTCGGTGCAAATGGCAAGATTTCATTCTTTTTTTTTTTTTTAAAGATTTTATTTATTTATTTGAGAGAGAGAGAATGAGAGAGAGCACATGAGAGAGGGGAGGGTCAGAGGGAGAAGCAGACTCCCTGCCGAGCAGGGAGCCCGATGCGGGACTCGATCCAGGGACTCCAGGATCATGACCTGAGCCGAAGGCAGTCGCTTAACCAACTGAGCCACCCAGGCGCCCCAAGATTTCATTCTTTTGACGGCTGCATAATATTCCATTGTATATGTATACCACATCTTCTTTATCCATTCATCTGTCGATGGACATCTTGGCTCTTTCCACAGTTTGGCTATTGTGGACATTGCTGCTATAAACATCAGGGTACACATACCCCTTGGGATCCCTACATTTGTATCTTTGGGGTAAATATCCAGTAGTGCAATTGCTGGGTCGTATGGTAGCTCTATTTTCAACTTTTTGAGGAAACTCCATACTGTTTTCCAGAGTGGCCGCACCAGCATGCATTCCCACCAACAGTGTAGGAGGGTTCCCTTTCTCCGCATCCTCGCCAACATCTGTCGTTTCCTGACTTGTTAATTTTAGCCATTCTGACTGGTGTGAGGTGGTATCTCATTGAGGTTTTGATTTGGATTTCCCTGATGCCGAGCAATGTTGAGTACTTTTTCATGTGTCTGTTGGCCATTTGGATGTCTTCTTTGGAAAAATGTCTGTTCATGTCTTCTGCCCATTTCTTGATTGGATTAGTTGTTCTTTGGATGTTGAGTTTAATAAGTTCTTTATAGATTTTGGATACTAGCCCTTTATCTGATATGTCATTTGCAAATATCTTCTCCCATTCTGTTGGTTGTCTTTTGGTTTTGTTAACTGTTTCCTTTGATGTGCAAAAGCTTTTTATCTTGATGAAGTCCCAGTAGTTCATTTTTGCCCTTGCTTCCCCTGCCTTTGGCAATGCTTCTAGGAAGAAGTTGCTGCAGCTGAGGTCGAAGAGGTTGCTGCCTGTGTTCTCCTCTAGGATTTTGACGGACTCCTGTCTCACATTCAGGTCTTTCATCCATTTTGAGTCTATTTTTGTGTGTGGTGTAAGGAAATGGTCCAGTTTCATTCTTCTGCATGTGGCTGTCTAATTTTCCCAACACCATTTGTTGAAGAGACTGTCTTTGTTCCATTGGACATTCTTTCCTGCTTTGTCAGAGATGAGTTGACCATAGAGTTGAGGGTCCAGTTCTGGGCTCTCTATTCTGTTCCATTGATCAATGTGTCTGTTTTTGTGCCAGTACCATACTGTCTTGATGATGACACCTTTGTAATAGAGCTTGAAGTCCGGAATTGTGATGCCACTGGCTTTGCTTTTCTTTTTCAACATTCCTCTGGCTATGCGGGGTCTTTTCAGGTTCCAAACAAATTTTAGGATTATTTGTTCCATTTCTTTGAAAAAAAGTTGATGGTATTTTGATGGGGATTGCATTGAATGTGTAGATTACTTTAGGTAGCATTGACATCTTCACAATATTTGTTCTTCCAATCCATGAGCATGGAACATTTTTCCATTTCTTTGTGTCCTCCTCAATTCTTTCATGAGTATTTTATAGTTTTCTGAGTACAGATTCTTTGCCTCTTTGGTTAGATTTTTTCTAGGTATCTTATGGTTTTGGGTGCAATTGTAAATGGGACTGACTCCTTAATTTCTCTTTCTCCTGTCTTGGTGGTGGTGTATAAAAATGCAACTGATTTCTGTGCATTGATTTTATATCCTGCCACTTTACTGAATTCCTGTATGAGTTCTAGCAGTTTTGGGGTGGAGTCTTTTGGGTTTTCCATATAAAGTATCATATCATCTGCAAAGAGTGAGGGTTTGGCTTCTTCTTTGCCAATTCGGATGCCTCTTATTTCTTTTTGTTTTCTGATTGCTGAGCCTAGGACTTCTAACACTATGTTGAATAGCAGTGGTGATAGTGGACATCCCTGCCACGTTCCTGACTGTAGGGGGAAAGCTCTCAGTTTTTCCCCATTGAGAATGATATTCACTGTGGGTTTTTCATAGATGGCTTTTATGATATTTATTAATTTTAATTTCTAATACACTAAATGTTCATAGAAATGACCTACATATACAAAAGTTCTTGAGGGTCCTCAACAATTTTTAAGAGTGTAAAGAAATCCTGAGAACACAAAGGTTAAGGACCACAACATTAGAGATACTCCTCTGGGCTGATGCCCAGTTCCTACTCTATAAGTTGTCACAAATAACGTGAAAATTCTTTTCAGAGTTTTCCAAGCACTTTTCTTCTACGGCAGAGGAAACATAGCAGGGCCAGCACTAGAGATTGAAGAGCCCAGGGCTCTAATTCTGGCTCTGTCACTAACTAGCCTTGTGATCCCAGGTAAAGCTCTCTGCTTCTCTGGAGACCAGATTCCACAGGTCTTCATTGTAAAAATGAAGGACTTTATAGGATTGACCTCTCAGGTAAATTTAACAACTGAAAGCACTTTTACAAACCTCTTTGGGGGAGGAAGGAAGGGGAGGAATTTGTTCTTTATTTTACCCACAGAGAAATAAAGGTCCAAAGATGTGAAGAGAAAAAAATGCTCAAGGACCCGCCCCGAGGCAGCATCAGATGCAGGAACTAAAGCCAGGGTCCTTGTCTTCTGCCTATGACTTGATCTACTCAGTGAATGATATGAATAATAATAGAATTTGCCTGGATAGAGCATATAAAAAATACATTCCTATTGTGAAATAATTCCAAACTGTGAAAAGTTGGATAGACAGAACAAAGAACTTTCATAGGTTTCATGACTATGGTAGCCAGCCTCCAGGATGGCCCCCAATAATCTCTGCCTCCAGGTATTCATGGCCCTAGGGAGACTCTACCCCCATTCAACAGTGCTGACCTGTGGGACCAATAGGTATTAGGTCAGTATGTTGAAGTGATAGTGTGTGACCTTGAGACTTCATCATAGAAGACATTGACCATGTTGCTCTTAGATGGCTCTGGGAAACACGCCCCCCCCCCCCCAATGTTTCAAGGACATGCAAGCATCTCTGTAGAGAGTGATATGTATTGCAGAACTGAGACATCCTGCCAATAAGCAGAACCAACTTGCATTCAGGTGAAAGGCAAAGGTTAGATTATGAGGAGGCTGGGGAGTTGATAGAGCCCTGGGGTAAATCAGGGAAGGTGGATTGCTGGCCTGGCCAACTAAAAGAAAATGGCATGGAGTGGTCTTTTCTAAAAGGCATAGAGTGAAAAGCACCAGCCAGACCCATAGCAAACAAGTGCCATGGGATATGTTGATTTGCTTTAGCAAAGAAATCATAGCTGGTACTGTAGCTGCAACTGGAAAACCACCAAGTTTTGGATAATCCATGTCATTCTCCAAGGCCCATCAGACTTCTGATAGACAAATAGGTGATTTGAGCGGGGCTATGGTAGGAATCACCACCTCTGTTTCTTTCAAGACCTCATTGGTGGCATTAATCTTTTCAATGCTTCCAGAAATGTGATCCTGGTTTTTGTTTACCATTTTAGTATGTGGACACAGTTCTAGTGACTTCTGCTTGGCCCCTTCTTTCATCATAGCCACCAATGTGGGGAGTCTACCAGTTGTCGAGCATAAATACTCAGATACCTACTGAGTATATCTAAGCTGCAATGTATACCCACCTATATGTTCTGGAGCTGAGGAAATACTAATGGGATGGTTCTGGGAACCAATGGGCTTGCTGTGAGATGGAGCCAAGCCAAAACTTGCAAAGATCATCTGACTTCCATAAGCCCCTACTCTGACAGTGGACAACAGTGGCATTTTGAGTGTCCACGAGTTAGCATCAGTTCGAAGCCACAGTTCTCTAATCTCCCAACAATCTGGTTATGTTCCGTTCCTAATGCATAGTCACCTGGTAAGTGGCTGTAGGAGAAAGGGTAGAAGGAAGTTTGACAATATGACTTTTTGGCAGTAGAGTAAGGTCCTTCCTCAAGTGGTCCCAGTCTTCCCTTTATTCCAGGGGGTTGGGGCTTATGAACTGGCTCCAATATAAGAACTGGTTGAAGGACCCCTTACTCTATCATCAGAGGTCAGACTTCTGTTCACCACAATGGCAGTCTTTCCACTTACACAAACCAAATAAGACTTCAGTGGGCTTCCTAGGCATTTCTGTCCTAGGGACACTGTGAGCACGTAGCCAATACCAAAGATCGGCAGGCCACCTTTGATGCCTGCTTTGGCCGAGCTGCACATTACCGTAGCTACACTGACTTTGTCTCGGTTACTAAATGCCTGCACTTGACTCCCAACACCCTGACATACCATCATCCCTGTTGCATCAATTCAGGGAGCCCACTTTGATGACTCCATTTTCCGTTTTCATGCTTTGCTTTTAGAACCCTTCAATGATGTGGTGTTCTTCCCACTAATGCATTTCCTTGGTGAAGGGAGTGTCCTCTGGATCCTACCAAGGAATATCATGAGGTGGTTTTACATTATAAATCCACTCTCGCATTCTGGATACCCTTCACTTCCGTATTGGAAGTTCTGACATCCCAGCCTCATTTAGTGCAAACCCTCCGTGGGTTTAACAGCAAACTATATTAGAGCCATTCCCAACCAACGTGAACAAATACATTACATTCAGAACCTCTGCTGAGTGCACTTATATTAATACATTCAGCCTGGTCCAAAACTATATTCCTTCCAGCCTGATCCAACACCTTTAGGATCTACTCTCATGCATATTCCCTGGGTTTCTGTCAATATAAATTGGCATTTGAGGGGTCTTGATCAAAGGTAAAGAGAATCGTTTGTACCACTTGTGTAACTTTTCAGTAAGGCTGAAATTTTGTCAAAACAAAAAGCGAAACAACACATTAACTGACACAGTCTCAATATTCTTGTGGTGTGTGTGGTATTTTCTCCTGGGTCACACTGCGGCCTGCTGTTACTTGAATCTGGTTGCAGATCTAAAAGAAGTGGTAAGGTTACGTTCCTAGGAGGATTAGCAGTCCCCTGCAAGGCAACTACCTTGGGGAGGCCATTACACTTCTTCAGATAAGGAAGGATTGACTGTACTTTCCCTACTGAAGGGAAGGTCAGCGGCATTTAGTTTGAGGTCTTCAGCTTCATCAGAATCTGTCCTTGTGTCCCCTGAGATTCAGGGTCTTACTTCTTCCCAATGTCTTGATTTTAACCTGAGACCCTACTAGGTAATTAATTCAATATTTATTGGAATTCAGTTCCCTGTAAGTAGAAATGTAGGTTTTGGATATGAGAAATCTTGACCCTAAGGCTACAAGAGATAAGAGTTTCTTTTAGGGCAGTCAAAGACATTTTTTTGGTCCCTTTCCCAGATCTTAGGCTGGAATTTAAAGCCCTAAGCTTGTCATTTTCTTTCTGCAAACTCTCTAGCATACTTAGAAGCAACTGACAAGGCTCATTATGCTACTGTTTCTACCAAAATGTTCTATGGCAGCAAATATTTGTTACTCAAAGGCTTGCCTTCTGTAAGCATTTATCATAGCTGACTGCAGGTGAGAATGGGGACTGTTTTTCCACTGAATGCAATGGAATGCCAACGTCCCCTTTACCACTGGCAATAATCATTAATGCATTTATTATTTTTTTAATATTTTATTTTTAAGTAATCTCTACACCCAATGAGGGGCTTGAACTCATGACCGTGAGATCAAGAGTCACATGCTCTTCTGACTGAGCCAGCCAGGTGCCCCAATGATTAATGCATTTACATTTAATCAGATCAGAGAACTAATTCCAGATTCCTATCTTTAAGATTCTATTTCCCTGAGACCACAGCCAGTACCAATAAGCGCATCAGACAGGGAAGCAGAACCACTGTGAATTATGAGAGGGAGTTTCTATCAGAATCAGACCTTCCACAGTTGTGGAAGGAGCTGGGGAAGTGAAGGACTAGCAGAGAAATCAGAGGATCAGAAAAGGAGTCACCAACACGGGAAGTCAAGCCCATCTAGCGGGCAGGGGACGGGTGATGAGAAAAGCTCGTGGAGCTGCCACTTCCGTGGGCCCACCGCCAAGTCCCTGGAGGTGGGCCTGGGGCCACTGTTGGTCACCTGGGTCAGCAGTTGGGAAGAATTTCTGTACACTAATCAGAGCAAAGCAAGGACAAGCTTGAGCTCACTGACACTTAATGTTTGCAACTCTCACCACATCTAACCACAATGGCCTTCAGAGAATAATACTTGCTGCTTCATTTCTGCCTTGCCAATTTCATGCACGTTCCTCTTTTGACCTACTCTAACCTGAAACCATCCGGGGGAGGGGTTTCTGGCAAAGAGAATTCCAGCTTAACCGAGTTCTCACAGTACAAACCACCACTGCCACGTGCAAGGTGTGACTCTGGCCTGGATCCTGAGTTGGAAGGAAAACGGCCCCTAGAAGACGTTTTGGGGAAATCGGGATGATTTTTAGATGGACTGTTAGGTAATTAAAAGGGATTGATGTTAATTCTGATGCTTGAAAATGGCATTATGGTTATGTAAGAGAATGTCATTTTTAGGAGTTAGGCACTTCACAAACGTGAAGTTTCAAATGGTTTAACGTTTATTTATCTGAGTGTTTTTTTGTTTTTTGGGGATTTTTACTTATTAAGTGAACATGGCAAAATGTTAACAGTTGTTGAATCTATGTGGTGGATGTGCAGATGTTTCAACTTTTCTGTTTGAAATTTTTTAAAAAAATCTTTTTTATTTATTTGACAGAGAGAGAGACAGCAAGAGAGGGAACACAAGCGGGGGGAGTGGGAGAGGGAGAAGCAGGCTTCCTGCCGAGCAGGGAGCCCGATGTGGGGCTCAATCCCAGGACCCTGGGACCATGACCTGAGCCGAAGGCAGATGCTTAACGAGTGAGCCACGCAGATGCCCTGAAATTTTGAGTAGTAAAATAATAGGGAAAATAAAACACTGCTCTTGATTACGACCTGCTCTAGAAGCCTTTCGTGCCCGCCTCTTCTCTCCACTTAAACATTTACCCTGTTGCTCTCCAAGCATCCCCAGCTGTAGCTCTGAGGTATTTATCACACTGCCCTTCAATTTCTTGTTTTCTGGTCACTCTGCCCCTCTAAACTTTGAAGTCCTTAAAGGACACAGATGTCTCTCACCTTGAACTCGCCCGCGCTTATTTCCGTACCTGGCACAGAATAGACGCTCCTTTAATCCCGGTTCAGCCAAGAACAGAAGTCTAATGGAGGAACTTTCTTCAGGAACACCACTAAGTTTAGGGTTCACGTGAATCTAAGGAGAGCAAGGTTTTGGATTTTCGAAATTTTTGTTTCAAATTACAAAACTAATACATGCAAATTAATGTAGAATCAAAGTGAAAAACAAAATTGGTATTTCATTCCCGTTGTATACATACTCCATCCCCTGGAGTCAAGAGCTTAGAATATATCTTTTCAGAACTATTTCTTTCTTCTTCTTCTTCTTTTTTAAATTAAGTATGCTCCATGCTTAACATGGAGCCCAATAAGGGGCTCGAACTTGCAACCCTGAGATTGGGACCCAAGCGGAAATCAAGAGTGGGGTGTCCAACCGACTGAGCCACCCAGCACCTCCAGAACTATTTCTAAGCAATTATAAACACACACACACACACACACACACACTACAAATATTTGATTTTTTTTTTAAACTGAATAATATATCATGGAGTTTTCCACATTAGTGTATTGATAGATTCACATCATTCTTTACACAGGCTACATAGTAGTTAATTGTATGGATGTGCATTTCTTTAACCACCACATTCGAATGAGTGTGGGGGGTAGGGGAGCAGTTCCTACATGAAACTAGTAACCTGGACAAAAAAAGGGATTTGACACATCCAGTCATCGAGAGAGTAAGAAGAGCTCAGCCTTGCACTGTGGGTACAAGTCAGGGTAAAATGGCAAGTAAGGGACTCTACCAAGGAAGGGACTTTACTTCTGGCCTATTTAAGGAACAAAATAACATAGAAAACCGTGATCCAAGAGTGAAACCGAATTGAGCCAACTGATAAATGTGAGAGCTTCCCACTAAATTAACATAGTCGGAGTGCCCTGATGCAGCCGCTGTGGATCGCACATGGCCACAACCCAGGAGCAAGCGAAAGCAACAAGTGTCTGGGCCACATTCATCTTGGAGGAGAAAGTCCCACAGGTTTCCCAGTGACAAGAGAAAGTTACCAAGCAAGTGCTGATGAAATCCTACCAGAAGATGCCTCAAGGTCCATCAGGGCTCCTTGTTGGCACCTTCACCGCTTTCGCTTTCCTGGTCCATTTCTCATACACAGAAACAAGCCCTTTTTGCCCTGTAGCCCCCTTGCCTTCCTAAACATGATGTGCTTTTTTTTTTTTTCTTTTAAGATTTTATTTATTTATTTGAGAGAGAGAGAATGAGAGACAGAGAGCATGAGAGGGAGGAAGGTCAGAGGGAGAAGCAGACTCCCTGCCGAGCAGGGAGCCCGATGCAGGACTCGATCCCAGGACTCCAGGATCATGACCTGAGCCGAAGGCAGTCGCTCAACCAACTGAGCCACCCAGGCACCCCTAGAACAGAGACTATTAAACTGGGCTGTACCATCTGGATGGTATTTACCTATTCGAAAACACAGCGAGAACCTATCCATGTCAATTTCTCTTTGCTCCCACGTGACAAGTGCGTGTTCGTGGCTCTGTCTGCTGCTAATGGCAAGTATTGTAAATAAAATAAATATAAATAAGCTTAGAGGCATAATTTACAGAAGTCCAGTGAGTGGTGATTCAAGAAATAACAAGTTTCGTAGGTAAAGGTAAGTCCTTAAATTGGCCATTTCAACCTGGGATTTTGTGTAGTGCCAGGAAATCTGAGTGTTGCATAATTTGAATAATACTCAGCAGTGTTCGTTGGTGCATTGGTGTTTTTTTAACGTTTAAATATTCACTATGGGTTACAGTCATTTGTAAATACTTCCACAGAAGAAATGCAAAGAGAGGAGAAGTGAATGTTGTAGGCTACAATGACACAAAATCAGAAACTGATCTAAAACCAGAATTTGCAAAAGTAATACCAATTTCAGCACTAAAACCAAATTGTTATAAAGGGAAATGAGCTTGTATGAAGCAACGTATACTCTAATGCGTAACTTAAAGATGCTTTTGGATGTGTTTTTAGCAATTCAACTGACATCGGTGCAAATATAAGAAATATCTTTTATACCTGGATTATCTGTCACTAAACAAAAATTACAAAAAATTACTAGACAGGGCAATTAATGCTTTGCGTATTTAAAATTTCCATTTTCGGGGCGACTGGGTGGCTCAGTCGGTTGGGCAGCTACCTTTGGCTTGGGTCCTGATCCCTGGGTCCTGGGATCAAGCCCCACATCAGGCTCCCTGCTCAGCAGGGAGTCTGTTTCTCCCTTTCTCTCTGCCCTTCTCCCTGCTTGTGTGCTATCTTTCTTACTCTCTCTCAAATAAATAGATTAATTTAAAAAAATGTTTTTTCATTTTAAGAATGCTACCTTTTAAATACTAAGTATTTGTATCATCATCTTTCAACTGCTTACATGGTTTTTATTTGGCATTAACTTTGTGTTAACTTTTTAAATTGTCTTTTAGTGTTTTCTATTGTCAAATGACTATATCGAGTAGAGATCATGTTTACATGTTATTGAAATATATAATCTTGGGGCGCCTGGGTGGTTCAATTGGTTAGGCATCTGCCTTCAGTTCAGGTCATAATCCCAGGGTCCCATGATCGAGTCCTACATCTGTCTCCCTGCTCAGCTTCTCCCTCTCCCTCTGCCCCTCCCCGCCGCTTGTGCTCGCTCTCTCGTGCTTTCTCTTTTTGACAAATAAATAAAATCTTAAAAAATATATATGTATAATCTTGTCACAATATGTAGGTTTACAATAATATAAATGTGCAATTATTACACTGCTTTTTTTATAGCAAAACTCTGAAACCTTTAGTATATGCCTATCACAGAAAACTGGTGCACTGTTTATTATCATGATCACTCATTATTATTATTACTATTTTTAAAGATTGTATTTTTTTTTAAGTAATCTCTACACCCAACGTGGGGCTCAAACTCACAGCCCTGAGATCAAGAGTTGCATGTTCTACCGACTGAGCCAGCCAGAGGCCCCGATCACTCATTATTACTTAAAACATGTAAATAAAGTGTTACAAAAAATATAGAATCACTTATAATATCAAGAATCCCTGGGAATTTCTATGTCTTATTCTGGAATCCTGAAGGTTGGCTGTAAGTTAATTTTTGAAACTGGTCATGGGCACGTAGCAGGTCATAATACTATTGGATCTGCTGTCACACACGTGTTTAAATTTTTCCATAATGAGTAAAACAAAACCGGATCATGCTACATTCCTGCCCAAACTCCTTCAATGGCTTTCCAGTGCCCATAGGATAAAAGGCAACTATGTGATCATGCTCTTTAAAGCTTGCATAGTTTTCACCCTCCCACCGCTTTGGCCCCAGTGCATCTCACTCTCCCACTACTTTCCAGCAACACTTGCCTTCTCTCAGTTCCTCAAACTCACCAAACGTGTTCCTGACTCAAGCCCATGCTGCTCACTTGCTTAGAGTACTTTTCCTGTCATTTCCTAGGCAAACTCCTACTCATCTTTAAACAGGAGTTCCTCTTGGAGGCCTTGCTTGGACCAGCCTCCTCCCCCTCCCACCACCAAATCTAAATAAAAAATCCCACACAATTCCTTCATAGTGCTTCCCCCAGTTGGTAGTTATATTCATGCACTTACTGGTTTAGTGACTATCACCCTCACTACACGGTAAAGACAGACAGTGCGTCTTTTTCTCACCCCTGTTTTGCCTGCACCAAGCACAATGCTTGGTACAAAATAGCCCCACGGTAAATACTAGTTTAAACAATCTCAACTGTCAAGGGAGGTAGATACTATAATAATTAGGAAATAAAGCAAAATTTTTCTTAGTGAATATATGACAGCTCTCAGTGATCACCAATTTTTTTGTATTGCTCACACCTATCCTAGAATCTCACCCAAAATCAACCCTGGGCTTGCTATTTGTTGTTTCTGGAGGCTACCTTTCTTCCTAGTGGCTTTCATTAAATCTAAAAGTGATCCTCCATGGTTGGCAATGGAAGGAAAATAAGCATAGGAGATGTAAGAGACATAGCAACCAATTGCAATTTGCCTAGAATTTCAAATCTGACCCTGGTCCCAAGATTTAGGGGTTGTTTGTTTGTTCCATATTACTGCCCTTTATTATTTCCCTTGGATCAAGATTTAGTTTTGGGTGCAAATGTAAGAGAGGACTTCACTACAGACTCTATAGTCATTAAAAAGACAACAACAGGGGGCGTCTGAGTGGCTCAGTCGGTTAAGCATCTGACTCTTAGCTCAGCTCAGGTCTTGATCTCAGGGTCGTGAGTTCAAGCCCGGTGTTGGGCTCCACACTAGTCAGGGAGCCTACTTTAAACAAACAGGTAAGTAAGTAAATAAAGACAACAATGGAATATTATGAAAAACTTTACACCAATAAAAATTTAACAACTTAGATGAAATGGATACAATCCTTGAAAGACACAAATGATCATAACTGACTCAAGCAGAAATGAAATACCTGAATAGTCCTAGATCAATTAAATAAATTGGATTGGTAATGAAAAGTCTCCCCTTAGGCCCAGGATGGCTTCATTGTTAACAAAATATTAGCAAATTGAATTCAGCAGTATGTAAAAAGGATAACACAGCATTCATTGTTAACAAAATATTAGCAAATTGAATTCAGCAGTATGTGAAAAGGATAACACAGCATTCCCAAGTGGGTTTATCCTAGGAATGCGAGATTGGTTTAACATTTGAAAATCAATTAATATAATTCATCATGGTAACAGAATAAAAGAGAAAAACCATATGATTATTTCAATAGATACAGAAAAAGCATTTGACCAAATCCAAAACCAATTTATAACAACAACAACAAAACTCTCACTAAGATTTCTTTTGTCCAAGATTCACCTTGTGTATAGCTTAGCTTCCATGCTTTTCACTGTGTACCAAGGATCTCCCCCACAACCGATCCTGAAAGAGCCAACACTCAACCTTAAACAAATATTTGAGTGCCTGTAATGGGTTAGGCAATGTTCTAGGAGCTAAGGATACAGTTAAGAACAAGCAGATGAAGTCCCTGCCTTATAGAGTTCGTGTTTTTGAAATAGGTTTGATTTTATTAAAGGTTCTGGGAGGACTCCTTCCACTTTCACCCTACCCATGTCACTTATGATAAATCTGTATGTGTGCCTGTCTTCAAAACTTCTCTTCTCCTTCCCACTTCTCCATAATTTCTCACAGATTATAGAATAAATAATGACTATACTACAAGTTCTTTCAGTGCCCTAGGAGGTAAATTACCTGGACTCCAGAGTCTTGGACTCCTTTAAAATACACAGAGACTCATTTATTATCTTTCCCACATCTTGGACTTCAATTCACATTTAACTCTATTCTCCTTAAAAAAGCACTAAATAGGAGAGACATAGTTTTCTCTCTGTCACTTGTAAATCTGGCACCATATCCCCAAGTGTTAAATTAATAATTATCTTCTTGCTCTAAACATTTTTTAAAAAAACAACCTTATGTAAATATGATTCACATACCATTTAAAGTGTTTCTCTATTTAAAGGGTATAGTTTAGTGTTTTTAAACTATATTTACGGGGTGCCTGGGTGGCTCAGTCGTTGAGCGTCTGCCTTCGGTTCAGGTCATGATCCCGGGGTCCTGGGATCGAGCCCCACATCGAGCCCTGCATCGGGCTCCCTGCTCCGCGGGAAGCCTGCTTCTCCCTCTCCCACTCCCCCTGCTTGTGTTCCCTCTCTCGCCTGTCTTTCTCTGTCAAATAAATAAATAAAATCTTTAAAAAAACAAACTATATTTACAAAGCTGTGCCACCATCACAACAATCTAATTTTAGAACATTTTTGTGCCCCCTTAAAAAAATCCCATACCCACTAGCAGTCAATCTTAAATACTTTTAAGGTGTCTTTGTCACTGTCCTTAGCTGGTTTTCTCAAGCCTCAGTCTAGCGCACCTCTCCCTCCCTAGCTTCAGCCTGGTGCACACAGTCCCAAAGTTCCTATCTTTGAACTTGACCTTCTTCTGTATTCTCTCTGCCCTTAGGACCATAGTGGGTGTTATCTCCATAACATCCATCCCACCCTCTCCGCCTTGGGTAGAAATGTGCAACAGTTGGGACTCAAGCCCCTGGGGAAGGGAGCTCCAGACTACATTGCATTGAAGTCCTTCCTTAATCTGTACAGTTAATTGAGCCAATAAATTTCCTTTATTCTTTAAGCCAGTTTGAGTTGGATTTTTTGTTAAACTGATATGGGACCCTACTTAGGATTCACTTATTATTTTTGAACAGCTTTATTGAGATATAATTTACATATATACAATCCATCTATTTAAAGTATACACACGAATCAGTGGTTTTTAGTATATTCACAGAGTTGTGCAACCATCACCAAAATCAATTTTAAAATATTTTCGTCATCCCCAAAAGAAATCCTGTACCCATGAACAGTCAGTCAGTCTCCGTTTCTCCTCATATTGGACTTCTGACCTCCAGAACTGTAAGATAATAAATTTTTTTTTTTGGTTTTTTTGTTTGTTTGTTTGTTTTTTGTTTTTTTTTTAAGATAATAAATTTTTTAAAAATATTTTATTTTTAAATAATCTCTACACCCAATGTGGGGCTCGAAATCACAACTCCAAGATCAAAAGTCACACGCTCCACTGACTGAGCCAGCCAGGTGCCCCAGTAAATTGGTATTGTTTTGAGCCACTAAGTTTGTGGTAATTTAATTATGGTAGCAATAAGAAATGAATAAACAAGTGCTTATTAGACATTTGTATATCTTCTTTGGAGAAATGTTTATCCAAATCTTTGTCCATTTGTCAATTGGCTTATTAATCTTTTCATTGTTGAGTTGTAAGAGTTCTTTATATAATCTGGGTACAAGTCTCTTATCAGATATGTGATGTGTAAATATTTCCCCACATTCTGTGGGTTGTCTTCACCTTCTTGGTCATGTTCTTTGAAGCACAAAAATATTTAATTTTGATGAGTCCAATTTATCCATTTTTCTTCTGTTTGTGCTTTTGGTGTCCTATTTAAGAAGGCTTTGTCTAACCTAAGGTCATGAAGATTTACTCCTCTGTTCTCTTCTAAGGATTTTATAGTTTTATCTTTCATAATTAGGTCCATTAACTAAATGGTTAATTTTTGTGCATGGCGTGAGGAAGGGTTCATTCCAGCTTCATTCTTTTGCATGTGGATATCCAGTTGACCCAGCACCGTTTATAGAAAAAAACATTCTTTCCCCCTACCTTGAATTGTCTTAGCGCCCTTGTTGAAAATCAACAGACCATAAATGAAACAATTTATTTCTGGACTCTCCAATCTCTTCTACCAGTATGTCTATTCTTTTTTTTTTTTTTTTAAGATTTTATTTATTTGCGTGAGAGAGAATGAGAGACAGAGAACATGAGAGGGAGGAGGGTCAGAGGGAGAAGCAGACTCCCCGCCGAGCAGGGAGCCTGATGTGGGACTCGATCCCGGGACTCCAGGATCATGACCTGAGCCGAAGGCAGTCGCTTAACCAACTGAGCCACCCAGGCGCCCCAGTATGTCTATTCTTATGCCAGTACTGCATGTCTCGATTTCTGTAGCCACTTCGTATCTTTAAATGAAGTTTTTATTATAAAGACCATATATTATCATTATAGAACATTAGAGGGAAAGGGGAAGAAGAAGGAAAAATTGCCCATGATTGCAATACCGCAAGAGAAGCCTGTTAATGAGTTAGTATACTTTATCCTTTCCTTGTTTCCATGTTTTTGGATTTTATTTTCTAACCCATCTGAGGTTATAATGTATACACAATTAGTATTTTGCTCTTTTTACTTAACAGCGCAATAGAAACATTTCCCCATGTTACTAGAAACTTTATGAAACATCTTTTCTAATGGCTGAATTAATGTTCTGCTGTGGGAATATACTGACATTTATTTAACCATTCTCTTCTTTTTTTTTTTTAATATTTTATTTATTTATTTGACAGAGAGAGAGACAGCGAGAGCAGGAACACAAGCAGGGGGAGTGGGAGAAGGAGAAGCAGGCTTCCCGCTGAGCAGGGAGCCTGATGTGGGGCTCGATCCCAGGACCCTGGGATCATGACCTGAGCCGAAGGCAGACGCTTAACGACTGAGCCACCCAGGCGCCCCACCATTCTCTTCTTTTTTGACATTCAAGTTGTTTCCATTTTTTTTTCTTCCATTTTGAGTCTTCTAAATAACACTGCATCTTGTGAGTAAATTTTCGTATCTATTTTGAGTGATTTTCTTGGGATAATTGAACGGGAACAGAATTGATACACATCACTAGGTGGTTCCTCTAAAAGTAGCATCAATTGATCCTACCACTAACAGAGCAGAGGAAGAGCCAAAGCACTGCTTGCCAGCCAGCTCTAGATCTTCTTCTTCTTCTTCTTTTTCTTTTCTTTTTTTAACTTTGCAAGTTTGAGAGATAAAAAATGGGTAACTGGTTTTTTCAATTTGCATTTCTTTTGTTACTAGTGAACTTGAACATTTTTCCCACGTGTCTTTTAGCCCTGTATATTTCCTCTTTTGTGAACTGTTCAAGTTCATTTATTTTTCAGTGGGGTTCTTGACTGCTTCTGACTGATTACTCTGGATTCTGCCTTTCCTATCAGTAACCAACTCTTAACACACCTGGGTCATTTGTTCAGAACATCCAGAAAGGGGCTCTCTGAATAAAGAGGATATTAAAGAATATATAGATATCTGGAGAGGGGCTCTTCTTCAGAAAGTGGAAGGATGAAAAAAATGGGATCAGAGTAAAAAATATCCCATTTCTGAAAGGGATATTAGCCTTCTCTGATCAGCTCTAATGGCCAGAAAAGTTGACAGATGTAGCCCTAAGCAAATCACTAAGGTCTTGAGAATTTTCATACTTAAAAATCTCCAAATTTAAGGGGTGCCTGGCTGGCTCGGTCGGTGGAGCATGCAGCTCTTGATCTCAGGGTTGTGAGTTCAAGCCCCACATTGGGTGTAGAGATGGCTGAAATAAATAAACTTTAAAAAAATCTCCAAGTTTAAGTTCCCAGTGTGTTATATGTAACTCTGAGCTTAAGCTTCTCAGGGCCGTGATAAAGATCTAAGTGGTCTTATATGTGAAAAAACCTTCAAGGGGATGAGGTAGGGACATTGCAAAAGTGATGGGAAGCCATTATCTATTTATGCCCAACACAGAAGACAAAGTCTAAACTTAAACTGCCTTAGGACAGCTGTGGAGTAGTATCACTAAGGACTAGCCAACTGTCAGAGGTGGGAGTCTGGGCAACAGATGATTGTAAAAAATCTGTACATGCCTCTTTGGTTACTTTGTAGGAAGAACTTGATAATGCCTTGATAACTCTTTGTCTGTAATAGGCATGTCCCAAAAGAGAATGAGATGGGCTAAATGATGTGAATTCCAGCTGGTCCACGGAAGGTGACGTAAGGTGCAAATGTCTGATCTCACAGGGCCTTGACATCATCACATCTTCCAGCCATTTCTGAATTAGACAAGCCCATTAACATGCAGGGATTCTGGGTATGAGTGGGAATCCCATAAAAGTCACACTACGAGGCTGAAGGTAAGTGGGGGAATACCAGACCGGAACCTGACATTTCATATTGCATCCCTGGCAGGACCTTTTCAAAGAAACAAGAACCGAAATGTAGCTTGAACTGGCATGCAAAGCAGGCCGCTATTTCAGTCTGAATCATGAGCCGGGGCCATAGTGGACCATCTGAAACTGAGCGGCAAAAGAAAACTCAACACCGAGGCAAGAGGTGCATATAATAAAGAATTGAAACTGTCCCGGCAACTGCACAATTCCAAGCATTAGTTAGCCTGGGAATCGGGCCAGGAAGCAGAAGTTTATAGCATTTTCTTCCTGGCTAGAGCCATGAAACAGTGATATTCTACCCCTCCCAGCCCACCCCTGCCCTGGGATTCCTGCAGTCCCCTGGCCTGTCGCAGAACTGCAGGACAATGGGTCTCCTAGTGCGGCTTTGCGGTATACTGCAGTGTTTTCACGTCCCCTGCTGCTCTGAGGGACCCCCCGCCCCAGCCCAGGGTCACAGCAGCCTGCAATGCTGCCAAGGAGCTGGCATTGCCCAGACCCAGAGGGCAGGACTGTGGCTGAGGTGGCCAGCCACGTCATCAGTAACCCAGAGTGTTTATGTTCTCTTCAGTCCCACAGTGCAAGAACCTGCCAATGATCCTCAAGTTTGTTCTGCTTTCTTTGGCCTTCCAGAAGTGAATAGCTGTCATGAAAACAAAGCAAAGAAAGCTCTGATGGGAAAATATTTTCAGGCTTCCTTCTCTCCTGCTTTTTTTTTTTTTTTTTTCCCTTCTAGGTCATCTTCCTCCCATCCATCAGACTCCTATGTATCTTCCTTCTGGAAAGTCTTCCTGAACTCTAAGACCCACTCCTTCGGGCTCCGGCTCATCTCTGCTATGATCACCAAATAAGAATTTTCATTCAGGGCCCAGCTTTCTCCTAATCAGGGAAGCTGAAGGAGTGTTTAGAGAAAGTAAATAGAATTTAATATTAGCTTAAGTCACACAGAGCTCTTCTGTACATAGAGGCACCGAATGTATTTAACTTAATTGAAATCACATGCAAAACACCACCTCACTTGAGAGCCAAGGCAACTTTAATTTTTAAATGTCTATGCACACATAATCATTAAAATCTCAGGATCTTGATTTAGACAGACCTAAATGAAATCTAGGCTTTACCACTTACTAATTGTAACCATGGCCAAGCCACCACATTTCTTTGAACTGCCTTATTTTCTAAAATGAAGACATGAATAACATGCCCCATAGGGCTTTCGAGAGGATTAAATGTGATACTCTATGTAAATGAGCCCCTTGTTCATGCTCATGAACAGTTAAGTGATAGCAGCATCATTCTGTGTGTGTGTATTCTTTCATGTGCTCACTCTCCACACCTCTGCTTCTTGACCATGAGCTCTATGAGGGTGTGGCCAGGATGTACCACCCGAGGGAGTGCAGTTGTCCAGCCGACTGATCCTACATGTATAATCCCAAGAGAGAGCTCAGACACAGTCTCATGGTATTGGGGACAGACTTGGGAGAAGGGCCTGGATCGTTGAATTTGAGACGGAGGACGAATATCTGCATAATGAACAAAGCATGCTACATCACGCCATGATGCCTAGTTGTGAAGTTTTAGGAAACTTGTTCATTTATTTGTTGATTTACCCCGACATTTATTGAACCTCTACTATGTCTGAGGCTACAGTGATGAAAGACGTGCAAGGTCTCTTACCACCTAAGCTTACAGCTTAATGATTTAACCTAAAAGAAAGAATGAGGCAATTTAATTAGTATTCATTGAAAAGCCATTCAATTCAACTACGTAAAGGAACACTGTTTTATTAGGCAGAACCTGAACCTCCAAAGCTTAGCTCTTGGAAGAGAATATCTGGAGAGGGAGAACTGGCCGACCAGAGTCCTGCATCTGTCTGAGGACCCCTTCCCCTCAAGGTTCCTCTCTTTGTTGTTCTCTCACTAATCCCCTAGGCCAAATGTAGATTTTCAAACTTTTGTTTGTGGATGAAATGGGTTGGAGTCCTCCACGAAAGATTTTACTACATAATAAGGGAGAACAAAAGGACATCACTGGAAGCAGTGTGAAGCAATGGTATGACTTGCGAAATTGACAGTACCTACTAGAGCTGATCACAATCATATGTATGTGTGATGACCCAGCGATGCCGTCCCAGGAACACATCCAACGTGCAGTTTTTTGTGTATGTCTGCTCACTAAAACCATATGCTAGGGTGTTAATAACAGAACTATCTGTACTAGCCAAATATTAGAAACAACCTAAATGGCCACGTGCAATGAAATTGACAGATTAGGGTATCTTCACACAATGGAACACTTAACACACAGCACAAAAATGGGCAAACCACAACTATATGCAACAAATGGGTGGATCTCAGCAACACACTGTTAAGCCAGGAAAACCAGACACAGAAGGAGATATACTAGATATACTGTGTGATTCTACTCATCAAAAGTTCCAAAATAGGCGACACTAATCGATGGTGTTTGAAGTCAAGATAATAATAACTGTCTTTGGGGCTAGTGGCTAGAAGGGGCTCAGAGACTCCTGGGGCACTGGTATAATATTCTATTTCTTTGCTTTGGATGCGGGTTACATTAATTCACCCAGGTATACACTTATGATTTGTGCATTTTTCTATATGTACGCTATACTTCAACAAAATGTTTTTTTAGAAAATAATATAGAAAGCTCTGCTGTCCTGATTGTCCTATAGCTAACTCACTCGGGAGCTTGGCTTGAATCATCTGTAGCCCACTCTCGGACTGGACAAATGCCCAAGCCCTTTGCATGCATTCCTGTTTTCCCAAGCCTTTGAACACATATTAGGAGCAGATGTGGTCTTATTTCCCACCACAGAAGAGCTAAAGTCTAGACAGTTTTGTCCCCTTGGTGGCTTAGCTTACCATCTCCCTCGGCCTCCCAGCCAGTTCCTGAGTCCCAACTGAAAGATATTCCAGACCCCAGAAGATTGGTAGGACTATGGTAAATTATTCAGTGAACAGACACATCTTTTGGGTGAGATCCTAACCTCTATATCTAAGAGTGGCTATGCTCCCAATAATAAAATAATACTTTAATAAAACAGGGCGCCTGGGTGGTTCAGTCGGTTAAGTGTCTGCCTTTGGCTCGGGTCATGATCCCAGGGTCCTGGGATCGAGTCCTGCATCGGGCTCCCTGCCCAGTGGGGAGCCTGCTCTTCCCTTTCCCTCTGCCCCTCCCACCTGCTCCTGCACTCTCTCTCTCATTCTCTCTCAAATAAAGTCTTTTAAAAAAAGAAATATTAAAAGATGTTTTTCAGCTTTAAAAAAATATTTTAACAAAATAATTATTGCATTCATTCCATAAGTCCCCCCTTTAGAATATAAGCTTCACGGAGCAGGGATTAGTTTTATTCATTGCTTTATTTTATTTAACTCATGGCTGCTGTAGTCCCAGCACCTAGAACAGTCCCTGGCACATAACAGAACTCAACAAATATTTCTTGAATGAAGTAACTGTTTACAAAAAAAAAGCAGCGTAGCACAGAGGATAAGAGTGTGTGCTCTAGAATGAGATTGCGTAGGTTCAAATCCCAGCTCTGCCACTCACTAGCTAGGAGATGTTGGACAAACTATTTAATCTCTCCATGCCTCAGTTTCCTCATCTGTAAAATGTAAACAATGCTAGTATCTTCCTCTTAGGGTTACTGTGAAGTTTAAAGAACACATGTAAAGGTAACGTATGGAATGGTTTGGTGAACATTATGCTGGAAGTGGGCCTGTCCTATCTACACAGGAAAACTGAAGTCTTCTATTTGTGGTGACATACAGTAGAATAAGTAATAAAAAAGAAACATTTTTTTTTTAAAGATTTTATTTATTTATTTATTTATTTATTTATTTATTTATTTGAGAGAGAGAGAGAGAGACAGCGAAAGAGAGTATGAGCCGGGGGAGGGGCAGACGGAGAGGATAGAAACAGACTGCTTGCTGAGCAGGGACCCCCCTGTGGGGCTTGACCCCAGGACCCTGGGATCATGACCTCAGCTGAAGGCAGGCGCTTAACTGACTGAGCCACCCGGGCGCCCCATAAAAAGAAACATTAATAAAAACAAAATAAATTAAATGAAGAAAACCTTAAAAATTGTTTTTTTAATATTTTGTTTTTAAGTAATCTCTACGTCCAATGTGGGGCTTGAACTCATGACCCCGAGATCAAGACTCTTGTGCTCCACTAACTGAGGCAGCCAGGCACCCCGAAAACTTTTAAAATTATTAAAATTTAAGATCTCAGAAAGATGTTTTATAGGTATAGACAAGCTTATTCTAAAATTATATGAAAAGGCAAAGGAGTTAGAATAGTTAAAACAATTTTGAAAAGGAAGAATCAAGTAGGAGGAATCAATCTATGTCATGTTAAACCTTACAATATAGCTATGGATTCGGTTCAGAGCTACAGTGTGGACTGATAGACACATAGATCAGTGGAACAGACCAGGGGACCCAGGAAGAGACTCCCACAAATAAGCCCCTCTGCATTTTCACAAAGAGACAAAAGCAATTCAAAAGAGGAATGGTGGTCTTTTCAACAAATGGCACTGGAGAAATTGGGCATCCATATGCAAAAGAGGAAAACAAAACTTGACCTAAACCTCACAGGTATACAAAAGTTAACTCAAAATGGATCATGAATTTCTATGTAAAATGTGAGAAAAGTCAACCACTGAATAATGCCATTTGCATGACATTCTCAAAATGACAAAACTATAGAGATGGAGAAGTGATCAGTGGTGTTAGAGGACAGACACTGTGTGTGTGTGTGTGTGTGTGTGTTGCTCACAAACATAAAGGGATAGGGGCACCTGGGTGGCTCAGTCCATTAAGTTTCTGACTCTTGATTTTGGGTCAAGTCATGCTCTCAGGGTCGTGGGATTGAGCCCCACATTGGGCTCCACGCTCATGAGCGCAGAGTCTGCTTCGGAGATTCTCCCTCTCCCTTTCCCACTGCTCCTCTCCTTCTCATGCATGCTCTCTCACTGTTTCTGAAAATTAATTAATTAATTAATTAAAATGTAAAGGGATAGCACAAGGAAGTTCTGTTGTGATAGAACAGTTCTTGATCCTGATTGTGGTAGTGGTTCCACAAAACTGTACACAATTTAAAATTGCATGGGACCTCGCACATAGAGATGAACGCATACAAAAAATGGCAAAACCTGGGGTGCCTGGGTGGCTCAGCCGTTAAGCGTCTGCCTTCAGCTCAGGTCGTGATCCCGGGGTCCTGGGATCGAGCCCCGCATCGGGCTCCCTGCTCTGCAGGAGGCCTGCTTCTCCCTCTCCCACTCCCCCTGCTTGTGTTCCCTCTCTCGCTGTGTCTCTCTCTGACAAATAAATAAATAAAATCTTTAAAAAAAAAAAAAAAGGCAAAACGTGAATACGGTCTGTAGTCTAGTTAACAATACTGTTCCAATCAATGTCCTCACATTCATATTGCACTCAATTATATAAGATGTTACCATTAGGGGAGGTTGGGTGAAGGGCAAACCGGACACTGTGTACTGTTGTTTTAGTTTTTTGTGGTGTAACTATTTCAAAAATAAAAAGTTTTTAAAAATGTATAACATTTCTTATAACACTTGATACATAGTAAGTGCTCAAGAAACATTAACCATTTTTCTTTTTTTAATTGTTGTCTTTACAATTATTAAAACAGGAAAATGACTCATTTATACTCTGCCTGGCATAAAGTAAACAATCAATCAATATGTGTTGAATGGATGGGGGAATGATAGGTACAGGGAAAAGATGATGGAGTGATAGATTTAAAAACTGGGTCACACAGAAAGCAGCCTTCGTGGGACTTCCATTCTAATGGAGGAAACGGGCATGTAAGCAACTGAATGTAAGGCCTCAGAGAACGGTGGCTTTGGGCTGAGGCTTTGAGGATAAGTAGGTGGAGAAGGGTAAAGAATATCATGGGAAATGAGAATATAAAGATACAGTGAGGAGGGTTCTAGATGCGTTTAAAGAGTTCAGTCCCTTATTCTGTAGGTAACAGAATGTCATTAAAATTTTGTGTAAGATATCTCTGGTGACCAGTGAGAAGGACGGATGGTCACGGAGAGGGTGTAGGCCAAGTGAAAATATCCAGTCTGTGATGAGGAGATTAACAATTTAAATCTGAGTTGACAGAGATGTATTTGTATTAACATGTCAGCAGTAACGTCTCTGTGACCAACTTTTTTCTCTTACCTGGATGAACTTTTTAGAGGAGGTGAATCCTGACCTGTTACAAAAAGGAAATTAAAAAGATGAAGGGTGGGGGCGCCTGGGTGGCTCAGTCAGTTAAGCGTCTGCCTTCGGCTCAGGTCATGATCCCAGGGTCCTGGGATCGAGTCCCGCATCGGGCTCCCTGCTCAGCGGGGAGTCTGCTTCTCCCTCTGCCTCTGCCCCTCCCCCAGCTTGTGCTCTCGCTCTCTCTCAAATAAAGATTAAAAAAAAAAAAAAAAGGATGAAGGGTGTTCCAGGCATTTCTACTTTGCATTATATCTATTTTCCAGAATCTAAGACTGGGTAGAAATGAAGTCACAATACAGACCCCTTCCTTCAGAAATAACTCTTAACATGCCCAGACAAAAAGACATCTTGGGGGGTGGGGGTGGGGGTGGGGGGATAAGATTCTTAACATTAAAACTAAAAACAAGTGATTTCTATAAAGCTAATTCAAAGAAACCCTGTAGCCAGCCCTCCTAAAGTCCAGTTAGGATGCTATAATTCAGAGATTTGCACTTCCCTTTATTTCTCCACCTGGCCTATTTCCTGTTTCTAAGGTACTTTGGTTACCATGGAGACATAAACAAATACAACTAGTTTCCTCTCGCCGGACTGCTGGATTCACTCTGGGCTCCACCTCTCTGGTTTCTCTCACGGCCACTCCCCACTACACAGCAGCTAGCCATTGCCTTTTGCCACTCGCCTGCCTACTCCCCACACTTCCAACTCTCTCTCCCAGTCTCTCTCTCTCCTGGCGTGGTAGCACACTAGAATGTGTGCATAACTTTGGGTACTGGCCTCCCTATTTATAAATTCTGTGTGCAAACTTACCTCTCACCAGTGGGATTGACTCCTGCAAAGACTCTTTTTTTATGGAGTTATATTGACTGGTCAGTATATTGATAGATGATAGATAGATATTGATATATATTGGTCCAATATATATTGATTGGAATTAGGAATACCTTGAGTATTGACATTTTGTTTTCTATTAAATAGCTGTATAAGGAAATAGTAATAAATTTTTATGAGTAGGAATATAAATGGCCCAGAGCATCAAGGAAATAGTAAGATGTATACAAGCTGGTCCAAAATAATGATTCAGAACAATAACGATCCATAAGTTACTCTGGGGGCGCCTGGGTGGCACAGTCGGTTAAGCTCCAGCTCTTGGTTTCAGCTCAGGTGGTGATCTCAAGGTCGTGAGATCCAGCCCTGCCTTGAGCCCCGTGTCGAGCCCCGTGTTGGACTCCACACTCTGCACAGAGTTTGCTTAAGACTCTTTTTCCCTCTCCCCCTGCCTGCCCCCTATCCAATTCTAAAATAAATAAATCTTTGAAAAAAATAATTAGGTTACTCCGCAGCCCAACACAAAGGGAATAGATTGAGGGGAACCGTCATAATCTGGAAAACTCATAAACAAACTATGTATTAACCATTCCTTCTCTTTCCTTCTCCTTCTCTCTCTTCAACCTAATACAGTCATAGCCTGGGGCAATAGGTGATCACACACACTGTATGAAGTGTGACATTCCTATCAGGATGCAATATAAGATCAGCTGGGGAGGAGATTTCCATCTCTGAATAGAAGTTCCTGGAATGTCCTGAAGCAACAGGGAGATCTAATATCAGAGCCATTTGTGCGATGGGAAAATGGGTAAAACATTTCATCAACTGTGATAAGCACTGTCCACATGAAAATCCATGTGTTTAAGCACCTGCTTCTGCCTGGTGCTGCCAGGAGCAAGTTCCACCAACAGGGACCCTAATAATGATGAAACTAACAGAAGAGAACTCAAAAGATTAAGCACAGATCTGCAGTGAGAGGTGTTTACATCCTATATGTAGGTAGAGTGAGTATATTTTTAGGGTAGCAAGTTCTGGCCAAATGAGCTTAACACGAAAACACGAGTATTGCCCTACCTCAATGGACCCACCCAATTTAATATTCTGTCTTTGAGATTGGAACCAAAAAACTTAATTACTATGTAGAGCTTTCATACAAATGACTAACTTAGTTCTCATTGTATACTGTTTTGTAATAAATCTACACCATCTTCCCTACTAGATTAACTTTCCACTAGGACAGAGTCCCTGTTAAGTCACCAGCCATCTGGGAACTTTGAGAAAAGTCATATTGGAAAGACAAGTTAAACACTTAGGCAAGCACTAATTTTTTTTAAGTATATAAAATTTTTCTAAACTGATAACATTGGGGTATAATAAAGTTTGTAAAACTATTTGTACACTAAATGTCTCAGAATGCTGCACTTCTGAAGTTTCTATGTAAGATTTTTACAATTTTTCCTGTTACCTTCCCTCTTATCAGCTCCCACTTGTCTTTGCTCTTAGGGTAGAGTTTACTTAGCACAGACCCTCTTCCCTTCTAACAGTTTCTAATTGGCTACGGGCAGATGATAAGTGTTACTTACATTGGCACCACACTTCACCAGTTATAAAGTGTTCATCTGACCTTTGCAGTTGACATCATGGTCTGTCAGTCATAGCCCAAGGCCTGGCCTGACCAACCAGAATATTCCATCTCCCTCCACCAATGACTGGTTTGGGGGAATGGGCACATGACCCAAGCTGGGCCTATCAGTACCTGTCCTGGGACTTTTGGCAGAGTGCTCAGGAAAGCAGTTCTTCTGAGGTTTAGCTTAATGCTATTAAAAAAAAAAAGATGAACCTGGAGCTGCCCAAGGCCATCTCACTGCCCCATGAAAAGGGTCTAACATGCAGGAAAACAGCTGAGAGATAAAGACAGACAGACCTGAAGATGCCATTTGAATATCTGAAAACTGGATTTGACAGCTTGCATGGGCTCCCACACCCATCCCAGCACATACATTAATTCTTTATTTATATTTTTGCTGTGTTTAAACTAGTTTCAGGGGGCGCCTGGCTGGCTCAGTCGGTGGAGCGTGTGACTCTTGATCTTGGGGTTGTGAGTTTGAGCCCCATGTTGGGTGTAAACATTACTTAAAAAAAAAAAACCAAAAAACTAGTTTCAGTTGAATTTCTATCATTTATAACTAAAAGAGCTCTGACCAATATAAACTTCACATCAGCACTTAGAGATAATAGGAATATATTACTGGTTATTCAGGCTGAGAAATTAATGACTTACTACATAAACAAATATACTTCATTGTATACAGGAAAAGAACTTCAACCCAGGTCTCATGTTTCTTAATCTTGAGCTTATTTGGCTATAATCCATTGCTTTTCAAATAACCAAAAGTGTTAAAATTGCATATAGAGCAAGAGAAAGTGTGCTTTGAGAGAGGGCCCACAGGTAAAACATCACAAAGTCTAAATATTCAATGCTTCATGAGCACTTGCGGAACAGATTTGCTGAGGTCAGACTCCACCCTCTGCACCCCACAGCATGCCAGAAACTTCCAACATTCAACAAAAGATTCTAGCCAGTAGAGGCCCCAGGACTGCGGGGCAGGGGGGGTGGGGGGAGAGGGGGCGTGGGGGGGGGACACAGATTTTCTAAAACAAAGGCCTTCAAAACAAGTATTCAAAGGAGTTTCAATTTGAACATTTTGTTCCCAGTAGGTAAAGGTTTGTTCTTCTGTCCTCCTGTCCTTCCTTCCTTCCTTCTTTCCTTCCTTCCTTCTTTCTTTTTTTCTACAAAAAAACAAAAATAGTAGTCTCTTGTTTCCTCCACCCCACTTTACTTCCTCATTTTGTACTCTTTTATTTGATTCCTTTCTATTTCCCAGCAGATCTTGAAAACACAGTTATACCGCTACTTACTAACTTTTCTGTTTCAGATACTATCTATTGGCTTCTCCATTATGGAAGATGAACATGTATCTGTCCTTCCCACACATCACCACCACCACCACACATTTACCTGTCCCATCTCCCTTGCCTTAATTTTGGTTATTTAGTCTTATGAAGGTCATTAAGTCCTTAAGACTATGTAAATGCTTTTCCATTCTTGGAGAACTTTCAGCTTCCCCAAAGTTAATACTTACCCTCTTTGTTTGTTTGTTTGAATGCTTTGTTTTCTATGTACTGATTAATTCAGCCCCAAACTCTCCTCCAGCTATGAAGTCCTCACTCAGTGCACTAGGTGCTTTGGGTGTCCTCGTGCTTTCATTCTGGAGACGTCTCTCCAGGAGCCGCCTGTCCCACTCTGCTCTGGACTGCCAGCTCTGGCCCTGATGGACAGCGGTCTTCCCAGGACCTCCTTTCAACTTCTCGCCCAGATTCCCTCCCCCTACCTTTCTCTGTGTTGCACCCTTTCATCCTGTGTTCTCCTCCTGGGTCTACTTCTTCATCTCTGGTGAAGTATGTCCCTGAGCAGCTTCCTGACAAAGTATAGTGGAGAAAGAAATTTTGGGAGAACTTTACATGCTCGAAAATGTCTTTGCTTTCTTCTTCTTCTTTTTTTTTTAAGATTTCATTTTTAAGTAATCTCTACACCCGACATAGGGCTTGAACTCACACCCCAAGATCAAGAGTCCTACGCTCCACCAACTGAGCCAGCCAGGTGCCCCGAAAATGTCTTTGCTTTCATACTTCATTGACGGCTTGGCTATATTTGGGATTCTAGGTTGTAAATAATGCTCCATCTGAATCTTAAAGGTGTCCCTCATTGTCTTGTAGCTTCCAGTGTGGCTGCTAATAGATCTGAAGTCATTTTGATTCTTAAGCCTCTCTGTGTGGCCTATTTTATTTTAAATTTATTTTATTTTATTTAAATTCAATTAATTAACATATAATGTATTAGTAGTTTCAGAGGTAGAATTCAGTGATTCATCAGTTGTATATAACACCCAGTGCTCATTACATCACGTGCCCTCCTTAATGCCCATCACCCAGTTACCCCATCCCCCCCACCCCACTCCAGCAACCCTCACTTTGTTGCCTAGAGTTAAGAGTCTCTTATGGTTTGTCTCCCTCTCCAATTTTGTCTTATTTTATTTTTCCCTCCCTGCCCCTGTGCTCCTGTTTTGTTTCTTAAATTCCTATGTGGCCTATTTTAGATTAGTTTTGTTTTTTTCCTTTCCAGACCTCTTCTCTTTACAGGTTTTCTTTCTTGCTGATTCACCTTGTTGTGGGTCTGTTTTCCTTCACTGTGTTGGCCCTAGATGGGATGTTTCAATCCAGAAATTCACATCCTTTCATTCTAGGTAATGTTCTTTAAGTATTCCTTTGTTGATTTCCTCCCCTCTGATTTTTCTGTTCTCCTTTTCTTGAGTACCTTTTATTTACATGCTGGATCTCCTGGTCTAATCTAATTATCTTAGGCCTTATTTTGTTTTGGTTTTTTTCCCCCTCTATTTTTCTTTCTTTTTTAAGATTTTATTTATTTATTTGACAGAGAGAGACACAGTGAGAGCAGGAACACAAGCCGGGGGAGTGGGAGAGGGAGAAGCAGGCTTCCCGCAGAGCAGGGAGCCCGATGCGAGGCTCGATCCCAGGACCCTGGGATCATGACCTGAGCCGAAGGCAGACACCCAACGACTGAGCCACCCAGGCGCCCCTCCCCTCTGTTTTCTATCTTTGTCTTCTCTATAAGAGTTCCTCAATTTTATCTTGCAAACTTTCTCTTGAGTATTTTTTTTTTCAAGGTCTCCCCCGCTGGGAGAGAACCCTCCATGTCCCTACTCAAGGCTCAGTCCCCATGCCCCACAGCTTGGCCTGTGCGGGGGGCTGGAGATGTCTTCTAATCTACAGCAGCTCGGGCATCTCCAAAGGGCTTGGCCTCAGGAGCAGGTTGGGGGGTATGGGTGTCAGGAATGCCATTTCCTACTGGTGGCTGTCCCTCTCTTGCTGGTACCTCCTCTGCTCCCACATGGCTTGTTCTAACAGGTGTAGATTCATTCTTTCCACACAAGTCAGCCTTCACCACAGAGCCTCCGTCCTTCTGGTGCTCAAGCTCCCCAAGGACAAGGTACAGGAATTCCCCCACCCCCTAACCCCAGGCAAGATGGCTGTAGTCTCTTGAGGATTTTTTTGGAAATCCCTATCATGTTTTTTTGTTCTTAGACAGAAAGAGAGCATGAGCGGGTGGAGGGGCAGAGAGAAAGGGAGAGAGAGAGAGAGGTTTTTTTTTTTTTTTAATATTTTATTTATTTATTTGAGAGAGACAGAGATAGCGAGAGAGCACAAGTGGGAAGGAGAGGGAGAAGCAGACTCCCTGCTGAGCAAGGAGCCTGGTGCGGGGCTTGATCCCAGGACACTGGGATCATAATCTGAGCTGAAAGCAGACGCTTAACCGACTGAGCCACCCAGGCGCCGAGAGAGAGAGAGAGAGAGAGAGAGAGAGAGAGAGAGAGAGAGACAGACAGACAGAGAGAGAGAGAAACAGAGAGAGAGAGAGTCTTTTTTTTTTTTAAAGATTTTATTTATTTATTTGAGAGCGAGAATGAGAGAGAGAGAGAGAGCATGAGAGGGGGAGGGTCAGAGGGAGAAGCAGACTCCCTGCCGAGCAGGGAGCCCAATGCGGGACTCGGTCCTGGGACTCCAGGATCATGACCTGAGCCGAAGGCAGTCGCTTAACCAGCTGAGCCACCCAGGCGCCCCGAGAGAGAGAGTCTTAAGCAGACTTCATGTTGAGTGAGGACCCCATCTCGGGGCTTGATCCCCAGGACCCTGGGATCATGACCTGGGCCAAAGGCTGATGCTTAACTGACTGAGCCACCCAGGCGCCCTCTCTATCATGTTTTTAATTAGCAAGAGTTCTTTCTTGTTTGTGAATGTTTCTTTTTATAGTGCACTCTTCCTGTTTCATTCATTTGATAGCTTCTCTTATTTCTCTGGAGATATTAGTGATAGATTTTTCATTTAAGTTTTCTTTTTATTACGAAAGAAGTTTAAATTTCCAGAAGATTGCAAGAATAGTTTAAAGAAATTTTTTCCTGAATCATTTGAAAGTAAATTGCCAACATGATACCCATCATCTCCAGTACCAGTGCGTATTTTCTCAAACAAGGACATTCTTCTACCTAATAAAACCACTGAAATTGACAAATTAATATTGACACATGACCCCCATCTAATCCACAGACCCCAGTTATATTCCTCCAGTTGTCCCAGTACTGTCCTTTATAATAACAGGATCCAATCCAAAACCATATTTTGCATTTATTGTCATGTCTCTTTAGTCTCTTTCACTCTGGAACAATTATTCCTGTGTTTCTTTGACTTTCATGACCTTGACCATTTTTTTTTCAGGCCAATTATTTTGTAGAATGTCCCTTAGTTTGAGTTTCCTCATGATTGAATTCGAGGTTATGCATTTTGGGGGCAGGAATAGCATAGAAGTGATGCTGTGTGTTTTTTATTGCCTCCTATCAGATGGTAACTGATTTCAATTTGTCCCATTATTGAGAATGTTAACTTTAATTACTTGATTAAAGTGGTGCTTGCTAGGTTTCTCCATTGTGAAGTTACTCTTTTGCCCTTTGTAATTAGTAAGAATTATGCGGGGAGGTAATTTGAGACTATGTGTATATCCTGTTCCTCATCAAACTTTTACTCATTACTTTTAGTTTTTCGGCTGATGGTTGCCGAGGGGTGATTTTCCACTTTCATTATTCCTTCTAAATGTATTAGTTGTCTTTCTATTATAAGGAAAAATTTGTCTCTTCTCCCCATTTATTTGCTTATTCATTTATTTATATCACTATGGGCATATAAATTCCTATTTTATTCCATGGATTATAACCATGGACTATCATTTCTTTTGATGCTCAGATTTGGTTGGTGGTTAACCCGTCTCACATCCTTTTGACATGTCTCAACCATTCTTTAAGCACGTCTTTACTTTCCTGCACAGAAAGATGGTCCAGGTTTATGTTGTACTTTGCCCATATCAGCCCTGGAATCAATCATTTCTCCAAGGATCCCTGGTTTCTCTTGTGGAGAATGGAACTTAGAGACCAAGATTTGGGCACTAGGGGTGTTCATCGCTGTTGGAGTATTGCTGTTTCCAAATCCTTTCAGTGGATAAAGCTAGGGAATACGTGTACATGTATATAGTATACATACAGTGCGCACACACACACACACTTACATCTATGTTTCTTTCTTTATCTACCCAACACCATGGTTTTTTCCTTTCCATGTTGGCAAATTTCTTCTTATTCAGTGAAAAACCTACCTCCCGTTATCCATAACATATGCCTTTATTTGACTGACTCCCTATATAATCAATCTCCTGCTTTTGTTGCTTCAGCCTGGCTCCAGAGTAATGACTGCCTCACTTCACTCAGTTCCAAAAACCCATTTGTGGACATTTGCCTCCCCTCCACCTCAGTCACTTTCCTCATTCTATTTAGGCACCCACAACCTGTTTTGGGCCAGGGCCACATATAGCTTACACACACACACACACGCACACACACAGATGCCATCTTCCCTCCACTTGGGCTCCAACACACCATGTTAACGGTGGGGATGACTCCTCACCCTGCTCAGACTCTGATCTCCCAGAGCTGTATAGCTGCCTCGGCCTGCTCTGCTCAAGCTCTGACAGCAGGCTTGGGGCTATTACCATCCACCCCTCAATGTTCGATGTCCTCTTTGACTCATCTGGCCCCTCATACCCTGCCAGGCTGGCATCCCCATCCCCTCTGCATGTATCCTCTTTACCCCATTTGGGCTCAATACTGTGTGGATTCCTTGGCACCCTACTTAGGCTGCAACACCTCACACCTGGGTCACACCAGAGTCACCACCCCCTACTCTCATTGCACCAAAGTCCTGCTCACCCTGCTCTGATACCTGCTCCCCCATCAACCCCTACACAGATACCTACCTTGCTCATGGCTTTGGGACTAAATTAGTCAAGAGGAGGGCGCCTGGGTGGCTCAGTCGTTAAGCGTCTGCCTTCGGCTCAGGTCATGATCCCAGGGGTCCTGGGATCGAGTCCCACATCGGGCTCCCTGCTCGGCGGGAAGCCTGCTTCTCCCTCTACCACTCCCCCCGCTTGTGTTCCTGCTCTCACTATGTCTCTCTCTGTCAAATAAATAAATAAAATCTTTAAAAATAAATAAATAAATAAATAAATAAATAAATTAGTCAAGAGGAGGGGAAGGGAGGAAGAAAGACAGGAACTAGGTTTTCTACCCAGTCTGTTTTCTTTAAGTAATTTTTTCCTGTTTATTTTGGTCTCTCCTTCATATAAGAGGAATTCCTCATTTACCTAATGATTCTTGGATGTTTATACGTGTGGGGGCGGTGGGGGTGGAGGGAAGGTGTTGGCTTATCATTTGGGCACTTTACTGATCTGGCTAGGCTGTTTCATGGAGGAACACCCAAAGGTAGTATCTTCAGGTCTCGCCTGTTTTACCTGCTTTCTGCTTCTAGCTTTCTGCTGGGATGAGGGACAAGGGATGAGCAGGTCTGGAGAGCAGGTCTGGGTACCTAACTGCATGTTAAGAGATTGAACCAATCTCTTATATGTAGTCCCTTTGCCCCACCACTGTGGGGTTCCTGTGCCCTCAGTTCCTGAGCCTTTGGGAGTTCTGTGGTGAAAATCGAGTTGCTTCTTGGTTTTTTTCTCTGATAGTTTGGGATATAGGTTCCCTGGTTCCACTAACACAGTTACCATTCATCCCCTCTCCTGTTCTATTTGTCCTTTTTCTGTCATTTCAGTGAAGTTTTGAAAGGGTGGGGAATTTTTTTTTTTTAAGATTTTATTTATTTATTTGAGAGAGAGAATGAGATAGAGAGAGCATGAGAGTGGGGAGGGTCAGGGGGAGAAGCAGACTCCCCGCTGAGCAGGGAGCCCAATGTGGGACTCAATCCCAGGACTCCAGGATCATGACCTGAGCCAAAGGCAGTCGCTTAACCAACTGAGCCACCCAGGCGCCCTGAAAGGGTGGGGAATTTTTAAATGAGTGCTTAATCTGGCATCTTACTGGAAACTCCAGTGTGAACTTTCAGGCTTCTAATGGCCTCCATGACTTGGCATCAGGGTCAAAGACTCAAATGCCATTCTTTTGAGTCACATATTCTTTTAATTCCTCATCCTTTCACTTCTTTGTGGTTCCTTCCATTTGGCTCTTCTTACCATTGACCTCTGTGTCATCTCTTTCACTTGTGACCTATAGAATCCTCATCGCAATAACAGCAATAACAATCATAATAAGGAAATCTAGGCTTCTCCTTTAGCCTCACATCAAATTTATGCTCAAGGCCTATTGATTCTTCCTCCTGAACATCTGTAGAATCTGCCATTTCTTTCACTCCACATTGATCCTAGCTCACACCTTCACTTCTCATCTGGATCACCTTCTAGTCTTCCTGCTTCTAATCTAGCTCCATTCCATGTACACCAGTTTCTTTTTCTAAAATACAAATGTGATCGGGATGCCTGGGTGGCTCAGTCTGTTAAGCGTCTGCCTTCAGCTCAGGTCATGATCCCAGGATCCTGGGACTGAGTACCATATCAGGCTCCCTGCTCATCGGGGAGCCTGCTTCTCCCTCTCCTGCTGTTCCCGCTGCTTGTGCTTGCTCTCTCTCTGACAAATAAATAAATAAAATCTTTTTTTAAAAAAATAATAAAATTGGGGCGCCTGGGTGGCTTAGTCGTTAAGTGTCTGCCTTTGGCTCAGGTCATGATCCCAGGGTCTTGGATCGAGCTCCACATTGGGCTCCTGGGTCAGCAGGGAGCCTGCTTCTCCCCTTGCTCATGCTCTCTTTCTCTGTATCTGTCTCAAATGAATAAAAAAATAATAATAATAATAAAATAAAATACAAATATGATCATGACACTCTACTGCATAAAATCCTTTCCTAAGTTCGCAGGTTTTAAAATTTGGACTGAATGCTTTCAGGTGAGCTTGTACTCTTGAAGTCTTTGCAGGCCCCATTACACCCTCCTGTGTCACAATCATTTAGGTCACCTGCCTTTCCCTGAAGGCATCTGAGCTTTTGACCCCTGTTTTCATGACTTCCCACTGCGCTGGGGTAAAGTACAAACTCTTTAGTTGGCCTAGAAGACCCTTCATGATCTGGCCCCTGCTCACCTCTCTCCATCCTCTATTCTCCAGCCAACCTGAACTACTTTTACTTCAAATTTGCCAAACTCCGGGTGCCTGGGTGGCTCAGTTGGTTAAGCGACTGCTTTCGGCTCAGGTCATGATCCTGGAGTCCTGGGATCGAGTCCCGCATCCGGCTCCCTGCTCGGCAGGGAGTCTGCTTCTCCCTCTCCCGCTCCCCCCTCTTGTGCTCTTTCTCTCTCTCACTCTCTCTCTCAAATAAATAAATAAAATCTTAAAAAAAAAAAATTTGCCAAACTCCACCTTGCCTCAGGGGTTTTTGTACATTGTGATCATTCTCTCCCTTCCATTCATCTGGCTAATTTCTTTCTTTTTTTTTTTAAGATTTTATTTATTTATTTGAGAGAGAGAGACACAGTGAGAGAGGGAACACAAGCAGGGGGAGCAGCAGAGGGAGAGGGAGAAGCAGGCTTCCCGCTGAGCAGGGAGCCCGACGTGGGGCTCGATCCCAGGACCCCGAGATCATAAGCTGAGCTGAAGGCAGATGCTTAACGACTGAGCCACCCAGGTGCCCCTCATCTAATTCTGACTACGGTCTCAATTTAGGCATAATTGCCTTTGGGAAGCCATGCCAGTTATGTGCCCCTCCTGCAGGCTCTCCTTGGGTACTCTATCTACTTCCTCTGTAATAGCACTTATCACACAATATTATCATTACCTAGTTATTGTTTTATTATTGTATCCCCAGAATGTATTTCAGTATTTGACACATACAGACCTTCAATAAAATATTTTTGAATTAATAAATGCATTTATTAGGTAGCTTAGGGTGGGTCAGGCCCTGGGGTAAGTTTTTTTTTTTTTTTTTTTAAGATTTGTTTATTCATTTAAGAGTAGGGGAGGAGCAGAGGGAAAGGGAAAGAGAGTCTCAAGCAGACTTTGCGCTGAGCACGGAGCCCAACGTGGGGCTTGATCTCACGACCCTGAGATCATGACCTGAGTCAAAACTAAGAGTCAGACGCTTAACTGACTGCACCACCAAGGTGCCCCTCGGGTAAGTTTTTGTATATATATAATCTCTTTTTGTCTTCACAATAACTTTAGACATGGGTACTATTATTCTAATACTAATTTTGTGTGTGAGGAATCAAGTCTCAGAAATATAAAGCAGGGGCATCTGGCTGGCTCAGTCGATAGAGCATGCAACTCTTGATCTCAGGGTCGTGAGTTCGAATCCCACATTGAGCGTGGAGCCTACATAAAAAGAATAAATAAATTAAAAAAAAAATTTTTTTAAAGAAATATAAAGCAACTTGCCCCAAGTCATATAGCTATTAAATGATCCAGGTCAAAAACAGGTCTGTCTGACCCTAAAACCTGTGCTCCCAACTAGTTAGGTTACTACTACTTTAATCTAGTTCAGAGAGCAACCATCCTGTCCTTCTGGACTGATACCTGGCCTGCCCCAGGCACTTGCTCTCTCATGGCGCCCATGCAAGACCATTCATTCTTTTTTTTTTTTTTTTAAAGATTTTATTTATTTATTTGAGAGAGAGAGAATGAGAGACAGAGAGCACGAGAGGGAAGAGGGCAGAGGGAGAAGCAGACCCCCTGCTGAGCAGGGAGCCCGATGCGGGACTCGATCCCAGGACTCCAGGATCATGACCTGAGCCGAAGGCAGTCGCTTAACCAACTGAGCCACCCAGGCGCACTTTTTTTTTTTTTAATTTTAAGTAGGCTCCATGCCCACATGGGTCTTGACCTCATGAACCTGAGATTAAGAGTTGCATGCTCTACCAACTGAGCCAGACAGGTGTCTCCAAGACCATTCATTCTTCATGCCCAGTTGTGCACAAGGTCCGGAGCCTGGGCAGCATTGTTGGGGAACCCCACAGCTTCTCCCAGGCAAGATTGTCAGATTTAGCAAATAAAAATACAGGAAGCCAGTTAAATTTTAATTTCAGGTAAACAACAAATTATTTTTTTGTACAACTATGTCTCAATGCAATATTTGAGACATGTTTATACTAAAAAACTATTCTTGGGGCACCTGGGTGGCTCAGTCAGTTGAGCATCCGACTCTTGTTTTTGGCTTGGGTTGTGATCTCGGGGTCGTGGGATCAAGCCCTGTGTCTGGCTCTGTGCTGGGCATGGAGCCTGCTTGGGATTCTCTCTCTCCTTCTCCCTCTGCCCCCCTCCACCCTGCTTGCATGTGCGTAGTCTCTCTCTCAAATGAATAAATAAATAAATGAATGAATAAAATCTAAAAAGTTATTCTTTGTTTATCTGAAATCCTAATTTAACTGTGCATCCTGTATTTTATTTTTTATTTTTATTTTTTTTAAAGATTTTATTTATTTATTTATTTGAGAGAGAGAATGAGAGAGAGAGAGAGCACATGAGAGGGGGAGGGTCAGAGGGAGAAGCAGACTCCCTGCCGAGCAGGGAGCCCGATGTGGGACTCGATCCCAGGACTCCAGGATCATGACCTGAGCCGAAGGCAGTTGCTTAACCAACTGAGCCACCCAGGCGCCTGTGCATCCTGTATTTTAGCTGGCAATGCTGAACCATGGCCATTCCACTTCCCCTGAAAGCCCCTCTACTTGCAAACCATCCTACTCACTGTCATCTGTTGATCCATTCATTCAACACACATTGAAGAGCCTGCTACTAAGTATGTGGTGCAGTACAACACATTCCCTACAGGAAAGGCAGAGAGATGACTTCCTTATGAGTTGTTAGTCATCTTACTATTTTTTTTTAAAGATTTTATTTATTTATTTGACAGAGAGACACACAGTGAGGGAGGGAACACAAGCAGGGGGAGCGGGAGAGGGAGAAGCAGACTCCCTGCTGAGCAGGGAGCCCTCTGCGGGGCTCAATCCCAGGACCCTGGGATCATGACCTGAGCGGAAGGCAGACGCTTAACGACTGAGCCACCCAGGCACCTCCCTCTTACTATTTTTTAATACATACTCTGAGCACATAAGCACACTCTAGCTTTCCATGCCTTTAAAGTAATTGTCGGGGCGCCTGGGTGGCTCAGTTGGTTAAGCGACTGCCTTCAGCTCAGGTCATGATCCTGGAGTCCCAGGATCGAGTCCCGCATCGGGCTCCCTGCTCGGCGGGGAGTCTGCTTCTCCCTCTGACCCTCCCCCGTCTCATGTGCTCTCTCTCTCTCTCATTCTCTCTCTCAAATAAATAAATAAAATCTTTAAAAATAAATAAATAAATAAATAAAGTAATTGTCAACCCTGCTCTCCCTTCTCCAAATCACCCTATTTTTCTCCTCTTCTCAGCCAAGATTCTTAAAAGAGTATGTCTCCAGTCCCTCATTTTCCATTCATTTGAAAGATAGGATAAAGAATAGTGATTAAGAGTATAGATTTTGTTGTCAGAATACTTGGGTTTACAAACCGACTCCTGCCATTAGTAACCCAAAGTGTTTCCTTTCTTTAAGCATCAATTTCCTTGCCTGTGAAAAGAGATAACTGCCTGCCTCACTTCAGAGGGTTGCTGTGAGCAGTAAATTAGCTCATTCACATAAAACATTTAGCACATGCCTGGCACATAAAAAGCATTCAATAAACATTAGTATTATGCCACTAAAATCTATATTCTGCCCAGTACACTACCAAAAATGCTCTGGCCAAGGTGAGCAATGGTCTTGAAGTTGCCACACCCAAGGGTAGTATTCAGTCCTCCTCTTACTGGACTCTTCTGACGCTACTTCTTCCTTGGAGTTTCCTCTCTCCTTGGCTGCTGGATCCCCACTTTCTCCTTGCTGTCCTCAACCTGTCTCTTCTAGGCCTTCTTTGCCACATCCTCTTCCTCTGCCTGACCCCCGCCCCCACCAATGTGCTCTTCCTTGAGTTTATCCTTTCTCCTCCTGCCTCAGTTCCATTCACCTTTCCTGGGATGTCCACTCCTGTCATTTAACTGTCATCCTTGTGGAGAATACATCTTTCCTATCTTACTTTTGACCTCTCCCCTGACCTCCAGTTCCATATCTCCAGGTGGATGCCTACAATATACTGAATGTTTGTGTCTCCCCAAAAGTATATGTTGAAACTCTACTCCCAATGTGATGGTATTTGGAGGTGGAGTCTTTGGGAAGTCATTAGGTTGAGGGTAGAGCCTCATGAATAGGATTAGTGCCCTAAAGATGCCAGGGAGTTAGCTAGCTTTCTTTCCCACCATGTGAGGATACAATGAGAAGTAAACTGTTGTCACAGCCTGGAGGAGAGCTGTCACCAGAACCTGACTATGCTGGCACCCTGATCTCAGACTTCCGGTCTCTAGACTTGTGAGAAATAAATGTCTATTGTTGATGAGTCACGCAGTCTATGGCATTTTGTATTATAGCAGCCTGAACTGATTAAGACAATGCCCAAGGGGCATTTCAAACTCAGCACTGAATTTACCGTCTCTCAAAGTATTACTTACCATCTCCACCTTGAAAACTGATCTGCCTTTTAGATTCTAACGGTGGGTGTTGCCTCCAACCTCATCAAGTCCAAAGACCTAGAAACCTAGACATCATTCTTTCTCCCTTCCTCACCCTTCTTTCCCAAATCCAACCCATCTCCATGTTTTGTCATTTAACTTACTATTGATCTTTCAAATCTGTTTCTCTTCCTCAGCACTCACGCTGGGTAGAGGATGGATCAGAGGGATCAAGGAGACCAGTTAGAGGTATTTTCAATAGTCTAAGTGAGAGATGATGAGAGCCCTCCTAACTGATCTCCTTGGCCCCTCTAAAATCCATTTCTATTCAGCTGCCAGATAATAGCCTAATCTCCCATTAAGTCACCCCCATCTTCAAAATATTCAGTGGTTCCCCTTCACCTATAGGATAATGTGCAAACTTCAATGCCCAACATATGGGTTGTTTATAGAGTGACTCCTGACTGGCTCTCCAGCCTCAGCTATTGCCACTTGTCTCTCCAACACACGTGTACCCACCTAAGCTACTTGGAGGGCCCCACTCCCCATCCTAGTCCACTTGTTATTGACTGTGCCAGTGACGCTCTTGCATCTCAGCCCCTCTGATCAATCCCTACTCAACCTTCAAAATCCTGCTCAGAATTTAATCTTGAAACCTTCCCTGAAACACCACACTCCTGCCCGCTTGCAGAATTAATTATTCTGTCCTCAGTAATCCTTCCAGCCTTAGTACATTCCTTCTCCTCCTCCTCCTCCTTCTTCTCAGAAGCTTAGTACATATTTTCATTAGGATGCATCGTTATGTTATTTTGTTCATATGTCTATCTTTGCTACTACTAGAGTGTGAACTCCTTGAGGTCAGCTATCTGCTTTCATTCATATTCACTGCCCAGAATCAGGTATATATCACCTGGCACACGGTGGATGTCCAGCTAATGTTTATTAAACTGAGCTGCAGTTCAGCACAGGCGAGGCACAAAGGAGGAGGAAGAGAGAATATTGAGAGAAGGAAGGTGGGAGCTAAGTTTGGAGAGGTTGGGAGAAGAAGGTACCTTGTATGCCAATCTATGAAGTTTGGATTTCGCCCTATGGAAAACTGGAAGTAGTAGGGTCTTCAAGCTGGAGAGTGATTTGGACTAATTTGTCTTAAGAAGCGAGTTCTGGGGCACATGGTTGGCTCAGTCAGTTGGGTGTCCGACTCTTTATTTTGGCTCAGGTCATGATCTCAGGGTTGTGGGATTAAGCCCCATGTAGGGCTCCATGCTCAGCACGGAGTCTGCTTGTCCCTCTCCCTCTGCTTCTCTCCTGCTTATGTGTTCACTCACTCTCTCTCTCTCTCTCTCTTTCACAAATAAATAAATAAATAAAACTTAAATAAAGAAGAAGCCAGTTCTAAGAGCAGGATTTGGATGGGGAAAAGACTGGGTATGAGAGGACATTCTGAGGACTGTTGCAGTAATGTAGGCAATAGATAATAAATGTGTACATCAAGATAATGGCAGTGGATGTAGACCAAGGAGCTAAGTTGTAAACAGTATTTCTTTCTTTTTTTTTTTTTTAAGATTCTATTTATTTGAGAGAGAGAGAGAGAGAGAATGAGGGAGAGCAGCAGAGGGAGAAAAAGACTTCCTGCTGAGCAGGGAGCCCAACTTGGGGCTCAATCCCAGGACTTGGGATCATGACCTGAGCTGAAGGCAGACGCTTAACCCACTGAGCGATCCAGGTGCCCAACAGTATTTCTGAAATAAATATGATCGATTTAATTCAGAGGAGTAAGATCATGGGAAGAGTGAAGGATAAGACCTCTAAGTTTCTGGCTTAGATGGCTGGTGATACCATTAAACAAGATACACAGGACAACAGGGGCAGGACGGTTGTGGCATTCAGACACAGTCAGAATGAAGAGCTGGTGAGACAGTCAGAATAGTACAAAATCACTAGACAGGGACACAAGCCTGGGGGCTATGCATCTGAGTGCATGTCCACACACTAATGCCTGGTGACCTCATGATTATGGGTGAGATCATGCTTAAAAGGAAGAAAGAGAACGAGGAAAAGTAGAGTCCTGCGAGCCAAGAAAGGAAAATATGGAGAAGTAGTGTATAACAATATCCAATGCTGGAGAGCAACACGTGCTAATGTGTGTTTTATAAAATCCCTCAGGAGGTCTGGTGGTATTCTGCGGGGAGTGAGAGAACAAAGAGAGCTATGGGCAATCCAGCTTGAAAAATCCTGTGCTAAACAAATTTGAACACATTTCTTTCATTCACGATTTTACATTTATTAATCGACATTGTAAATTTCCCAAAGGGAAACATATTCATTCATTCATTTCGGTAAAAATTAAACATCTTTTTTGTGCTGGAATTATGGGGCTAATGCAGTAACAGGACAGGATTCCTGTCCTCAAGAACTTACATTCCTCAGGAAAGTCAGACATTAAAGAATTAAACAAATTAATTAACTGCCATTGTTCTAAATGCTACAGACTAAGTACAGGGTAGTACAAAAGTGTGTAATAGGAGGACCATGAGACACTTTTTCACCAGAGCAGTTCAAGGGACTAGTGTTCTGTGGAACAAAATTGAGGAAATGTGGCTGTGGAAAGGTCAAGTAGGCTGGGAACTAGAGCATATGTCCTTGGATTTAACGATAAAGGAGTCATTGATGATACTAGTGAGAGCCATTTCATCGAGTGGGAGTTGATGAAGGCTAGACAGACAATCTACTCTTTGGCAGCCTAAGAGAAGAAACAGGGCAGCAGCTGCAGGGGGAAGACGAAGTCTAGAGTAGGCTGTCTTTAGTCCAGGGACTCTTACGCTAATTTGCAAGTTGAAAGAAAGGAATCGGAAAAACTAGACAGTTTGCAATTAAAGATAATGAGGGTACTCATTTGTGGATTCCCTTGCAAATTTTGTTTGTTGCTCTGCTCTAGGGACTGTACTAGGCACTTGGGGTACAACGGGGAACAAAATATTACATGGTCCCTGTGCTCCTGAAGCTTATATTCTAACAGGGAAGAAGACCAGTAAACAAGTCAGCCCATGAAGAAATAATAATCAGAGCTATGATAAGGATTGTGAAGAAAAGAAATCAGGTCCTGTGATGGAGGGTGGGGTGTGTGTAAGGGGGCAGAGGTCTTTAAGGAATGACATTTACTTGGAGACAGGAAGAATAAGAAGGAGCCAACTGTGTGAGGAGGTGGGGGGAGAGCTTTAGATAGAGAAAATGGTAGGTACAAACGTCTTGAGGTAGGAAAGAGGTTTAGGTGATCCAAGAACTCCCAAGGGCCACCGTGGCTGCAGCAGGATGGGATGAAGTAGGAGGGGTAGGCGGGATTCAGATCACGTAGGTTCTTGCCAACCAGGGCTGGGAATGTGGAACACACTCTCAGCTCATTGGGAAGCTATTGAAAGTTGATGATAGGGATGCTCTCATTTATATGAAAAAATATATCTGTGTGGAAAACAGATTAGGGTAAGGCAAGAGGGGGTCAAGACGGGGCCCAGGCTAGGCACTGCAACAGTCAACGGGCCAATGAAAGGCAACCCTGAAGATGAGGATGGAGGCACTGGGGTGATAAGGAGGAGACTGATGCAGGAAACATTTTAGAGGTTGAACCCAGAGGCCTTGGTGAGGGATTGGAAATGGGAGATGAAGGGAAGATCTCGGAGGAAGAAGCAGAGATTGAGATAATACATCGGCCTTTTGGCAGGATTATTTTTGAGGAGGAGACAAAAAGGGAAGGTGCCGTTGACTCAAGAGCCCATTTAATAACCATTTACTGAGCGCCTCCCAAATGCCAGGCCGTGTGCTAGGTGTTGGGCATACGGAGGAGAATAAGGCACAGGTATATACAGTCCCTGTGAAAGGCAAACCTACAACCCAATTAATTCTTATATTGACTGATTTGCACAGTAATAGAAATTTGCACGGTGGTGGCACAGAGGTGGGAAAGCTTCACACCGTCTGGGGTACTGGAGGGAAGAGATATCAGGGTAGAAAGTAAGGCTAGGTTCTGTGGATGATGACTCTAGAGGTGGGAAAGGGAAACTGAGGAACACTGAGCTCTATGACCTTGATTTTTTTCCATGAAGAATGAGGCACTCATTGGCTGTGTATAGGTAGCAGAGGACTTGAAAGAATGCTATATATTCTTGATGTCCTGGCTCTAGTCACAGGACATTTTATCATCCAGAGATATCATCCAGGGCCTGGGCATCTCCCTGCCTACCAAATCATTTTAAATTATATTTTATTTATTTATTTGAAAGAGAGTGAGAATGTATGAGTGAGAGGGAGAGGGAATCTGAAGTGGACTCCGCACTAAGCATAGATCCTGCTGTGGGGCTTGATCCTACAACCATGAGATCATGACCTGAACCAAAATCAAGAGTCAGATGCTTAGCTGACCAAGCCACCCAGGCACCCCTCCACCCCACAAATCATAATTTCCCCCAAGTTACATATTATTACTCTATTGTTCGTTAAACAGCATTTAATAAGCATTTACTGTGTACCTGGCATAGAATAAACGAATGAATAATGAGTAAATGGACAAAAGAATAAATGGTTGAATGAATAGACAAGAATTATAGTTTGTCATTGACATTAGAAACAAGGTTTAACTGAAAATTTGGTAACAGTTATACTTTTAGCCACCCTACCTTTAGCATCGAAACAGACTAGACTGCGCACTATAAAAATAAATAGCATTTGCAATGAGTCAGCCCCTATGCTAAGCATTCTACGTATGTTTCTTCTTTACTCTTCTTACAATCACCCCAGAGGCAGATGTATCATCCTGATTTTACAGATGAGAAAACAGGTTCCGGGAGGCTAAATGCCTTAGGAATTCAAACCCAGGTCTAATTATTCCAAAGTCAGATCTCAACACTATGTATAGTTTTCATTCTTCCCCACTTCCAAAAGACACTATGCTTTTGCATAAACATTACTTGATCCTTTAAACCTGTGCCCTTTTAATTACTGAAGATGTTAGGAATGGAGGAATCTGGAGCTCCTACTTTTGCTGGCTGGAAGACAAGGCAAGCATCTACAAGTAGGGACAGTGATCTTTGATTCCAGGCCCACCAACTGTGGACACCCAACCTGATAGTTTCTTCCATTGTTATCATTTCACTCTTTCCTGCAGATTAACACACTGATAAGTACTGAGCATGTCAATATCAAGCAATTTTACAGAAGAACTAGTTCTGCTATAAGACGTGATACTTGTCTTCAAAGAGCTTCCACTCTAGCAGAAAGAAATAAGACCTCAAAAAAATCAAGGCAAACTAGCCAGAGTGTGCTTGGGGACTAAATTGCATGGCACAGTCTATAAACAAAGAGGTTGGAAGACATGACATTTGGCGTCATCTGGGGTAAGGAAAATAAGATCAATTGATTGAATCCTTTTTCTAACCTAACACACTATGTATTAGATATTGTGCTAGACTCTTCACATACATGATCTCATTTTAAGGTATCGTCCAATCTGATTCAACAAACACTTCTGTGCTTCTACTATATTTATACAAAATGCCTTATTGGGTGTTATTGGTGAAAGAAATGTGAACATGACTTTGTTCCTGTCCTCAGTGAGTTTAGAAATTAGACACGTAATACAAATGGCTATGATTCAGGGCTATAAATATAGTGGTTATATGACTTATTGTCCACATTGTGATAATTCTGAGAATCAACAAGAGCACCACTAATAATTACTGAGGACAAACCCAGGTATAAACCCAAACTGTTCTGAACAAACCAGGTCATATCACCTTAGCAGTGAAAGAGCTTGAAGTGGTGGGAACACAAAGGAACAGTTGGGATGAATCAGGCAAACCCTGGGGTCAAAGTGGATTTGAGTTGGGCTTGCTGCAAGGGAGGGCACAGGCAATAAGCATGTAAACAAAATAATTTCAGGTAGCTTAATGGGGTAAAGAGTGAAGGGGGGTGGGGGGACTACTTTAAAAAAGCATGGTCAGTGGAAGGCATCTCAAAGGAAGTAACATTGCGCCAAAACTGGAATGATAAGAAGGACATAGAAATTCAAAGACAAAAGAAAAAAAAAAAAATCACAAGAATAGTCTTACCCCAGCAGTGATCTGAAGGTCAGTAGGGCCAACCTCCTACTCATGGGGTTTGGGTTGAAGTAGTAGCGGAGAAGCAGAAATGGAAGCAATACCCCAGAGCAAGAATGGATGCCACCTAGCAAAATGCCTGTCTTGAGGAGGCCCTCAGTGAATGCTAGCTAATTCCTCCCTCTTCTCTCACTCAGCAGGTAATGGGAGTGAGTGGAGATTGTTTTTGTTTGTTGTTTAGAATGGAGAAAAAGTTGGGCATGAATCCAGGTTAAGGGGAAGAACCAGCCGAGAGGGAGATATTAAAATGTAAGGGAAAAGTGGTAACCGATGGAATATTTTATTTAAAAAGGGATAGATGTCAGGGCCAGGTTAACTTGAGATAGGAGGTGTGGTACTTCATCCTCTAAGATGGGAATAATCAGAAGTCTGCATGAGGGAGGTGGAAAGTTAACGAAGCTTCTTTGGTAAGGCTTTGATTTGAAGGTGGGCCATGGATAGAAGAGATCTGGAATGCTGCTGTAGGGAAAATATGTCCTTTAAGAACAGTGGTTCTCATCCTTGGCTGCACATTAGGATCTTTTGGGGAGCCTTAAAACAAAAAATGATGCTCAATCCTCCGCCCCAAGGATTCTGATTTAATTCCTCTGGGATGGGGCCCCAGCACCAGTGTTTTCTAAAGTGCCTGTGTAGACGCTAATGAGCAGCCAGGATTGGGAACCACCAGTAAGAGGCTTGCAGAGCTGCAGAAAGGGCTCAGCTGAGGTGTGGGAACATGAATTTGTTGTGGAGCCAATCAGCTTGGTAACACGCCTCTCTCCAGCACCAACATTCCTGGAGAAGAAGCTGTGAAATTAGAGCATGGCACTTGTTTATCTGAGATGGGTAAGGCCCTAAGCTGAAGAAGTAAGTGAGAATAGAGGCTGGGGAAAAAGAATTGAACTGGCCTACCAGAGGCTCTAGTCTGATAGACTAAGAATAGATTCAGACAAAATCTAATAAAATAATGATAGCAATACCAAGTAATTTTTTAAGTGCTATCTCTACCAACTACTAAAAAAAGGGATTTATACAAATTCTCATTTACTCTTACATAGCTCTGGGTCCTATTATCCCCATCTTATAAATGGGGAAGATGAAGCTTAGAAGTTCAGAAAAGTTTTCCAGGGAACCTGGCTGGCTCAGTCAGAAGAGCATGCGATTCTTGATCTGGGGGTTGTGAGTTGAAACCCCATGTTGGGTGTAGAGATTACTTAAATAAATAAATATTTTCAAAAATGTTCCCAAGTTTATGGAGTTAATAAGTGACAGATCTGGGATTTGAACCCATATCTGACTGACTTTGGAACCTGAGCTCTGGTTGGGCAGGAGCAAGGGACTGGGAAGGTTGGAAGGGTAAGAGCCTGTGGCAATCTACTGGGTTTTGAATGGGATTTAGATAGGCCCAGAGGAAAGAAAATGAGAGGGTTTCTCAAGGGAAACAATGGAAGGTGAGGGGATGGGTCTCCTATCAAGAGACCAGAGCCCCAAATGTATTGGCGGAAGAGTGGGATATCAAATTGGGTGGGCACATTGGCAGTCCCAATCTGTCAATGGAGTACAGACTCCAGGTGGAAAAAGAAACTAGGAGACATTAAAGGGTTATGTAGGGGGTGCTTGACATGATAAAGAGTAATGTTTAAACTTCATCAAGCAGATAAAGGGCTAGAAGTTCACTGGGGAGATCGCCACACTGAAATACTGTTTTCTCCCCATGTTCCCTGCCTTGTCCTGGTAGCCACAGATGGTACTTAATCCAATGTTGGCACTCAGGACTGAAGAGACTGCCCACTCTTTAGCTATAAGGTATCTTCCCAGAGCTCATACTGAAGATCAAAGTCTATTTTCAAAGACCAATAAAAAGTCCTGCAAATTGGGCGCCTGGGTGGCTCAGTTGGTTAAGCGACTGCCTTCGGCTCAGGTCATGATCCTGGAGTCCCAGGATCGAGTCCCACATCGGGCTCCCTGCTCAGCAGGGAGTCTGCTTCTCCCTCTGACCCTCCCCCATCTCATGTGCTCTCTCTCTCTCATTCTCTCTCTCTCAAATAAATAAATAAAATCTTTAAAAAAAAAAAAAAAGTCCTGCAAATTGACTAGCAGCAGGAAATCAGGGCAGGACACTTGTCATGATTGTTGCTACCCCTGCAAGAGAAGGTTATTCAGGGGCGCCTGGGTGGTGCAGTCAGTTGGGCATCTGGCTCAGTTCATGATCTCATAGGTCATGGAATCGAGCCTGTACTGGGCTCTGTGCTCAGCAGGGAGTCAGCTTGAGGATTCTGTCCCTCTGCCCCTCCCCCCCACATGTGCAAGCTCTAACTCTAAAATAAATAGACAAATTTAAAAGAGAGAGAGAGAAGGTTATTCAGAAACAATTTTGTTACAAGGTCCTGGGTACCAAGGAGACATGGTACACATACCAATACCACGACAAGTCCACAAGTTTGCCATGGACCCCCATCAATATTACCTGTCAGCAACCAGCCCTGAACTAATTCAGAAAGCACCCAAGGGGACCAAGGCATCAAAGATGGAATGGTGCAAGTTCTTTCTTGATCTGAGTAGACCAAATTAAATTTATACCTAAAGAACTGGTCTTCAGATTTCAGTGTCTTCCTAGCCACACATTATTTTATTTTTTTTATTTTTTTATTTTTTTTTCATTATTTTAAAATTAATGAGTAAGTTAAAATTGTTGGTGCACCGTAATTTTAGGAGAACTGAAGAGGCAAAATGAATAGCTAAGATTCTCTGGGTGATGACCAGAACAATGCTGGAACCTAATGAGACCAAAAGAAACCTGGAGAGCTGAGCTAGCTGGTGGTGGTACCCTAGGAATGGAGAGATTTTTTTTCTGTCAAAGGGAATGTAAATTCTGCAGCTAAAGCTGGCAGTTTGGGGAAAATGTGTTTAGCCCACCCACTTCCCTCTCTGTTTATAATATTGCTTTCCTACTTTTCAACTTAAGTTTATTCTGGAACTGGAACATTTATTCCAACAAAATGTGCCTGGTGTGGTCTCTCAGTGATTAAAGACATCTGCTTAGTATGCATTAACTTCTGGGTAGTACTTGTACCTCTCTGAGGATCGCTTTGCTAAGCCCTCAGTAGGCTGATGCTGCTTCATTTTCTTCAGGTGTATAAATTAAAGCGGCAATTTTTACCTGCAATGGGTCCAAAGAAAATGGTACTTAGCATCTTGGGCTCATTAGCCTTTAGTCTGGGTTAGCAACTACCAGATGTTGCTTTGAGCATATTTGGAGAAGAACTTTATCTGTTGAACCTTCTTTTGGAAAATCAAAATATTATCCTGCAAACCATGAAAGAAAAATGCTGTACTATAAAGCTTAGGCAGGTGTGATATAATCATGTTATTGAGGATATGGTATGGGCAAATCTTTTTTATTCTAAGTAATGAAGTAGTTTGAATTTTAAAAAACCCAACTATCATGTTTCCTTAAAAAAAAAAAACTCATAGAAAGCTAAAAGTGTGAAATCCATTTTAGCATGTTGAAAACATTTGGGGTTTTTAAGATAGTATCACAGATGTATATATTCCAGGTTGAAATTACTTGGAATTCTAGATTCTAAATATTTTAAATTGAAGTTTAAATGAAATCAAGTATAAATTAACCTGTGATTTTTTCCTTCTAGTTATTTTTAGGTAAGTAAATGAGGACAGGACATGAGACTGGCAAATAATATTTGCTGGGAGGACCCATTATTATGATCAAATTCCAAGTAGCATTTTCTAGTTGCAGGTCATGACTTACAAAAAAAAAAAAGAATTCTGTTGTATTTTATTAATTTTTTTTTAAATGGAGACTCTCCCACAGGAGAGTAAGCAGAGTCTTTTTTTTTTTTGAAGATTTTATTTACTTATTTGTCAGAGAGCGAGCCCAAGCGGGGGGAAACTGCAGGCAGAGGGAGAAGCGGACTCCCTGCTAAGCAGCAGGGAGCCCAATGCGGGACTCAATCCCAGGACCCTGGGATCATGACCTGGGCCAAAGGCAGACGCTTAACTGAGCCACCCAGGCATCCCAAGAATTCTGTTGTATTTTAAACAGAGATAGTGAAAACCTCAATTCTATGTATGACTCTTTTTTCTTTTTAAAAATACCTTTCCTACAGACCAGTTCTCTAGGAGCCAGCCAGCAATGCAGGCCTAACACGTTAGCTAACAGCTTCATAGTTCAAAACCCAGTAAGTAGGGTATCAGGGAAGAGCCGGTGACAAAAACAAAATGGAAATGACCAATATATCTTGGGAAGCACTTTACTACAATTTTTTTTTTTAAGATTATTTATTTATTTATTTGACAGAGACACAGCGAGAGAGGGAACACAAGTAGGGGGAGTGGGAAAGGGAGAAGCAGGCTTCCCGCGGAGCAGGGAGCCCGATGCGGGGCTCGATCCCAGGACCCTGGGATCATGACCTGAGCCGAAGGCAGACGCCCAACCGACTGAGCCACCCAGGCGCCCCACTTTACTACAATTAATAGGTGACCTCACTGGGGACAACACAGCCTCCAGAAGCCGTATTTACCACAGATCACCCAAACTATTATATTCAATATTAGCTAAAAAGCCAAAGGATTGGAATCATGTCATTTTTTTTTTTTTTTTTTTAGAGGGAGGCACAGAGCAGGCGGTGGGGGGGGGGGGGGGCAGAGGGAGAGGGAGAATCCTAAGCAGGCTCCACACCCAGCACAGAGCCCAATGCAGGGCTCCATCTCACAACCCTGAGATCATGACCTAAGCCAAAATCAAGAGTCGGCGCCCCTGTGTGATATTTTTAAATATAATTCATAAAGATACTGTGTACATTATCAAATAATTTATCTGTATTCCTGAAGTGTCATATTTTCTATGCTTCTCATTAATCTGCTTGAACTAAAGAAAAAACATGTATTGAGATACTGGGATTGGACCTACCAACCATTGAAATTGAACCCAGAAGAAAGATCCGATGATTCATAGCTTAATTCTGCACCATCTATGCTTCTCACCAGAAACTGCAAAGGGCTAAGTTGTAAGGATATCTGAGTGTCTTGCAAGAACATTATGCGGGATCATTAAAGGTTTTAGCCCTGGCAGGATTCCTAGATGAGAATGGGGACCTCTATTTCATATTCCCTCCTCACTTTCGCTTTTGGTCATGACTCAACCAGGCCCCTTTTGAAGGTATTCACTTATTTGTGAACGCAAACCCCTTTCCTCTGCCTAGTCTCATTTCTTGAGTGGCCTAGGCAAAGAACCCCACCACCAGGCAGTGGCCCATTTTAAATCCTTAGGCTCCTCTCCCTCCCACTTACTTCCTACCCTCCTTCCCCTCACATTCCTGCTACTTGGAAAGACAGTGTGGCAAACAAGGCCTCACATTTTAACATTTTATTAACAACTTACCCATCCTCTCTCTAGGAGGGGCACAAGGTGCAGGGTTAGTCCCTTACATGCGTGGTGGTGTAAAAAAATCTGGGAGATGACATGCTACAAATTTAGAATTTAAAAAACTGTAAGGGGAACCTTCTTCATAATCTCAAGAACAGGCTTTTCACACTTCTCTACCACCTTTCCATTGGCTGCGTGGAAACAAAGACGACCAAACGAGGACAGGCTCTTTAGCCAGAGCTTGCTAAGCATGGGAGCCGGCCACCTTCGCTTAGTTTGGTGGAGACTCCAAGCAAGGCAGGCCGCGAAAACAGGGAAGTCTCGAGGCACGCTTTGATTGGAGGTTGTGGGCATGAGGAAGCAGGAGGCAGGCTAAGTAGAAGCGGGGCGTGTGATGGGATTGGTCTGGGAACATATTTGGCTCTCTCGGATTGGCCCCGAGTTAGAAGCAGGGGCAAAAATTGGGGAAGCTGCAGTCAATGACCCGAAGGCCGCTCATTCTGGGCCGACCCCCGCGGAGGCCGGTGGTCCGGCCGCCCCGGGCCGGTTGCTGCAGAGATTGGGGGCCGGAGTTGTGTTGTCACACACGGTCTGGCCATTGTCCTGTGCAGCCCATCTCTCAGCTGGGTGAGACCCAGGTTCTTCTTTTCCCTTGACCTGACCAGCTTCCTGGCTTCACATTTTTTGTTTTATTGGGACCAAGTAGCGCTCCCGGTATTTCTGTTAAGGATAAGCGGAGACATTAGGACATGACAAGTACTTATGGGGACAGCTACAGATACACAGAAGTAGCTTTCTAGTGAGAGGCCGAAGAAAGAATCGCTCTCGGCCGCCTTTTGGTTCCTACTTCCAGGAGAAATGACTCCTCCCTCAGCAGCTTTCCCTTCCCGTCGGGGAGGCCGGCTCCCCCCGCCGCGTCTGGGAGGCTGGCCCGACGGGGCCGGGACGGTCGCAGTCCCGGGCCGTCGCCCCCCTTCCGGCCCCCACTCCCGGGCGCGCGCCGGCGCCTCCGGACCACGAGTTCGGCGCGTTCCTGGACGGAGGCGCAGCCGGAGGGGCTCGGCCGCGCCACCCCCCGCCCCGCTCCTGCGGCAGCCTCCGCGGCCCGCGGGGGATGTCAGGTCAGCGCTCTCGTCCCCGAGCCGCGACTCGGACGCCTCGTTCTCGGAGCGCGTCCTTGCTCGGGAGCAAGCAGCTCCGTCTCTGGTCACAAGCCCCGCTTTCCGCTTGCGGGGGGCGAAGGCAGGGCGGACTCTTCCCGGCCACCATTCCCCACTCATTTCTCCTCAGCTGTGAAAAAGCTAGCTCTCCTTCCCACTCAGAAAGGAACCCGTATTTCCCCTTCGAGTCTCCGTCACCGGGGCCCCCAGTCGGTGTGAGAGCACGGCAGCCCATTTTCTCCTCAGGGAGGCTCCCCGGCCCACATTCCTCCGGCCGCGAAGCCGGGGAGGCCGGGACGGCGCGGCGGCGGCAACGGCAGCGGCGGAGCTCCCGCCATCTTGCGTGGAGGAGGAGCCGCGGCCGCCGCCATGCGGACAGGCAGGGGGAGGGGGAGAGGAGGGGGAGGGGGCGGCGGGCGAGCGGGGGAGGGGCAGAGCAGCCGAGTTAGCTCAGCCCGGGCGGCGACTCCGGCGGCGCCATGAGAGCGGGCAGCGGCGGAGGTAGGGTCGGGCGGCCGGGAGAGCCGGCGGGCGCGGGCGGCCCTGCGGAGCGGCCCCCGGGGTGGGGGCGGGGGCGGGGGCGGGAGGAGGAGGCAGAAGCGAGGGACCGGGTGGGGGCGGGCGGAGGTTTCCGAGGAGGAAGGAGCCGCCGCCATTTTGGGAGCTTCGAGTCAACAATAAAGGACCGAGGGTGCCGAGCGGGAGTGGCCTCGGTGGTAGGACTCGGGCCCCAGCCGCGGGGAGTGGGGTGAGGTGGTGGGGTCGAGGTCAGCGGTGCGGTCGGGGCCGCGGGAAGCCCCTCGGCCAGCGGGCGGGGGGGGGGGACGCTCTGAGGCGGAGGCCTGAGGCCTGGCCGGGCCCCGGGGAGGAAGGCGGGCGGCGGGCGGCAGCCGTGCGGGGTGGGGGCGCCTGGGAAGAGTCGAATCTGGGAATGTTGTGCGCGGAGGGGTCCGGAGAAGGAGCGGGCGAAGTACTCCGAGGAGCTTTGTGGAAGCCGAGGGGATGTGGGACCACAGAGGCGGCAAGGACTTAGGGGGATGGTGGAGGTTATAGGGTACGAGGCGGCCCTATAGGGGGCGGCAGGGATATGCAGCGTCGGAGGGCTCGTTTTGGAAGAGGACCCGCTGCTGCTTGCTTGGAATAAGGCCTCGTAGGTCGGTAACAAGAGGGTGATTATGGAGACCCGAGTCGTGAAGGAAAAGGAGGGGTTTTCTGACTTAAGGGTTTCTCTTTGGGGCTTTATAGGGGGTGTCCCTATTGTTTCCTGCCCGCGGAGTTGGTTCCCTGCTCTTGTGGCGCAGCTGCGATTATAGGGCACCAGCCCTTTTGTTTATGGTCACAGGGGGCTGACTAGAAGTGTGGGGTTGGGGGGGGGGGCGTATTGGGGGAGCAAGAAATTATTGCCCCAGAGTTACGGGGCTCAAATCATTGGCTTGTTTCTTTCCCTCATCACTCACTCCCTTTTCTCTACCACAGTCCTTGTCCCTTCAGAATAAAAACAGTCCCTCCAACTTGCAGACCAAGCTTAGAGAAACTGCGCTGCATTTGCAAACAAAAGCTCTTGTCTGAGATGACGATAGTGTTTTGGGTGTGAAACTGTCAATTGCTGACTACAGTCTGGGAAGTGCTGTAATTAACTCCTCGAGGGGCTCCTCCCAGCTAGTCTACGTTTCGTTAGTATTTTTGAAAATGTAGAATGTAACTTGCAAGTCTAAATTGGGAAGGGGTAGGAGGAATATTTCCTTCTCTGAGACATAAAGCTGCAGTGCAGGTTTCGGTTCAAGTAAGAAGGGAGTAATAGTCACATTTTGGATCTAGGGAGATAGGAAGTCTTATGTTAAGGGCTCAAGGGACAATAATGATATCTTTTAAACTTTAGAGGTTACCCTCTTCATCCTTAGTGCTTGGCAACAAACAAGTCTTGTGTGAACTCCGTGATATTGTTGATCATAATATAAACCTGTCAATACAGGAAACCATTTACCACCTTGAACTGAGATTATTAGGTGGCTGTTAACCACGGTCTCCGTAAGGCATCAGATTCTAAGAGACTTAGAAATAATACAGCTTTGTGTATGTGATAATCAGGATTTGCTTCTGAGCAACTTTATTTTCAGTTTTTAAAAAAGACATAACCAGTTGTCTTTTAGAAAAGATTTATTGCTTTGGAATCCTTGGTGTTTGGCCAAAAAAAAAAAAATCACCATTAATAAACTAGTGTATTTTTTGGTAAGAAATATAAAGGAGTTAAAAAAGAACGAACCCAGCAGAGGAAAAGTAGTCCCTTATTTTCTGGCGTTTGTAAATTGTTTTTATTTACTACATTTCAAAATAAGAATTTGATTTTGGGAATAATTGAAAATGGTGGAGATTGGCCAGTTCTTTTTTAAAACAACTATTAATTAGTACTCTGGGTTTCTTGGAAAGTTTGGTTAAAGTTACTAGTGTGTTTTAGTCTTTCACAGATTTTTAAACACAGGCAATTTCCTTTTTGTGTTTTTATAGATATTTTTAATAACAAATATTTTAAGTTAGGATACACTTTCTGAAAAGTGTTATTGAAATGTATGTAGCTAATAGTTTTTTAATATTCAAATTTTATTAAGGGAGCTAAAGATTTTCTTGGCTGTTTCTCAAGCGAAAGATTTTGACATGTAGACATGTGTTATCTCTTAACTGTTTCAGTTGTTTTAAGGGGCAAAATTTAAGAGAGAAAATAATTGATTTTTCTTCATAAAATTGAACCTCTATGGTTGAAATTCATAAAGGCACAAATGTGTTTTTTTTCCTGAAAGCATAAAGTTAAGTCAAAAGCTCACTTAATTTCAAGAATTCTCAGTTGCTGTCAGAAATAGAAAAAAAAAAGAATTGCCTTGCCTTGTTCCAAGATGTAGATTTACGTTAATAAAATTGTGTGATACTTCATTGAGTTGTAATGCAATTAAGTGTAATGAATCATTGACTTTTAGAGGTGGCAGGGACTTTTAGAGAATTCATCAGGGAGGAAACTGAAAGGAAGAGATTGCCATTTGACAGCTAATGCTAATTTAATCACAATATCTTTCTACCTCATCTTCTCTGGGTTACTTTGAACTGACAATTTAAAATGTTTGAGATTGGTCTCAATTGGCTTGGGTTTTTTTGTTTTGTTTTGTTCTTTTTTTTTTTTTTTTTTTTTTTGAAGCAGTTCATTTTTTTGTGTCTTCCTAGCCTGGCTAGGGTTTTGGTCTAAGTACATCTGTATTCTTATTTCTTAGAGTGATTTCCTCTAAAGGGGTTCTTTTAAAAGGGAAAGTTTTTTTTAACTTTCCTGTGTTTGCTAATTAAGCTTTCTCTTTGTTTCAGATTGAAGTGAGTGAATTCAGATATATAACTCAACCTTGTTAGAGGGCTTTTTAAAAAATAAAAAGTTGATTCGGTGCATGAGAGCAAGTTACTGCTGCTTACCGTTCAGAGACTTACAGGTGCTTGCCTGCATTGCAATAAAGGACTCATATATTGAGCAAGACTTATATTTATCTCTTCGTTTTGGAGAGCCTAATAAACTGTTATTACAGTTTCTCTACTGACTTTCAAAAGTTTTGAAGTTTGAAAGAGACATCTTTACAATTAATACAGCATGAGCACGGCCAGAACAGAGAACCCTGTTATAATGGGTCTATCCAGTCAAAATGGTCAGCTGAGGGGCCCTGTGAAGCCCAGTGGTGGCCCCGGAGGAGGGGGCACACAGACACAGCAACAGATGAACCAGCTGAAAAATACCAACACAATCAATAATGGCACTCAGCAGCAAGCACAGAGTATGACCACCACTATTAAGTAAGTGTTAGAATAAATAATAAACACTTGGGAGACCAAGGAGGTATCTTTTTGCTACTTTGTTGTTGACTACTTTAAACCTTATTTTAACCATTTTGTTTGCAAAGAAAAGACATGACTTTGTTTTATGGCTGGTGGGTATTTGCAATTGAATAATTATTTTTGTCGTAATTCAGGTTAATTAACAAACATAGATACAGATGATATGTATTATCTTTGTATACATTACTTTTTGAAACATTTCTGGCTTTCATAATTAGCTCAGATTCATCCTGTTTTTGCCAGTATGGCTTTTTCCCTAGTGTTGTAATTGTACCTTACCCTAGTTTAAGTGGCAGTTAAAGCCAGTTTCAAGTTTTTGAATTTAAAGACTGGCCCAGCCTTCTGAATCCAAACATACTCACTGATAGAAAATTTATCCATGACTTTTTTTATATTTAAGATTATGGAACTTAGTTTTCTACTTAAAAAAAAAAAAAAAGCTTTCTCCTTTTACACACACACAAAATTATAAGCTGTTATATATCATAGGGTTTTCAAGATTTTGAACTCCTGGAAATGCATGGAACTGAATAGTCCTAAATCCCTTTGACTCTAAAAATTTAAGAGCCTCATCTTACTACAGAATATTTTTTCTTGTAAATATGCTGTTTGTCATCTAAGTGTACACTTTAAATTATTACTGATAACTATCACTCTAAAGATTCTGTTAATAGAAAATTAACATTGAAGATTTTTTGACCCCATTTCACATTTAACTTTATTGTTAAAATCTAGGCATAGGGCGCCTGGGTGGCTCAGTTGTTAAGCGTCTGCCTTCGGCTCAGGTCATGGTCCCAGGGTCCTGGGATTGAGCCCCACATCGGGCTCCCTGCTCAGCGGGAAGCCTGCTTCTCCCTCTCCCACTCTGCCTGCTTGTGTTCCCTGTCTCCTGTCTGTCTCTCTGTCAAATAAATAAATAAAATCTTTAAAAAAAAAAAAAATCTAGGCATAGAGATTGATTCTCTTGAAATCTTCATATGAAATTTCTCATTAGAATAGTGGTGCTAAGAATTCCCATTCTCTCTGGGTCACTGAACTAAAGTGTGTGTTATATTAAACCTAGATCTTTTCCATGCCTCAGAAGCACTTCCTAAAGAAAAGTAGCACTTAAAAGCTACCAGAATGTCATATAGATGGTTACTTGAATGTGGTTTACTAGTGACCTCTAAGAATTAATTCCTGTTGGAATTGGTTTGGTCATTGTGAGAATTGGTATTAATGCATATTCTGTTATTTTTTTGCATATTTTTAAGCTTTAATTAGTATAGAAATCAAGAGTATTCTCTAAATTGTAGTTTGTCTTGACAAAATATGAGTAGGCTAGCAAAATTCAGGCTATTTTTAAACATAAAGCTGTGTTATTTCATTATTTTCTACTTAAATTCTGATTTCAGGCAATAGGATTTTGCTTTTTCTTTTTTGGTCTGCCTGGGATTAATGGGTTCTTTTTCATTCTGTGGGTTCTTTAAATCTCCGTTGTTGTTTTTTTAATCTGTCATCTCTTCCATGAAGCCTTCTAGATTGCATCACTGTCTTCAGAACTCTTCTAATACTTAATCTCTATCACTTATTTTCTCATTTTAAATAGTTTGGGTCTTTTAACTCCTAAGGTTATAAATTCCTTGTAAGATTTTCCATTGTATTTCTGTATTTGTATTCACTTTATATTGAATTTGACAATGGCAAGCTGGCGTACTAGGATGTTCAACTGACATTTTTGCTCAGGAACTTTGGTGTGTTAATTATAGGAAGAGGTGAAAGGCTTTGGTACCCATGGAATTGGTAGCAAATAGTTATCTGTGTTAGAGTGTCTTAAATTATATGGGACCTAGCTTTAAGTAAAGTAAGTGCTCTTTCTAAATCAAGACTCTTGATATGTTTTGGGGGCTCTGATTATGTAAGAGTCGCTATAATGAAATCAGTGAAACCTTCTTTTAAAGATGACATTGACCATTTTTTTCCCATTAGATGCTTTGAGTATTATTTGAGGTTTTTACCTGACCAAAAAGAGATTTGGTTTCAGCATTCTCAGTAAAAAAAAGACTGAGAGATAGTCATTAACAACTAATACTGAGTTCCTTTTTTTTTTTTTTTTTTTAAGGTTTTATTTACTTGGGGGGTGGTGCTGAGGACAGAGCCCGATGTAGGGCTCACTCCAGGACCCTGAGACCATGACCAGAGCCAAAATCAGATGGTTGACCAGCTGAGCTACTCAGGCACCCCCTGAGTTCTTATTTTGCCAGGAACTATGCCTAGGCCTTATGTAAATTATTTGATATAATTCTCAACCCCCTTTATGTATGAGAGATTTGGAGGCTTAGAAAAGTAACTGCTGCAAAGTCACAAAAATAATAAGTAGTCAGAGTCAGAGCTTGACCTCGGGTCTGAAACTTTAGAGCCCTTGGTTTTTTGTTTTGTTTTTTTTTTAAGATTTTATTTATTTTATTTGAGAGAGAGAGAATGAGAGACAGAGAGCACGAGAGGGAAGAGGGTCAGAGGGAGAAGCAGACCCCCCGCCGAGCAGGGAGCCTGATGCAGGACTCGATCCAGGGACTCCAGGATCATGACCTGAGCCGAAGGCAGTCGCTTAACTAACTGAGCCACCCAGGCGCCCTAGAGCCCTTGGTTTTAATTAGTCACCAAAAGTTAGAAACTCAGATGCTTACAGGAGACTGTGCCACATGGGAAGGTACTTGTTTTATCTGAAGGAGTCTGCTGCTTGATTTAAGCTCCCAGTTATTGGGGTGCCTGGGTGGCTCCGTCGTTAAGCGTCTGCCTTCAGCTCAGGTCATGATCCCAGGGTCCTGGGATCGAGCGCCACATCAGGCTCCCTGCTCAGCGGGAAGCCTGCTTCTCCCTCTCCACTGCCCCTGCTTGTGTTCCTGCTCTTGCTCTCTCTCTCTGTCAAATAAATAAATTAAAATATTAAAAAAAAAAGCTCCCAGTTATTAATCTCTGTCAAACTGTTGCTATGCAGAAGTTTGGAACTAGTGTTGCTAAAGCTTCCTTTTATTTCCAAGAAAAGCCAGAATCTGGATTTCTATATGAAATCTCCTCGTTTTTAACTGTTGGCAACTAATTTAAATTAAAACACACTAATGTCAAACAAAACACAGGGGTTACCAGTTTGGACAACAGTTGCACTGTATACTACACTGCTTCTCTTAAGAGTATGGATATTACTCCCTTCTATTCTTGATTTTTTTTTTTTTAATCCTCTCTAGATTGTTCTTTTCTAAGAACAGTTTTTCTAATGCTGTTTATTTCTGTTAACTATATTCCAAAGTAAATGGCAATATATTAAACTTACTGTGCTTTTTAGAACTTAATTGTAATTGTGGTGAATCATCTTTGTATTACTAGAATAGTGATGCTAAGAATTCTCATGCTTCAATTTTACTATATTCTCTGTAGACCTGGTGATGACTGGAAAAAGACTTTAAAACTCCCTCCAAAGGATCTAAGAATCAAAACTTCGGTAAGTTGATTGTAAAATTCAAGTGGAAAAATGGTTTGGAAACTCTAAAAGTGAAGTGGTTACTTAATAACAACAGGCACTGTGTGTTTACTCTTCCGTTGAAGTGGTTGACATTGTATGGATCATATATGATGAATTGCCAAAAATTTTCAGTTTAGAGTATTATATTAATACAGTAATGTGTGTCTGTATATTAAATATTGTATTTATACATCTGTATATTTTATTTAACTTTGATGGAGTATTTTCATTGTTTGCAAGGCATTTTCTCAAAATTCTCTTACGCTCCCAGCAATTAAAGTAAGATTCAGGTTAGGTATTATCCTTATTTTGTGGATGAGGACAAGGAAGTTGAGAAATTCGTTCTCTTAGCCCAGTGTTCCCAAACTAGGGGTGATTTTTGTCCCTTAGTGGACATTTAACAGTAGCTAGAGACATTTTTGATTATCACAACTTGTTAAACTCAATGAGGGGGATGCTGCAGGATGGCCCCTTATAACAGAGAATTTTCTGGCCCAATGTCAATAGTGCTAAGTCTGAGAAATCAAAATTATTTACAATAGGATATTTGCAGGCAATGAGTGGTGGAGCTACAGTTTGACTTCACATATTGTGATTTGTAATTCACAGCATGATGCTTTACATAGAAATAACAGTATTCAACCAGTCCTCAGAAGAATATGATCACAGGGTGGCCTTTCCCCAAAACAATTTTTAAGTGGGCCTGTGTGTGTTAAAGAGTGGTTATTTCTTAGGAATACTTGAAATACAGACCAAGACAGAGAACTCATTTGCATATATTTATATTTTAAATGGGGTAGAGGAAGAGTAAGTCTCAAACTTTCTTAAGCATAGTAACTACCAAAGGAACACAGTTGTACTTTATTATTTTGTTGTTTCATTTGTTTTGACTAGGATGTGACCTCCACAAAAGGAAATGAGTTTGAAGATTATTGTTTGAAACGGGAGTTACTGATGGGAATTTTTGAAATGGGCTGGGAAAAGCCATCTCCTATTCAGGTATGTTTTCCCTTTTCATCCACATGTGATGTTATGAGTTAAGCATTCCATACTTTTTGATCTGTGTGAATGATAAAATTAGCATTTTTCTCATGTGTATACATGTGCACATACACACTTTCTCTGAACCATTTAAAGATAAGTCACAAAATCATGGCCCATTACCTCTAAATATTTCAGTGTGTATTTCCTAAGAAATAGGACTTTTTCTTTTTGAGTAAGCTCTATGCCCAACGTGGGGCTTGAACTCATGGCTGAGATCAAGAGTTGTATGCTGTACCAACTGAGTCAGCCAGGCGCCCCTGGGGATGTTTTCTTGTGTAACCATAGTACAGTTATCTTTGGTCAATTTAACATTAATACAGTATTTCTATCTTATCTGTCATTTGTATTCTAATTTTTAAGTGACCCTAAAATGTCCTTTAGAGCATTATTTTTTTCTTTTCTGTACAGGATGCCTCCTTAGATCAGGTATTGCATTTTAGTTAGTTAGATCTCTAACCTCTTGTAGTTGTGAGCATTTCCCTAGTCTTTTTTGGTCTTTTATGACATTGACATTAAAAATACAGCCCTTTTTTTTCTAATAGAATATTCCTCATTTTGGGTTTGTGTCATGTCTCCATGTGATTAGCCTCAAGTTATGCATTCTTAGCCAAACTGCTGTAGAAGTTACATTATGGCCTTCTCAAGCCACCACATTTGGAGGTATACACAGTGTCCATCTATTTCTCATTGGTGAATTTAATTTTGATTATTGTCTCAAGGTGGTGTCTGATTTTTCTACTGTATAATTGCTTTTCTCCCCCTTCCCTTGAAACTAATAAGCAGTTTGTGGGAAGCACTTTAAGACCATGCAGGTATCTTACTCTTCCATCAAAATTTCTCCCTAGTCTTTTTTTTTTTTTTTTTTTTTTTAAGATTTTATTTATTTATTTGACAGCCAGACACAGCGAGAGAGGGAACACAAGCAGGAGGAGTAGGAGAGGGAGAAGCAGGCTTCCCACTGAGCAGGGAGCCCGATGCGGGGCTCGATCCCAGGACCCTGGGATCATGACCTGAGCCAAAGGTAGACGTTTAATGACTGAGCCACTCAGGTGCCCCAAAATTTCTCCCTAGTCTTAGCATCCATTGGTGATTCTTGCATGATTTGATCTTCACTCTGATAGATTATGCTGTGTTTCCAATGCTAGCACTCCTTCCACATTTGGCCTTGTAAAGAAGAGCCTTGCCTGGCTCTCAAATAAATAAAATCTTAAATTAAAAAAAAGCCTTCCCTATCTCTTCATGTATTTGTATATTATCAGTGTGGACTCACAGATTCCCCCTCCCATGGTATTTTTATGGTCACATTGTCCCATTTTTGGCCATTGTGAGCTCCTTCAAACTGGTCCCTATGTTTTTATAATGTACACACACCTGCTTTTTTCTGGTAGACTATTTTTTTAGAGCAATATTAAGTTCACAGCAGTTGTAGAGATTTCCCATAAACCCTGGTCCCCACTCATGGATAACCTTCTCCATTATCAACATCCCTCATAAGAATGGTGCATTTATTACAACTAAGGAACCTCTATTAACATCATCCAAAGTTCATTATATATATTAAGGCCCACTCTTGGTGGTGTACATTCTGTGGGTTTGAACAAATGTGTGATGACATGTACTCATCATTGTAGTATAGACAGAGTAGTTTTATTGCCCTAAAAACCCTCTGTGCTCTGCCTATTCACTCCTCACCTCCCCCACCCCCTTCATTTTTCTTGAGTACCTCCTTTTTGGTATATCATGATGCTGAGCTTATCTATACCTATCTTGTCACAGCCTTGTGTATACTCTTTGCTCTTTGGCCCTTTCGGTGAAAAGAACAAGGAAATATATGTATGTATTATATACATAATGTATATATGTATGTAGACATATGTATATGTATCTACATATATGTAGATATAAACACACATGTTAATTAAAACTGTGAAACCGAAGCTGTAATAAGAACAAACCCTGTGACGACATTATTTTTTCATTGAGCAAACATGTACTGAGTAACCTAGAAAATGTTAGAGACTGGAGATGTTTTTATGAATAAGACAGGGTTCCTGCCCTCACAGTCAGGTGGATATAAGACAGCTAATCGTACAGATAATTTCAGTGTGCCCCTTTGTAGTTGAAATTGCATATATATGTAGCCATTAGAGGAAGTGATCCATGTTCCAAGCAGAGAACACTGGGATAGTGGTTGCCTAGGGGTTTTCACCTTTGTTTGCCTTTGTGGACAAACTAAAGAAGTTTATTATGGCTGAGAAAGTATCGAGATAAGGTTATACATCACCAGATAGGCAATTTGAGTGCATATATTGAAAATATTTTGAAATTTACTTTTCTATAATGTAGTTCATGTTAATCCATTTTATTTACAGGGATGAAAAGTTTTATGAGAGTCTTCTACTGTAGGGACTATATCATTCAACTTTATATCTCCAGTACTTAGCAAGGTGGATGGCAGGAAATGGGCCCTCAGATGTTCAGTGGTTTTTAGAATGCTTTGATGAAATTATGGTTGACATGTCCACAGGTTAACTTGGTCTATAGAACTATTGAACTAGTCTTGCAGTCAGACTGCCCACGTTGAATCCCAACTCCACTCCTTTATAAGTTGATTATTTGAGTTCTCTCTCAGCCTCAGTTTCCTGGCCTATAAAATTGATATAATAGTATATATCATAGAGGAGTTGTGAAGATTTAAGTGAGGTAATTCATTTTAGTATGCTTGGTATGGTGCCTAGTAGATGATATGTGCTCTATATAATAGTTACAAGTTATTATTCCATATGGTAGTTTTATCAAAAAAGGCAATGGGGAGGCAGGAAGGAATAAATGCCCCTGCTTCAAAAAAAGAAAAAAAAAAAAGATTGGTTCGCTTAGCAAACTTAATTCATTTTCTTTTTTTAAGATTTTATTTGGCGGGGGTGGGGGGCAGAGGGAGAAAGAGAAACCCAAGCAGACTCTGCGCTGAGCACAGAGCCCAACATGGGGCTTGATCCCGTGACCCCAAGATCACGACCTGAGCTGCAACCAAGTCGGACACTCAACCGACTGTGCCACCCAGGTGCCCCTAGCTGACTTAATTCTTAATGGACCCTTGCTGGCTCCTGTTTCTCACCTTTGTATTAAAATTTTAAAATTGGGGTGCCTGGGTGGCTCAGTTGGTTAAGCGTTAGGTCATGTATTAACTTTGGCTCAGGTCATGATCCTGGAGTCCCGCATCGGGCTCCCTGCTCGGCAGGGAGTCTGCTTCTCCCTCTCCCGCTCCCCCCTCTTGTGCTCTTTCTCTCTCAAATAAATAAATAAAATCTTTAAAAAAAAAAAAAAATTTTTTTTAAATTGACTTTGTTATTTGCACTTTCAGTATTAGTATAACATATAGACAGTTCTCTTTCCAGCCACTTAACCAGTCTCACATTTAGCTTTTTCAGTAAAGTAGAAATAATAAGTAATCCCCCTCACAGGGTTTTTGTAAGGATTAAATGTAACGTGTAAACAAAATGTTTCAAAATAGCAAAGCAGTTTGTGAACATAAAGTATTATTTTAGGTATCTAAGACCACCATTCACATTGTCTTTTTCTTCTTTTGTTTTGCCCAAAATCTGTGAAAAACACAAGATGTTCCTTAGAATTACTCAGTGTAATAAACTGTAAATATTAGGATTTTAAAACCAAAAAGAAATGAAATCCTGTAGTAAAATCTAACCTCATGACTGGCTGCCTTTTATTCATTGTGTTCTTACCTACTTTCCTTGTTTTCCTGTTGTTTTTAAGGTATTATCTTCCATAGTACTTAGTTTACAGTTTTACCCAGGCATTTTTTTTCCCAAACAGAGAAGCCTTCTTGATCAGATGGGTGTCCTCTGCATTTGAATCTTTTTTAAGAGATGGTGAAATTTTATTGGCTGTAAGATTATTGGACAATGAGGCACTTAAAATTATATCCTCCAAAAAGAATATTTTACACTGACAGGTTGGAACCAGATATACTACAGCTTGCCCCCACACATCTTTCTTTGGTGTAGCCATCTGTGACTCTAGTTCTAGTTCTGAATGCTATGCTCCATAGCTAGCATAACTACGCCACTCTAAAGGCATAGCCTTATAGGAGCGCAGACTTCTTTGGAAGGCCTAAGAACCTACTGTTTTATTCTGCTTAACATTATGAAACCTTACAGAGTTGACCCTTGAACAGCAAGGGTTTGAACTGCAGATTTTTTCTGTGGTACTGTAAATGTATCTTCCTTACAATTTTCTTAATATTTTTTTCTCTAATTTCATTTATTTACATATAACATACAAAATGTTTTGTATGTTAATTTACATTAACGTAAATATATGACTATTTACGTTATCAGTAAGGCTTCCAGTCAGCAGTAGGCTATTAGTAGTTAAGTTTTAGAGGAGTCAGAAGTTCTATATGGATTCTCGATTGTGTGGGGTGTCAGTGCCCCTAACCCCCACGTTCAGGGGTCAACTGTATTAACTTTGCGGTGATTGAAAATGACAACTCTTACTGCTTCAGACCGTAGGCGCAACTTTTGAAGACTTTGTAGATAAGATAATGATGAAATGGCAGGTAGTCCATTATTGAGGGAAACATGGGAATTCCTTATTGTTGGCAACAAAATTTCACATCAGGGTCAAGAATCTCCACTATTTTGAGAAATTATTTTGTCAACCAGGTTTAATAAGAATTAATAGTTTATTGTTGATAGGTATTACATTATTCTTAATCCTCTGTAAATCATTTCTCCGGCTAATGTGGATTTCTTATTATAGGAATTGTTTTTCTAAGTTTGCAAAAAAAGTCTTTAAATGCATTTCCTCATTAGTTACTGTGGTAAAATTGGGGTGTGTTTCTTAAGTTAGAGATATTTTTGAAATTATTATCTTCCATATCCTTTTTTCTGGGCAGCAATAGATAGATACCTGTGACAACCATTGCTATCTCCTCCACCATACTCATACTATTTTTTCCCTTGAAATTAAGATTTGTAAGGTCAGCTGGCCCTAGGAGGTAAAAAGAAACTACTACTCTAAAATCAGCTAATGGGGGCCCCTGGGTGGCTCAGTCGTTAAGCGTCTGCTTTCAGCTCTCAGGTCATGGCCCCAGGGTCTCAGGATCGAGCCCCGCACTGGGCTCCCTGCTGCATGGGAAGCCTGCTTCTCCCTCTCCTACTCCCCCTGTTTGTGTTCCTTCTCTCGCTGTGTCTCTCTCTGTCAAATAAAATCTTAAAAAAAAAAAAAAAAACAGCTAATGGGGCAATTTTCAGCTTTTTTAGGTACCACACTTCTATCAGATGCTTCTCAGTACTAGGAAATTGGAAGGTATACTGTGCTTTGGTTGTAGGCAACAAACCAACTTGGGCTAACTTTAGCAAAGGGAAATTTATTGAAAGAATGTCAGAGGAGTTCACAAGAGTGAGAAAAGTCACACTTGGAATTGACCAAGGACCGAGGCAGCTCTGAAGGGCTTAGGAAGCTACAAATTGTTACGGGATGTACTATAACACTTTAAATTCTTAGAAGGGAGCATGGAGCTGGCCTGGCTTCAGTTGATGTCTCCCATTTAGCTGGGGAGGTTGCCTAGACTATTCAGTGGGGTGAGGGACATGCAATTCCTCAGAAGAAAGGGTGCTATTAGGAAAGGGAAAATGGATCCTAGGGTAGCCAAAACACAACAGATACTTAGTGGGTCATTTCCACCGTACAGTGGAACATGCCTTTGGAGAGGTAAGGTGGTGGAATCAGACCTCAGGTTGTTGTGGGGTTGTCATGGGTTTGGTAACTTGACTAAGATAAAAATCACATATCACACAATTTACACATTTAAAGTATACAATTTAGTGGTTTTTAGTATATTCACAGTTGTGCGAATCACTTTTAGAACACTTTCACTAAAAAGAAACTGCTTTAGCAGTCTCCCCTCATTTTCCCCTAGCCCTAACCAACCACTAATCTACTTTCTGTCTCTGTGGATTTGCCTGTTCTGGACATTTCATATAAATGGAGTCATATATGGTTTTTTGTGAGGGACTTCTTTGACTTAGCATTTTTTAGGGTTTATCCATGTTGTAGCATGTATTAGTACTTCCTGTTTTTGTATTGCTGAATAATAATTCCATTGTATGGCTATACTACATTTGGTTTATCTGTCAGTTGGTAGGGTTGTTTCTACTGCTAGCTGTTTTGAATACTGCTGTGAACATTCACATACATGTTTTTGTGTGGGAATGTTTTTATTATAAAACAAAAATACCTAACTTGAAAGGATATAAATAACAAAGTATCTGAATCAGCACACAGTTTTTAAAGTTTTTAGCTTCCTTCCTTCTTTCTTTTCTCCCTGGTAGCTCCCATGATTTCCTCTTGGGTTTCACAGTTGTCTGAGCCTGACTTGAATTCTCTTTCATCATATTACATAATCTAGCAAACAGTGGTAAGAGACAGTGTGGATGTGTTGAATTCCCTGACTGCTCACCATATGGGGCAAAATATCAGTGTATCTTAACTTAGAGACTAGCTTACTTTAAAAAAAAAAAAAAAAAAGTCTTTAAACAGTTTCTGTAGAGCATAAACCCTATCAGAGAGTGCAAGGGAATAGAAGTTAGTGGCCTTAATCTAAGTTAGAAGGTGAACCCAAAATGGGAATTAGGATACCCTTAAGCTAGTTCTAACCTGCCTCACTTCATTCAAAAGTTTTATTCTTTTAAAGAACCTGACTTGAGAAGTCATTGGGAGGCGCTTGGAGACCACCTAGCCTTTTATTTTGCTATAGAATTGAGTAGTGTGCAAGTAGCCTATTTAAAAACCATTGAAGAAAATGAACCCATGGGGGTAATAAGCCCCCAGAGCAACTGTAGATTTAACAGAGTTGACTCAAAGTAGGAAGGAAGAGATTAAGACCCAAAGGGGCAAAGCGAAGGATTTTTTTCTTTGACCTGCTTTATTATAATCAGACTGTTTAATGCTGGTTATAGGAACAGAGGGTAACAAGAGTATTGTCATTGGACCATTTTTAAAATTCTGGGAGCTGTTTCTTTTTCTGATCATATGGAACCCGTCTGACCCCTGTGATGGGTTCTAGGTAGGATGAGTATTATGGTGGGAAATGCAAGTCACGATGCTTATTAGATGTTTCTGTAATAACGATTTTAACATGTTAGAGATAGTTCTTTTGGTCATTAGCTTAAGTATAGAAATGATTGTTACAGTGATTATGAATCTCTTTCCTAATTTACTTTCATAATTCTTTGGTTTTAGAAATTAAAATTAAAAATTTTAGTTTTAGATATGGAAATGTTCTTATTCCTCCCTCTTTATACTTCTTCTGCCTGTATATGTGTATGTGTATATGTGTATTTAATTTTCAGTAATTTGGAGGAATCCTTTGCTATTCAGGTAATTTGTCCTAGTAGGAAATGTTATCTTTGCAAAACACACATGACAAAGTAAGCTAAATGTGAAAATGAAAAGTCACGCTCTGATGTGACCATGGATTAAGATAACTGGAATAGAATTGAGCCTCCAATTGAGCACATTTCAGGACAGAGAAGTTGGATGTGAGCCATTGACATTGTGAGCTTATATGATGCAATAAATCAAATAGGACCGGAAGTTAAACTTTTCCAGTTGATTCCTATTTTTTGCAAGGATGAGTTGTCAAAGCTACAATTTTTCATTGTGCTTAAATTGGCTTACGTGTCTAAAAACGTACAATCTTCCTTTGTATTGTTCGTGCCATTTTTTTCTCCACTTTTTCATTATGAAATGTCCTTCACCGTTTTTTCTGTTTATTCAAGTCTTATTTGTGTTAGCCCACGTTCCTCTTTGTTTTCTTTGTTGTAGATGCCCAGCTTCCTTAGATCTACACATTCCCACACATACAAATCCATATAGTTTTTATTACATTGAGATACAGTTGGTTGTTTTTTTTTTTACGATTTTATTTATTTATTTGATAGAGACACAGCGCGAGAGGGAACACAAGCAGGGGGAGTGGGAGAGGGAGAAGCAGGCTTCCCGCTGAGCAAGGAGCCCGATGTGGGGCTCGATCCCCAGGACCCTGGGATCATGACCTGAGCCGAAGGCAGAGGCTTAACGACTGAGCCACCCAGGCGCCCCCGGGATACAGTTTAATAATATACTGTGAGCAGTTTCATAAATACTGGTTGATAATGATGGCGATGCTGACTGATGATTGACTTGGTCTCTGCCTATTCTTGTAAAATGCAAATGTGGGACACTTGAAAGCTGTACCAAAGAGGTATACCTCCAGTATATTTTAGAGAATAATTTGCTTATGTACTGTTTTTATTCACAAGTAATTTGCATTTTCTTGTCTCTTAGGAGGAGAGCATTCCCATTGCTTTATCTGGTAGGGATATCTTAGCTAGAGCAAAAAATGGAACAGGCAAGAGCGGTGCCTACCTCATTCCCTTACTTGAACGGCTAGACCTGAAGAAGGACAATATACAAGGTTAGTTTGTTTAAACTAAAAATGGCTGTTTTACTTTGGAGCTGTGTGGAAGATATTATCATCTCTTCTTATAATTTACATAATCTGGGGTTAGTATTTACCTTTTCTTTTCACAGCTTGTGGCCCAACTGTCTTATAAAATACCCCGCTTTTTAAAAAGATATCTAGTTTTCAGAGGAGTTTTACATATTACACAGTTTTGATAGTATTCCAGTGAAATAGGCAAAATAAGTATTGCCTTGTAGATAGGAAAGCAAAGATCATGAAGTTGTCCGACTTTGCTATATAAGCTGTGGAACTGAATTGTTCTTGGGGCGCCTGCATGTCTGCAAGAGCTCATGAACATTTTCCTCTATAAAGCCTTGTGGTTCTGGAATTTTTAAGAGTTTAGTAAGTAGTGAAGAAATAAGTTTCCATAGTTGTATGCAAAGTAAGCTAATAGTTAAATTCTGACCTCTAAAGCTTTTTCTGAAATTTTCATAAATTGATGTTGATTTGTATTGAACATTTCTTCCATCTTCCGTGTGAAGTAAATGGAACCTGGGCAGCAGGAGTTCCCTATTCAGGTGTTTAGTGAATCCCTTACTGAAATATTAAATTAATAAACCTTGAGCTAATGGTTGCCAAGTCAAAGAACCCTTTAAAGGTTTGTAACTAAGGAGTACCAGGTTTATAAAGCAGTGTTGCTGAGGAAAAGTCTAAAGCTAGAACACTGTAATGGGTTCTTTTTCTTTTTCTTTTTTTTTTTTTTTTTCAAAGGAGATTTACTTATTTAACTTTTCAGAATTAGGCTTATTATGATTCAAATTTTTAATATGTCCTGAGCATCTAGATTGCAAGGGGCAGTATTTCTGTAGCTTATTATACTCTTAAAATATGTTTCTTTTTTTCTATTTTCCAGCAATGGTGATTGTTCCCACTAGAGAACTTGCTCTACAGGTCAGTCAAATTTGCATCCAGGTCAGCAAGCACATGGGAGGGGCCAAAGTGATGGCAACCACAGGAGGAACCAATTTACGGGATGACATAATGAGGCTTGATGACACAGGTAGGAAATGATTATATAATGTGGCCTAGCTCTCCCAAGTGTAATTACAGACACGGGTGTTTCCTGAACTTACTAAAAATTGTTTTTAAGAATTAAGGACCAGGGGCGGCTGGGTGGCTCAGTCAGTTAAGCATCTGCCTTTGGCTTAGGTCATGATCCCAGGGTCCTGGGATCCAGCCCTGCGTCGGGCTCCCTTCTCAGTGGGAGCCTGCTTCTCCCTCTCCCTCTCCCTGCTGCTCTGCCTGCTTGTGCTCTCTCTCTGTCAAATAAATAAATAAAATCTTAAAAAAAAAAAAAAGAATTAAAGACCAGAAACACTGCCGTAGAAAAATGAATAAAGGAAATGACCATTTCGTTAAAAAAAAAAAAAAAAAGACAAATTGATAGTAATTGAAAGAATATTCAACCTTGTTGGTAATTTTTTTTAATGTAAATATAGATTGATATTGTATCTGTCCGATTGGCAAGGCTAAAAAAATATTAGTAACCAATAATAACTTTGAGAAGAAATAGGCTGTCTTGCAGCGTGAGGGTATAAATTGATACGATCTTTATGGTGGGCAGTTTGGCGTTGTGTTTTGAAATTATAAATGTGTATTTTCAATAATCTTTTCCTGAAGAAATACTAGGCAAATACAGGGTTACTACAGTGGTTTGTAGTACAGAAAAATTGGAATATCCTAAATGTCAGAGGGCTAAATACATTGGGGTATATAGTCTGAGTGGAATTCCACGAAGCTATTAAACAGTGAAGCTGATCTGTATTTATTTTCATTGAGTTCTCCATGATACATCATTGAGTGAAAAAAGATAACACAAGCATGAAATCCCCTTATGTAAAATTAGACATAAAGTTTGAGTTAGAATTTTATATATGGTTGTCATTTGGTAAATTACTATATGCTTCATACTGCACAGTTATTTAAAATGATTATCTCTGTTCATCGTACAACAGTCTTCTGAAGACCATTGCTCTAGTTTAGAGGCAAGCAGCTGTATGAGATGCCTGGTATATCTTTGTTATTCATTGGGGATAGTTTAAGACAAGTATTCCCCCTTATTTGGAGCAGATGATTTGGGAAGCTATTAGCCTGCCCCATGTAGGAGTGAAACAAGTATTCTCTGACCAACCTAAGATGAAATGAAAATCCATATCTTAAAACACATATTTGCCTGTTTGTATTATTCCTGCCGCTACAAGTTTCTGATAAAATATGTACGATAAACCTTTACTGTATCCTCTTTGCCCAAGCTAAAATGAGTGAGAATATATACATATATATATTTTTTTAATCTTGTGTAGTGCACGTGGTGATAGCTACCCCTGGAAGAATCCTGGATCTTATCAAGAAAGGAGTAGCAAAAGTTGATCATGTCCAGATGATAGTATTGGATGAGGTAATGTCTCTTCATTTCTTTGTTTATAACTGCCAGTGAATAAAGCAAAAGCTCTTTGTGTTACATGTGAACCTTTAGTCAATGCATGACTCTTGTCAATTCAAACTAATTCGCTTATAAAACATGTTTTGCCCATTAAAGGCAATAGATGGTAGGCATTTTTAGGAATAGTTCAGCCTAGTTGTCTTTTTCTTAGGGATGCCAGATTGTAAGTTTTGTTTTTATTTTTCAAGAAAAGGAGTTGTTGAATATCTCAAAGTCAAGTTCATTCTAAGTCTCTTTCCAATCAGTGATACATCTTAAAAAGCATCTAATGTCTCTAATCCCTCATTTAGTATATCCTGCTTTGTATTGTTTGTTTTTTTGTCTCTGGTATATTTGTTATCTCATCAGGTTGTAAGTGCCTTTTAAGAACTTATTGGACTCTACATTTTTGGAATCTGGCAGTGTTTTTATACATACACTGTATCAGTGTTAATGTTTTGAAATAAAGTTATTTACCTCTTTGGTTTGTGTTTTAGATAACTAGATCAGGTCGATCATAGTCTAATTCAGACAGGTTTTTTATCTTTGAGTAAGAAGAGGTAATGTTTATTAGTCACTGTGTACTAGCACATGTTTTTTCATTTGCTTTTCACAACAACCCTGTAAGGTAGGTATCCTATGAAGCAGTTACTACTGCTAATTTTTAAGTTGTGGAAACTGAAGTATTGGGTGGTTAAATAACTGAAGTGTATTGGGTGGTTAAATAATGTGCCAACATAGTTAATAAGTGAAGGAGGCAGGATTTCAACCCAGGTAGTTTGACTCTGCAGATTGTACTCTCAACCACGTACTGCCTCTAATGGAAATCACATTAAAATTTTGTTAGGGGAACAAGGACTATTATCTGTCTAGGGTTTTCTCTTTCCTCTAGGATATGGTATTACAGATTTTCCCCCTTCTGAATCACTGCAAATGTGTTTTGGTGCCTTTGGAGTAGGGAGTGTCATAGAATACGGTTTACAGCCAGGCGTATTCCCTGAATGCCCCTATGGGGTAATGCCTTATTAACCTTGAACACTGTTTTTTTAAACTGTCTTTCTTTTGTACTGCAGGCAGATAAGTTGCTGTCACAGGATTTTGTGCAGATAATGGAGGATATTATTCTCACGCTACCTAAAAACAGACAGATTTTATTATATTCCGCTACTTTCCCTCTTAGTGTACAGAAGTTCATGGTGAGTATAAATCTGTACTTGGAAGCAGTGCTATTCATTCTGTTGCCCACGAGTATACCTTTATTCATAATTACATCTTGTTACCAGTTTATGCTGATTATTTCAAGTTTTTGGCTTTCCTGCCAGCTGATCATTTAAGGTTTCTTGTGCATAATTTAACTGATTTTTTTTTTAAACAGTAATTTGATCAAATTCTTTATTCACTTAGCCTTTGGTGTCAGGCTGACATACAGCCATTGATATACTGGATAAATTGATTACAGTGTAATCCTGTATACAAAGTACAAAATAGGAATTTAGCTACATACGTATCTGAATGTTAGATTTTCTGTTATATGGTAACTTATTTCTTCTGTCGTAGATTATTTATACTCTGAAGAAAACTGCATGCCTTTTAAGCAAGAGTTGATCAGAAATGTATGGGGGATATATTTCAAGTTTAAGAGATATGCTCTGCTTTTTTAATTATATGACTTTTTTTTTTTTTTTTTTTTTTTTTCAGAATTCCCATTTGCAGAAACCCTATGAGATTAACCTGATGGAGGAACTAACTTTGAAGGGAGTAACCCAGTACTACGCCTATGTAACTGAGCGCCAAAAAGTACACTGCCTCAACACACTTTTCTCCAGGGTAAGTAATAGGCTTCAGTTGCTGTATTACCCATTACTTAACCCCCCAAAAACAGTTGTGTCTGTTTTCCCACCATTTTCAATGTAAAGATAGTCCATATCTTTTCCTAAAAGGTAGTTGTGGTTGTTGATCTGAAGTTGATACTGTATGATTGACATCAAAGACATTTTTAATTAAATTATAAAATAATTTGACCTTAATTATAGTCGATTCTCATTATTTGCATATTATGTATTTGCAAATTCGGCTACACGCCAAAATTTGTAACCCTACAATCAATACTCAAGTGCTTTCGAAGTCATTTGTGGATATTAGTGACACAATAGAAAATACCAGCTGTTGTTCATATTCCCAGCTGAGATTGAACAAAGTGACACATTGCCTTCTTGTTTCAGCTCTCATAAACAAATGTCTTTTTCACAGTCTGTGCCACATCAGTGCCACATTTTTTGCATTTTTGTTGTTATTTCATGGTTTAAAATGGCTCCAAAGCTTAGCGCTCAAGTGCTGTTCATTTCTTCTAAGCACAGGAAGACTGATGTGCTTTGCAGAGAAAATGTATTTTAGATAAACTTTGTACAGACAGGAATTACAGTGTTGTTGGCCATGAGTAAATAAGGTGCCTTTAAACAGTAACACACATAAAACAAAGTTATCTGTTGATTAATTGATGAGAAGTTGTGACTTAGAGGCTCTCAGGAACCTTCCCGTGTCTCCCTACAAGCAGTGGTTCTATGTTCATGTTTTCAGTTTTTGTAGCAACTTTATAGAACAGAATTATTGCAAATAATGAGAATTGAATGTGTTTCAATCATGTTGGCAATTATGTGGCTCTTATTAAGCATACTCTCCTACAATAAAATTTCTAACTTATCTGCAACTATTAAGTAAATGACTAGTATTTACAATATTTACAGTTTTGCATCTCTTGTATCATGAGATTCTAAGTCTTAGATCATGTTCTTTAGTATTTGTTTGTCAGTATTTTCAAGATTTGGCAAAGTAAATGAATGTGTTTTTTTTTCTCATATATTCCCTCCCCCCACCCCGCTCAGCTTCAGATAAACCAGTCGATCATTTTCTGTAACTCCTCTCAGCGAGTTGAATTGCTAGCCAAGAAGATTTCTCAACTGGGTTATTCTTGCTTCTATATCCATGCTAAAATGAGGCAGGTGAGTAAAAAATTGGAACTCGTGTGTGGATTTTAAAAATCTTTTTCTTAAGTATTTCTTGGATTTTTGTTTTGTTTCAATGCTTCTCCATATGCCCTAAGTTTAAGAATAAATTATTCCTTAGTAGGCAGAGGACCTTTCATTTTAACTGCTAGGGTTCAGTTTTCTAACTATAAAATACTAACTATAAAATATATACTCTTAAGCTCACAAGGTTGTTAGGAAAATTGAGATAATGTATAAAACGAGTACTTTGTCAAGCATGATACAAATACGAGATTTTATTCCCTTCTTTCCCAAGTAATGTAGATTTGCCCTGTTTAATACAGTAACCACTGGTCTCATGTGGCAATTTAAGTGAGTTAAAATTAAATAAAATTTAAAATTTAGTTCCTCTGTTACACTAACCACATTTCAAGTGCCATGTTACATGTGACTAGCAGCTACAGTTTTGGAAAGTACAGATATAGAACATTTCTATCATTGCAGAAGGTTCTATTGGACAACACTCCTCTAGATTTTTAATTTATGTACCTCTTCAGTCCATATTTTTTTTCTTTATTTGCCTTTAGGATGCAATCTCTCTAAATTTCAGAACTTAATTAAAAAAAAAAACAGTTTAAATAAATTCAGAACTATAAAAACATTTGTGTTGTGTGTGGTAAACATTGAAATTTTGTGAAAACGGTTTCTGAAGACTAGCAGATTAAGAATTTGAGTTAATCAGCTCAACTTTGGTTTTCAGAGAAGTTTGATAATGGATCAGATACACCACGTAAATCCTAATATTAGAAATTGTCACAGGAAATTAATGTGTTAAGCTGTAGAGAGTATTTCAGAGTGGAAGAATGTTGCTTTGAAAGGAAAGACCAGTTTGCCAGATGCTAGATTTGTCACTTGTGTCAGAGTCGTTACGCATGTGTTCTCATTTTTTTTAATTGAAAAGTAAATTTTTGGGGCGCCTGGGTGGCTCAGTTAGTTAAGCATCTCTTGATTTTGGCTCAGGTCATGATGTCAGGGTGGTGAGATAAAGCCCCACGCTTGGTCGGGAGAGTCTGCTTGAGATTCTCTCCCTCTATCTGCCCTGCGTGCTCACTCACAAATTTAAAAAAAGGAAAGTAAATTTTTGTTTTTGCGTACATTAACTAAAATATTCAATTAATTTGGTCAAGCCAAATTTTTGTCATCTTCTGTTTGAAACATTTTAAAAATGGATATACAAAAACATGGTGAAAGTTGTCACTTTAATTAAAATTCACTTCAGCAAAAAGGATAATATCCTTAACAGTTAAGATAAATGCTGAATAAGGGCGCCTGGGGGGCTCAGTCAGTTAAGTGTCTGCCTTCGGCTCAGGTCATCGTCCCCGGGGTCCTGGGATCTAGCCCCACATCGGGCTCCCTGCTTGGTGGGAAGCCTGCTTCTCCCTCTCCCACTCCCCCTGCTTGTGTTCCTGTTCTCACTATCCTCTGTCAAATAAATAAAAGCCTTAAAAGAGAGATAAATGCTAAATAAAGGTATGGGTAGGTATTTTTGTTTTGTTTTTTAAAGATCTTATTTATTTATTTGAGAGAGAGCACGAGCAGGAGGGAGAAGGAGAAGCAGGCTTCCCACTGAGCAGGTAGCCTGACATGGGGCTCGATCACAGAACCCCAGGATCATGACCTGAGCTGAAGGCAGATACCTAACCGACTGAGGCACCCCTTGTTTTGTTTTTTAGGTAGGCTCCATACCCAGCGTATAGCCCTGAGTGAGATCAAAACTCAGATGCTTAACTAACTGAACCACCCATGCGCCCCCATGGATGTTTTAGTTGCTTATTAATTCCCATGGGAAACTAATTTGATTAACTTTTTTTTTAACTTACGGGTATTGAATTCATTCATCTCTCATTTGCGTAAATTTGGGGTATACAAAACCTTGAATAGGAGAAATTAGTGATGAGAAATTTAGGGCTGTGCATATGAGTTTTTAAAGAAATCAGATGCATTGCTTTGTTCCTAGGAACATCGAAATCGTGTATTTCATGATTTCCGAAATGGCTTATGCCGCAATCTTGTTTGCACTGGTAAGTATTTCCTTTACCCGTTGTTTTTTCTCCCTGGTTCAGCTCTGCTTTTTCTGTCCATATCTCCCAACAGAATCTGTGACAAGAGTTCAGCTCACCCTAAAGCCATTTCTGGAATTTCCGAAGTTGAGAATGAGCTATAGTTAATTCCTGAAACTAGTTTCCATATCTGAAACTGCAGAATACTTGTTACTGGCACTCATACCTCATCTGTCTTTTAAACTAGTGGAATTTATGTGTTTTCTGAATAATTTTAGCATACAGGAACGAGTTATATGTACCGTGTGCAAAATAAATTACGTTAAGAAACTATATTTTGGAAGTTATTTATTGTGGTCTTTTAATTTTTTTGCCAGAGACAGACTAGTCTGTATTTTGGTGTATTTCAGTACATGAAGAAGAACAAATTGGGGAGGCAGGTGGACAGTCAGATCAGACAAAGCAAATGGATTGAGTATCCTCCAATTTCTACTCTGGAAATACAATCTTAGTATTGGTATGAGAGTAATCATTTAAACTAGGCTTCTGGGTAGAGAGAAGAGCCTGGATTTTTTTTTTTTTGTTTTGTTTTTAGTTGAGGTATACACAAAAATATAGTAATTATAAGGATATTCAGTGAATTTTTGCACATGTACACACCCATATTACTAGCACCCAGATCAAAATTTTAGAATACTATACAATTTGGATTTTTAAGAATACTGCTATAGAAATAAACTCCAAATTTATATACTAGCAGAATACTGAATTTGCTAATTTACAAGAACCAAAACAGGGCTATCCGATATCCTGAGTGTTCCCACTTTATCTTGTTTCTCTGCTTTATATCTAAAAGGACCTTTAATACAGCTGCGAATTAATACATATATGTTTACTTTATCAGCACTTTTTTTTTTTTTTAAAGATTTTATGTATTTGATAGAGATGACAAGTAGGCAGACAGGCAGGCAGAGGAAGAGGGAGAAGCAGGTTTCCCGATGAGGGGCTTGATCCCAGGACACTGGGATCATGACCTGAGCCGAAGGCAGACGCTTAACCAACTGAGCCACCAAGGCACCCCACTTTAGCAGCACTTCTAAATTTTGTATTCAAGTACTTAAATATAAAGTAATCTGATTTGGTGGAAAGGATACTAGACTAGAATTTGAAGATTGGGGCTCAAGTCCTACCATTTTGTACTTGTAATCATCAAATCATACTTTTATGCCTTTTTTTATTTGTAAGATGGGAATGCCTTAAAGTGAATTCTGCACAAATACCTGTTGCAGTTTATTCATTCAAAAATAGTTTTTGATATTCAACATATATTTTTTTTACTCTTTGCCAGGTATTTAGCTTGGTGCTAAAAAAAATACATGTTACTCCTCAGTTTTATATTATGTATATTTTACCACAATTAAAATTTTTTTAAATACATACACACTTCCTTCACTTAGGGAGCCTATAGAAGAGGAACTAGTTCATTGGTGAAATGTTGAGTTAAGCAAATTCAGAATGTGCAAACAGAACAGTATTTAGTATGTCATTAAATAAGTACTGAATAACAGGTGTATAAAGTGTATAAATATATGCGAAGTATCACCCTTTACTTAAAGGAGCAGTGGTTTAATCAGATAAAAAAGATAACATTAAGAGTCTAAGACAGGCCCTGCAACCTTTTTCTTTAAAGTGCCAGATAGTAGATATCATTTGGTCTCTTGTTACAAGTTTCTCAGCTCTGCCATTCCAGCTCATAAGCACCCTTAAACAGTACATGAACAAATGGGCATGGTCCTGTGACAGTAAAACTGGATTTACAGAAACAGGCTTTAGGCTGGATCTACAAAGGAGTAAAAGTAATTTGCAAATGTGAGGTATGTGTAGTAAGTAATCCTAAATTTTCATAGGAAAGGAAATTAACATGTGACCTGAGAAGAGGTGGAATTGTAATTGGCTCTATAAACTAGGTAAGTTTTAGACTTGCAGAAGGAGTTTTAAGTTAGGGGACTGGCATCAAATGTGATCCATAGAGGGCTTCAAGAAGATATGTTTAAGAAAGGATGAGTAGGGGCGCCCGGGTGGCTCAGTCGGTGAAGCGTCTGCCTTCGGCTCGGGTCGTGATCCCGGGGTCCTGGGATCGAGCCCCGCATCGGGCTCCCTGCTCGGCGGGGAGCCTGCTTCTCCCTCTCCTCCCCACTCATGCTCTCGGTCACTATCTCTGACTTTCTCAAATAAATAAATAAAATCTTTAAAAAAAGAAAGGATGAGTAGATGAATTTCGTGGAGAGGAAGGTTTGAGGAAGAGATGTGTTAGAGAACTACGTTAGGACCAAAGAGGACCTTGTATGTCAATTTCAATTTTTATCCAGGGGCAATTCAAAAGGATAAGTTATAAATTGAAAGCAGTATTTTAGAAATAGTGGTCACGACCGTCATGGATTATTTTGGAGTATGGAGCTGATAGAAGCCTTGAAACCTAGTTATTAGTCTATTGTAATTGTCTTTACTTGCAGTTTTCAGAGCCTAAATTAGCATAGTTACTGTGGGACTAGAAAAGAGAAGTGGTGACCTTGTACTTGCCTCAGACTTGTAAATCACGTAGTAGACTGAAATGAATGAATTCAAAAAGTATAAATTAACTACGAGTGGATTACCTCTTCTTTTTGAGGTATTTTTGGTTACACAAAGTTTTTAATCTATTTTAATCTTGGATTGCATACTAAAAAATAGGTGAAAAGAAAATTATTCCTGAGACTCATTTATGAGCTTATAGTTTACCAGTCATTCTGACCTCTTGCATTTGCAGTTATCTTAAACCATTTTTTAAAACTTAATGGGACTAGGAAAGGTAACTTGCTAGCGGAAAGTTATTTATGATAATGTGCATGAAAGGTAATGCTAGTAATTTGCAAATGCATTTGAATTACTGAATGAAGTGACTAAAGCTTAGGTTGCACTAGAAATACATGTTAAAAGAGTATTATGGTACCAAGAAACATGCTTAAATTGAAAGATAATGATGGAGATTCTTTCTTTCTCTTTTAAGATTTGTTTACCCGAGGTATTGATATACAAGCTGTGAATGTGGTAATTAACTTTGACTTCCCAAAGCTGGCAGAGACCTATCTCCATCGTATTGGAAGATCAGGTGAGGAAAAGGAAGATGTTCTTTTAAGACTGATTTCTAATTCTTGTAGAGCATTTAAGAAAAGTTAAAATAACTTTATGCTTAAATTGAGATAAAATTCACAAATGAGGTCCTTAGTTTTCTCATTAGGTGGTTCAGTCTGTAACTACTGTTTAGTGTATGTATTTTGGCAACTTTGACACAAATGAGTATCTGTTTTGTCATTTGAAAAAGGTAAAATAGGGTACTACTTTGGGCTGTGAAACCTGAAGTTGTGTGTTTGAGGAGACCATAAGAAGTGGTTTTAAAAATTCAGAATGGCACTGAACAAAAACATGACGCATGTATGGTTTTGCCACTAATAGACTTGTACATGCACATCATCAGTTCTCTTTAACTTAAATTTTTATTAATGAAAAAGTGTTTTTCATTTTTAGGTCGCTTTGGTCATCTTGGCTTAGCCATCAACTTGATCACATATGATGATCGCTTCAACCTGAAAAGTATTGAGGAGCAGCTGGGAACAGAGATTAAACCGATCCCAAGCAACATTGACAAGAGCCTGTATGTGGCAGAATACCACAGCGAGCCTGTAGAAGACGAGAAACCTTAACAAGCATGTGCGTACCTGACAGAACCACTAAGTGAGCATAGTATTTAAATCAAGATCCTCTTTCCTGGAGGAAATTTGCTGTTGCATTGCATGTAATAGCAGTGATAGGGTAGAACACCTGTTGGCATAAATGACAGTAAACTGGACATACTGCTTGGGTGAAGTTGTGGTCCCATTAGAAAATCCATAAATGCTGCTCTTGAATGAAGTTTTCTTGTATAATGTGATACAAGAGCAGTACTTAAGCCAAATCCAGACTGCCAAAATAATGAAAGCAAAGAATCTTTTTCAACAATTTGAATATGAAAATATTTTTTTTTTGTCTATATCACTCAGTCATTTCTCTCTTAATCACTCTTAATTTCTACTGGGCATCTTAATAAATCAGGTTAATTACCTGCAGTGCCTCGTTGCCAAATGTGTAATCAGGTTGAGAGGATAACTGTCTTTTTTTAAATGCCCAGTCTTGTTTCCTGCACCACCCTCTTCTTTCATTGTTTGGTGACTGTTGGATTCTGGTAGTAATGCTCAAACGAAGGCTCAACATAAAGAATACAGGCTTGTTTTGCAACTTTTTCTAAGGAAAATGAAAATCTGTTTTGAGAGATGGTAACTTCCAAATTAGCAATGAGCATTTTACCTGTTACACTTTTTTTTTTTTTTTTAAGATTTTATTTATTTGAGGGTGCCTGGGTGGCTCAGATGGTTAAGTGTCTGCCTTCGGCTCAGGTCATGATCCCAGGGTCCTGGGATGGAGCCCCGCATCGGGCTCTCTGCTCCTTGGGAGCCTGCTTCTCCCTCTGCCTTTCTCTCTCTGTCTCTCATGAATAAATAAATAAAATCTTTAAAAAAAAAAAAAAGATTTTATTTATTTGAGAGAGCACAAGCAGGGGGACGGGCAGAGGGGAGAGGGACAGGCAGACTCTCCGCCAAGTCAGGGACCCTAGGATCCTAGGAGCTTAACCTGAGCCTAAGTCAGGTGATGAACCAACTGAGCCACCCAGGCACCCCATTTATCTGTTACTCTTTCAAAGTTTCTGAGTTGCTCTTTTCACTTTAGTTTCTTTCTTTCTCCCCCCGCCCCCCAAAATGTCAAACAAAACCCTCAGACAAACATAAAAGTAGCCAATGTTTGTTGGTATCCTGGCAGGCTGTCAAGTTTATGGAAGTTTAAAAAAAATTTTGGGGCGCCTGGGTGGCTCAGTTGTTAAGCATCTGCCTTCAGCTCAGGTCATGATCCAGGATCCTGGGATCGAGCCCCGCATCAGACTCCCTGCTTGGCGGGAAGCCTGCTTCTCTCTCGCCCACTCTCCCCGCTTGTGTTCCCTCTCTCGCTGTCTCTCTCTCTGTCGAATAAATCTTTAAAAAAAAATTTTTTTTTTAATTTGTTTTTCTTGATTTAATTGTTTTGGATATCAGAACTTTCAGGCTCTTGTTCTGTCTCTGGAATGCCTAGCAGAAATTCCTTAATCCTAAATGGATTCTACGGCAGGCAAAGGCTTAGTTTAGTAGAAGCCACTACAGAGAGAGCATCTGGTTGGATTGTGAAAACCTAGGTATCCTGGTTCATATTGTTTTCACAAAAGTTAATTTTAGGTTTCTTCCTTCTTTCTTTAGGCTTTGACAAACTACAGAAGGCTCGTTTGGATCTGTGACACATCGTTTGGGGGGGATGCTCTTCTCTTTGTGGGTTTTTCATCTTTTTATTTTGGAACTATGAAGACTTAAAAGAGCTCAGACATTTTTTCTTTTTTTAACTGGTGAAGAGAAAAAGCTGAAAAGAAGGAATTTACCTTTTTTGTTCCACTTGTTTGCACTGTGTGCTGACTGAACATTAGTTGCACTAACTGCTGGTTTTTAAAAAATGTTTTCTGGGGAAGGGGGACAAGGAAGGAGGAGAAAGAAGAGAAGGGGAGAAACCCTAAAAAGAGAAGAATCTTGATGAACACACAAGCTTGTCTACAATTTCAAAATTCTCCAACAGCTGACTCTTGAGTGCATTTCAACTTCTCCCTTATTACTCATCCGTTTTTTAAGCCTGAAGAGCTTATTACTTATTTGTGCGAAGTGCCTTATGCTATGAGACCATTCAGAATATCATCTTTTAGACACAGCCCAAGGAATCAACAATAGTAATTCTTTTTCTTTCTTTCTTTTTTTTTTTTTTTTTCCTATCTTTTTAAATTTTTGTCTTTTCATTCTGGTTTCAAGTTGAAGTCTCTCTCTTCCCTTTTTACCCGATACTCAAGCCCAGGGCTGGAAGATGACACATATTAGTAATGTTAAACATCATTCTATTTTACTTTCTGTGGAGGAGTTGATATGCAACTGCAGTTCATCCGCACTGTAAATACATGTATTTAAAAAAAAAAAAAACAATCCCAAGTAAAAATTTCTTCTGGGCTGAGTAGATTACAACATCATCGCTCCCAAAGGAAAGAGCAGTCTATCATTGCAGGAGCCATATGACAAGCCTTTGTGCTCTATAGCAGAACACTAAAGACTGGTTTACATACGCTTCCATTAGCAGTTATGGCACTTGATGTGTAGACATGTCAGAGCCTTGACCCTCTTTCCTCTGTGGCAAAGCGTGTCCCATAGAAAATTGGGTGTGTATACTTGTATAAACTTTGTAAATAAGTTTTTTTCTGGGTTCATATATATATATACATATATATATATTTTTTTTTGGATGAAGGTTGCTGGGATTAAGGGGATTAGAGTGATTATGGGAGCAGCTAAAGATGAGAGGGGCTCAGTTTTCCGCAACACTAAATTCTAAAAAGTACTTTGGCCTCTTAGTGTAGAGAGCAGGCCTCTTTGGTGACCCTGTGTTGGAAGAGGAACCCAGAAGTCTGGGATTCACTGTTTGCTGCCACACTGTATCATCTTAATACCTTTGGAGAACACCTGCCAGAGAGAGCAAGGAAACTTCAAAAACCTATGACTCAAGATGTTATTTTTGAGAAGCTCTCTCTGATTTTGCTTCTTCTCCCCCCTTTTAAAAAAAGTTTGAGGAACTTTTCAAGCTCAGCAAAAGGGGACAAAGATTAATCTCCCTTGCAGTGTGGGAATTCAATTGAGTGGCAGTGTCTGAGCAGTATATGTACAAAGCATGGATTTTGCATTTCAGAATATTAGCCAGTACCAGCTTTGGTAATGTTAGCAGTTCTGGAGCTTACTTTCTGTGGATCACTTCCTGTACTGTGTAAGTGTGTTGCCCTCTGCCCACCTTGAGACATAAACTTGCAGGAATGGGCAACTCCTGAGAGCTGTTAACTTTCTTGCTACAGAAAGCTGCTTGCCATCCTTTTGCTTTGTGACAAGAATTATCTGTCATTTTGCATTGTAAATTGCTGGCAAATGCTTTACAGTCAATAGTGTTGCTTTAAATTGTGCCCCTCCCAACATGCTTGATGTTTGGCCTGATCTCCAGGCAAAAGGAGTGAGATGAATCAAAACCAGTGAACTTTTTTTTTTTAATGTTTTTAATTCCCTTTTAACCCAGTGTACTAGGTCAATCAGGAGGCATCCAGGGTTTAAAAAAAAAACAAAAAATAAAATTAAAAAAATTTGATTTCCATGTTCCATTTTTTCAAAACCCTAAAATATTACAAGATAAGTCCTGCATATGCTTTCATGCTTAACTCACCTGGATAAAGAAATCAATTATTCAAAGTTGCTTTTTTTGACTCTTGGCTAGTTCTAAGCAAAACTATTTGTGACTCACCCAAAACTACTTAGGATCAAAATCCTGCAGATGCCTCCTGATCAGACATGGCCCTAACTCCTTAAAAAACTGTAGCAAGAGCTGCACAGTACAAACCCAAAAAAGAATAAGCTCATTTATTTGGTATCCAAGCTATGTTCTGTCTGGCCAATTGGTTACTAAATACAAGCCCTAATTAAGGAATAACTTTTTTCCAGGGAGGGGTGGGGGGAGGGAATTTAGAAGGCATCAACTTTTGACCAAAAAAATCTTGCCCTTGTACTGATGCAGCTCTCTTTTTCCCCCACTTCTGGCGAGATAAGAGGGATCATTCATTATAGAAGAAAAGCAAAGGCTTGTGGTTGCAATTGGATATCTCGCTAGAGAGTGTGTGGGTGACAAGACAAACCGCGCAGTCGTCTTTGCCATTCTCAGACTGTGCCTGGTGCCACATGACTGTGGGTCCCTCTTAAAGCACAGACTTAATTGAAAGTATTACTGAAGTATAGCCTCTGATGAGGAGTGGCACTTAAATGATCTGGAACACCACTATTGGACACAGTCCTGTAGAGGCAGCTGTCCAGTTTTGGTGCTTGACTCTTGAATAGGAATTGCTAAATGGAAAGATGCTCTAAGGACTAGGTCAAAGCCTAGTCTTTTTTTTTTTTTTTTTTAAATCCCCCTCACTATAAGGAGCACTGTTACTGGAAATTGTTTTTGTGTTCTTTCCACTATTGGGTGTCTCTCTTAAGTAGTGGTAATATTTTTTCCAGTGGTTCGTTTGGATGAAACTGTTCCCTATTTTTAATATTTAAATTATGTCCAACTCATGGTTTTGCCTATGGTTGTAGTTGTGTAATGGGTTATGGACTGTTACACACCTTGCTGCCTCTGGGCCTGTTTTGTTTTTCTCTTCCCATACATTCCAGTGGAGAAACTTTCTTGGCTTTCCCTTGGGAATAGCATAAACTTATTCAAAAATGATCTTCCATGGGAAGAAGTAAGGGAGAAGCAAATCTAAATCTCTCTCTCAGTTATTTTCCAGTTGGTCTCAGCATCGTAATATGGGTGGGTCCCAATGGCTGGGGGGAGGGGGGAGGCAATTGGTTATCAGTATCTGTTTTCAGAATGAGATGGGAGCATCTTTCCTTTGCTGTGTGCTTTGTGTTTGATACCATCATGCTTGGGTTAGAACCAGATAACTCAGCACAAAGCCTAGAGTGTAAATTTGTTGGAATCAAAACATCTCATTCTGATCACTTGGTTTAGTTTTTTTTTTTTTTTCTTTTTTTTTTTTTTAATAGGGGTGGGAGGGAGGTTACTATGCCCCAAAAGGGAGGGTGTCTGCACTAAGGATTTAGAAACACTTTGGAAGTTCATAACCTCATCAGAAATGGCCTTTAGCCACACTCCTGACCTTACAGATGAGTAACAAAAAGATGAAATAATTTTGGGGGAATTAAGCCATGTTATTTTAATTTGCTACGTTTTTCAACGTTCTGTGTATCTTAAAAATTGTTACTGTGGAATCATTTTCTGACAAAATACCTTTGTCAAGCAAAATTTTTGGCTTCATGGGAGCTGAAGTCAACTTTCTGGTGAAATGAAGTGGACTTTTGTGAGCTTGTAGTTATACTTTATATCCTTAAAGATAGTTTTCTTAAACTCCCAAAGAAAATCTCTGGTCTTAAAAACTCATCTTTGGGGTAGAGAGTTAAATGTCCAAAGGCTGTAACAGTTCATGAGGTTAGAGGGAGCTAGCCTGGCACCTGGACTCTGCCCCTCCACAGCTGACAGATTCCAGCAGAAGTGTGTTTAAATTCTCCAGTAGACAATACTGGGCAGGGCAAGGGAGGGGGTAGGGCTGGGTTATTAAGATACAGGCTACTGTATTTTAACCAATGGTTGTCGGGGAGGGGTGCCTGGAGAAAACAAAGTCACTTCCCTTTTTTGAAACAAAACTAAAACTTGAAAAGTATTTTTGTTCAGTAAAAATGGGATGGAATTCCAGTGTCCCTAGCCACAAGGGACCAGTTCCACTGAGAAGTGAACAGTGGGGACTCAAAATTTTGAAAACATTTGGGGAAAGGGAAAATTGGCTTTCTGTTAATTGGCAAATGTTCCAGTGGGACTCTGTTTTTGTTGGGATATGTTACGTTGTATGTACACATATATGGACCAGAGTCTGCTGAGTTTATAAGGTTCAGAAAAAATGGTTGATAAAATCTCGGTTTTTGTTAATTTATCTCAATAAAAGCCCACTGGAACTCCAAATGTGTGTGTGGTATGTCCTTAGCAGGCTGTGCTATTTAGGAATTCTTGCATATGAGAACATTTTACTAAAGTAATTCACATGGTGAGACAGTAGGACATTCTCAGCACTACTTCTGTAAGCCCAGTTGAGTAAAATCTGAGATGGCTCGTCTCAGCACCCTCATCCAGTGTAGATGCTGTCCTACTGTCCTCATTTCACTTTTTCGATTTTCATTGCCTGAACAGAGAACCGAGATAATCATTTGGAGAGATGTTAGTGTGTGATATATGGAAGTGGGTTATAAGTAATGCCCTCCAGAACTGTTCAGATGTTTCAGTAAACTGAACATGCCCACAAAGTTTACTTAGGAGTGAATTTGACGATATGAACAGAATTTGTGCGCTAAAGGGATGCCTGGGTGGCTCAGTCAGTTAAGCGGCTGCCTTTGGCCCGGGTCATGATCCCAGAGTCCTGGGATGGAGTCCCACATCGGGCTCCTCGCTCAGCAGGGAGCCTGCTTCTCCCTCTTCAAAAAAAAAAAAAAAAAAAATTTGTGTGCTAAGAAGTACAAAATACTAACGAAAGAAATCAAAAGACCTAAGTGAGAAATTCAGACGCTTAAAGCTAAACACAGCCCCCTTTGCTCTAACCCAAAAGAAACACTTAGGTACAACTAGCAAAATGTGCACAACTTACATACTGAAAGCTGCAAAATAACGCTGATGAGAGAAATTGAGAGGTGCCACGTTCATGGATTGCAATGCCACAACAATTTTGAAAAAATTGAAGGGCTTATTAACCTGATTGCAAGACAACTACGGCAAAGTTGTAAACAGTTCTTCCACTACAGTACATTGTCTTAAGAAACGGGAACTGGCCTCAACTTTTCGATCTAAAGAGCAGAGAAGAGATTGCAGAGACTAGTGCCTCTGACAGACTTGAAAGATGAAACATTGGTTGTTCTTACCATATCATTCAACACACACATACTTGGGTTTGTGCAGAAGACAAATGGATTATAAGGAATGATAGTGGATTATCATAAACTTAACCAGGTGATGACTTCCATTGCAACTGCTGTTCCAGATATGTGTGTTTTTGCCGGAAAAAAAACCTTATCTGCCACCTGGAATGTAGCTATTGATGTAGTGAATGCTCCCCCCCACACACACCCCACCCCAGACCTCTTAGTAATGACAAACCATTTGCTATTAGCTGTCAGGACCAACAGTACAACTTCATTGTTCTATGTCAAGGCTCTATTACCCTTCTAGCTAGTCTGGAGAGACTGATCGATCACCTCTGAATTCTACAGGATATCATGCTGGCCCACAATATTACAGACATGGTGAGCAGGATATAGCATCAACCTGGATACTTTGGTAAAACTCAAGCATGCTAGAGGATAGGAAATCGATTTCACAAAATCATGGACCTACCTCAGTGAAATTCTAGGGATCCAAAGGACCAGGGCATGTTGCAATATCCCTTTCTAGGTGAAGGACAAATTGCTAAATCTGGCCTCTCCTATCGCTAAGAAAGAGACATAATGCCTAGTGAGCCTCTTTGGATTTTGAAGGCAATATATACTTTGGGTGTGTCACTCTAACTCACTTGCTGAGAAATCAGAATTGTTGCCATTTTTAAGGGTGGCCCAGAACAAGAGAAGGCTCTGCAACAGGTCCAAGCTGCAGTACAGGTTGCTCGGCCACTTAGGCCTTAAGATCTAGCAGATCTAATGATCTTGAAGTTACCTATGGCAGGTAGGGATGCTTGTATAGAGCCTTTGGCAGTCTCCTTTCGGTGAATGACAGCAGAGTCCTTTAGGATTTTGAAGAAAAGCTATGCCATCCTCTGAAGAAAAAGTATTCCTCCTTTTGAGAGTTTCTATCTTGCTATTGGGCCTTAGGAAGGACTGAATGCTTGACCACCAGTCATTACCAAATTACCTGAATTGCCCATCATGAATTGGATGTTGCCTGACTCATCAAGTCATAAGGCAACTTTGGGTTCTGCTGGTCCAGTGGTCTTAGTTCCCAGGAAAGGAATGCCTCCTCCGGAGAACTCAGCAGAAGTTCCATTAAACTGGAAACTGAGGTTGCCACATTGGGCTTCTCATGATAATGAACCAGTGGGCTGCTTTCCGGTGACTGATCCAGATTTGAAAGGGGAAATTGGGTTGTGATCACACACACAGGGTAAGAGAGAATATGTCTGCAATGCAGCAGATCTCCTGGGGCTACTCTTAATTTTACCATATAATGTGATAAAAGCTAGTGGAAAACTACAACTCAGTGCAGACTGGACTAGTAAGATCCAAGGCCCTTCAGGAAAGGTTTGGGTCATTCCACCAGGCAAGCAATCAGGATTATCCAAGCCATTTGCACAGGGCAAAGGAAATACGGAATGGGTGGTGGAAGAAGGAAGAAAGAAGTTATAGATACCATTTATGACCACATGACCAATTGTAGAAATGAGTTCATAGTTATGAATATTTCTTACTATAAACCTATTAGGTATGTATCAACTAATTCTTTTTCTCTCTTCCTTCTACCATCTAAAAAGTATTAATAGAGATCAGAGGGGACTTTGACCTACTTTAGAAAAGGCTTGAACATCACCTGAAGATAACGTGAGCTAAGAATTTGTATTCTCTTTGGGGGAGAGGGTTAGCATGTTCTTGATCTTTTTTTCTTTTTTTTTTTTTTGTGGGCTCCATGCCCAACATGGGGTTTGAACTCACGACCTTGATATCGAGAGTTGCATGCTCTACCAACTTAGCCAACCAGATGCCCCTGGTTTTGATTTTTTTAATGAACCATGAATTATGTTAATCAGAAGCATGACTTTGTTGTTTGTTTGGAAGTTAAATATGGTTAAAAGAGGTGTGACCAAATGTCAGGTTAACATAGGATGGAACTTTGTGGTTTTGTAATTTGTCTACAGAGCTAATCTAGACCTACATTTCCCAGAATCCTCTTCCCTGTTTGGGTAGGGATCAGAGTTGGCCCAGAGAAAATTTGCACAAAATTTGGGAGGTAGGACTAAAGCAGCTTGCATTAACAATCTGAAGGTCATTGTGGTCAGAGGTGACAGAAATGTGCCAGAAACTTGCAGTTTCCTCTTGCTCTTTTTCCTTGTGCATCTTTGTTCTTGCTCCATGCCCAGCTCTTTTTCCTTATTGTTGATCTGCTGAACAACAGCAACCCCAGACCTATGGCCAGACCACTTGGCTGTGAATTCACAGAGTGTAACTATGAAGAGACAACAGCCTTCGATCATCTACTCCAGTCCCCTCTGTGATTCTATTCCAGCAGCTATGTGCCTCACTCCCAGATTTCCCTCAAAGCACTAACTTGTTCACCCACAGTAGTGTTTAAGAGGGCTGATTAGTGATTTTTCCCCTGCTTTTCCAACACCCTCATTTGGACCATTACTTCCCCAGTCTCTCCTCCAGTTATGTAAAGCAGTGACTCTCAAACTTCAACATGCATCTGAATCACCTATAGGGCTTATTAACACCAGTTTACTGAATCTCACAGACTTCAGAGCTTCTGATTCAGTAGGTCTGTGTTGGGGCCTAAATACTTACATTTCTTTCTTTTTTTTTTTTTTTTAAGATTTTATTTATTTATTCATGAGAGACAGAGAGAGAGAGAGAGAAGCAGAGGGAGAAGCAGGCTCCCAAGGAGCAGGGAGCCGGATGCGGGACTCGATCCCAGGACCCTGGCATCATGACCTGAGCCGAAGGCAGACGCTTAACCGTCTGAGCCACCCAGGCGCCCGATACTTACATTTCTAACAAACTCTAATTGTAATGCTGATAATTGATGTTGTTGGTTTAGGGACCACACTTTGAGAACCACTGAAGTAAAATCTAGTTCCTATAATAAATTCTTTGTAATGTCCATTGTAGTTCTCTTTCCTTGATTTAATTCTGGCCAATACAGAGCCCTAGAGGACATAGGAGAAGAAAATAAATTTAAAACTATAAACATGTAATTAGGAACATGCCAGTGGAGGTTGGGGAGGAGGACTACTGCCTTCCACTTCCTGCCAAGATGAAGTAACAGTGACCAGATCTACTTCCTTTCCTGAAACAACCAACAATGGACAATAAATATATGAAGCAATAGTTTTCAAGACACTGGACACCAGCCAATGAAAGGCAGTGAAACCTGAAGATGAGAAAGATGAGATGAGCCCCATGGTTATGATCACCAAGCTTACTGCCCTGAAAGAGTTTCCCAGCCATGATGCAGGAAAGGGAACCCAAGTGGAGCTCCACAAACTGAGTTGAGGAAACAGAGCTGATTCTGAGAAGATGAAGCAGATGGAGTTTGCAGGACAGAGTACCAGAGAGGAGAGAGTACTGCAAAGAAAAAGAACTCCAGAGATGTGCAGAGAGTCCCCTTGAGTATTTGGCTGAGTACTGATCAGCCCAAGCATGTGCAGAAACTACTTGAGGCAGAAGAAAGAGCCACTCAAAAGAATTAGGGGGAAGAGTGCCCAGCGCTCACATGGGTTTGGGAACAGTGGCTTCTTCCCACCAGGCCGACTGGAAAACCTCATGATTCATGGGGCATGGGGTAGAGTATTCAGAAAAGTCTTGCCTCAGCAGTGGAAAATAGAGTGAGCACAGATGGTCCCATTTATCAAATCCTAAAAAGCAATACCTGAAAGAATCAAACACTTTCCAAATAATTTATCCCAGAAGAAAGTTCAAGAATATTTATAAAAGTATAAAAACTGCAGCACCCAACAAGGTAAAATTCACAGTATCTGGCAGCTGGTTTTTTAAAAACCATGCAAAAAAGCAGAAAAATATGACCCAGAATAAGGAGAATAATCTGTCAGTCAGAACTGACCCAGCTATTAGAATTACTAGACAAGGACATTAAAACAATTATAACTCTGTCCCAGATAGTCCAGAAGTTAAGTAAAGAGATAGAAGATGTTAAAACAAAAAAACCCTCAAACTTCTAGAGATGAAAACTACAATGTCTGAGATGAAAAATATACTGGAGCAGATTGACGACAGCATATTAGACACTGCAGAAAAAAGATGAGTAACCCTGAAGATGTAGCAATAGAAACTATCCAAAATGAAAAACATTTTTTTTGTTTGTTTAATGAACAGAGTATCAGTGAGCTACAGAACAATTTCAAGTGGCCTAATATCTGTGTAATATGTGTCCTCAAAGGAGGGGAGAAAGAAGGGATTGAAAAAATTTTTGAAGAAATAATGGCCCAAATTTTAAAAATTTGATTAAAACTATAAACCCACAGATCCAAAAATCTCAATAAAACCTAAGCAAGCAAAAGAAATATGAAAACTATAAGATAGAATCAAATTGCTCAAAACTAATGATAAAGGAAAATCTTACAAGCAGCCAGAAAACACACACACACACAGTATGTACAGAGGAGCAAAGATAAAAATGAGAGTAGATTTCTTAAAGATTTCAAGAGAGAAGTCAGTAGCGCAACATCTTTAAATACTGAAAGAAAAAACCCATTAACCTTGAATTTTATACCCATTAAAATACATTTCAAAAATGAAGACCAAATAAAAAATTTTCAGACATACAGAAGCTAAAAGAATTCATTACCAGCAGACCCACACTGTAAGAACTGTTAAAGGAAAAGCCAAAATGAAATAAAATAATGTGGAAATATGGATCTACCAAAAGGAAATAAAAACCACTAAAAAGGGTAATTACATGGGTAAACATATGGCATTTTTACTATATTTTAATACCTTTAAAAGATAATTGATTGTTTAAACAAAAATAGTAAAAAATGTAGTGTGAGATTTTAAATATATGTAAAAGGATGGGGCGGCACCTGGGTGGTTCAGTTGGTTAAGCATCCGACTCATGATTTCCGCTCAGGTCTCGATCTCAGGGTCATGAGTTCAAGCCCACATTGGGCTCTACACTGAGTGGGAGCCTACTTAAAAATGAATTAATTAATTAGGTAATTAATTAATTAATTATAGGTAAAAGGATGGGATGCCTGGCTGGCTCAGCTAGTAGAGCATGTGACTCTTGATCTTGGGGTTTTGAGTTTGAGCCCCACATTGGGTGCGGAGATTACTTAAAATAAAATCTTAAACAAAATATATGTAGAAGGAAAATATATGCCAATGATACAGAAAGTCATGAGGGAAGAAATGGAAATGTTCTATTGTAAGGTTCTTATTCTATATCTACACTGGGATAATATCACTTGAAAGTAGACAGTGATGAGTTACGATGCATGCTGTAAACACTAAAGCAACCACTAACCTAACAAAACCAAGAGTCATAGCTAATAAGCCAGAAAAGGAAATAAAACAGAATCATAAAAAAAATACTTAGTTCATCCAAAAGAAGGCTAAAAATAAGAAAAAGGGGTAGAAAGAACAGATGGGACATTAGAAATGCATAACAAGCTGATAGACGTAAACCTAATCTTATCAATAATCACATTAAATGTGATACTACTATATATCCATTTGAATGACTAATATTAAAAAGACAATGTCAGGGCACCTGGGTGGCTCAGTCAGTTAAGCATCTGCCTTTGGCTCAGGTCATGATTCCAGGGTTCTGGGATCAAGTTCCGCATTGGGCTCCCTGCTCAGTGGGGAGTCTGCTTCTCCCTTTCTCTCTACCCCTCCCCCCTGCTCATCCTCTCTCTCTCTCTCTCTCTCATTCTCTCTCTCAAATAAATAAATAAAATCTTAAAAAAAAAGTTAAACACATACCTACCATATGATCCAGCCATTCCACTCTTATGTATTTATCCAAGAAAAACAAAAGCATATGTCCATATAAAGTCTTACATATGAATGTTCACAGCAGCTTTTTTTTTAAAAGATTTTATTTATTTATTTGACAGAGAGAGACACAGCAAGAGAGGGAACACAAGCAGTGAGAGTAGGAGAGGGAGAAGCAGGCTTCCTGCTAAGCAGGGAGCCCGATGCAGGGCTCGATGGCAGGACTGGGAGATGACGACCTGAGCCGAAGGCAGATGCTTAACGACTGAGCCACCCAGGCGCCCTGTTCACAGCAGCTTTATTTGTAATAGCTAAGAAGTAGAAACAGTCCAAATATATATCAACAGGCAAATAAACATATTGTAGTATACCCACACAATGGAATATTACTCAACAATAAAGAATGACACATATTAATACACAAAACAACATGAATGAATCTCAAAATAGCTATGATGAGTGAAAGAAGTTGGACAAAAAGTACATACTGTATGATTCCATATAAAAAATAAAATTCTGGGGGCACCTGGGTGGCTCAGTCATTGAGCATCTGCCTTTGTCTCAGGTCATGATCCCAGAGTCCTGGAATCCAGCCCCGCATCGGGCTCCCTACTGAGCGGGAAGCCTGCCTCTCCCTCTCCCGCTCCCCCTGCTTGTGTTCCCTCTCTTGCTGTGTCTCTCTCTGTCAAATAAATAAATAAAATCTTAAAAAAAAAAATTCTGGAAAATGCAAACTAACTTGCGATGACAAGAAGCAGATCAGTGGGGGCGCCTGGGTGGCTCAGTTGGTTGAGCGACTGCCTTCTGCTCAGGTCATGATCCTGGAGTCCCTGGATCAAGTCCCGCATCGGGCTCCCTGCTCGGCGGGGAGTCTGCTTCTCCCTCTGATCCTCTCCCTCTCATGTGCTCTCTCTCTCTCATTCTCTCTCTCTCTCAAATAAATAAATAAAATCTTAGGAAAAAAAAAAAAGAAGCAGATCAGTGGTTGCCTGTGGTGGGAGAGGTGGGAGGGAGGATAGGATCATAAAGGTACATGAGGAAAATCGTGGGAGTGTACATATTTTCATTACCTTGATCATGATAATGGTTTACAGGTTTATACATACATTAAAACATTAAATTGCACACTCTCAATACCTGTAGTTTATTGTAGGTCAATTACACTCAGTAAAGCTGTTTAAAAAAAAAAATAGAGCATACAGGGAGAACCAGAAGGCCTTAGGGAAGGTTTGAAGGAATCATATGTAGTCACAGGGCACATAGAGCTGAAGACCAAGACCTGGGTCTCATTGTAAGGACTATAGCATTGCAGCTCCTATCTGAACACTCAGCCCTACCAAACCTCTTATATTATAGAAGAACATGGTCTGAGATCCGGGATGATGCTTTTAGGCATACGTTGACCAGGCTAACATCCTGAACTTTCTCCACTCCTAAAGTGTGGGCTGCACATAGTGACTTCTTTCCAAAGAGGAGGGTATGGAAAGAAAGGAGGAAAAATATAACTTGACAATAGAGAAAACTGACAAACACAACTTTGGCCAGGTGATCAAGGTCAGGATCCACAGTGAAAAGTCATGTTGATAGTAGGTACTGTGATAGGAGATGCTGAGAATGGCCCTTCACCTCTTCTGGTTCTTCCTCCCTCAAACCCGTGACCCTAGTATAACTATGAGAAAAACACCAGACACCTCAAATTAAGGGACATTCTACAAAATACTTGGCCAGTATCCCTCAAAACTGTAAAGGTCGTAAAAAACAACAAGTCTGGGGCACCTGGCTGGCTCTGCCCACACAGCGTGCTACTCTCAATCTCGGGCTCATATACTGGAGCATTATGTTGGGAGTAGAATTTACTTAAAAAATAAATTTAATTAAAAAAAAAAAAAAAACAAGGGAAGTCTGAGAAACTGTCACAGCCAAGAGGAGCCTAAGGAAACATGACGACTAAATACAAAGTGGCATCCTGGATGGTATCGGAAGAAAAGAGGCATAAGTGAAAAACTGAGGAAATCTGAGTAAAGTGTGGCCTTTAGTCACTAACCATGTTTCAATATTGGTTCATGAATGGTGACAAATATGCCATATGAATGTGAGATGTTAATAACAGGGGAACTGGGTGTAAGGTACATAGACAGTCTCTGTACTATCTTGGCAACTTCTCTGTAAATCTAAAACGATTCTAAAATTATTTTTTTAAAATATTTATTTATTTATTTGAGAGGGGAGGGGCAGAGGACGAGGGAGAGAGAGAAACCCAAGCAGACTCTGTGCTAGTCAGCCGCTGGGCTTGATCTCATGACCCTGAGATCACGACTTGAGCTGAAACCAAGAGTCAGACACTTAACCAACTGCGCCATGGAGGCGCCCCAAGTTAAGTGTATTTTTTTTTAATTGAAAAACCTCATAAATGGCTCTCTCTCGGAATTAAGTTGGGGTGGGGACACTTTCAGATTCTAATATTACAAGGCCAGTAAAGTCAAAGTCTTTTTTTTTTTTTTAAGATTTTATTTATTTATTTGAGAGACAGAATGAGACAGAGAGAGAGAGCATGAGAGGGGGCAGGATCAGAGGGAGAAGCAGACCCCCTGCCGAGCAGGGAGCCCGATGCGGGACTTGATCCCGGGACTCCAGGATCATGACCTGAGCTGAAGGCAGTCGCTTAACCAACTGAGCCACCCAGGCGCCCCAGTAAAGTCAAAGTCTTTTTTTTTTTTTTTAAAGATTTTATTTATTTGAGAGAGAGAATGAGAGAGAGAGAGCACATGAGAGGGGGGAGGGTCAGAAGGAGAAGCAGACTCCCTGCCGAGCAGGGAGCCCGATGCGGGACTCGATCCCGGGACTCCAGGATCATGACCTGAGCCGAAGGCAGTCGCTTAACCAACTGAGCCACCCAGGCGCCCAGTAAAGTCAAAGTCTTAAACGAATTCCTGAGCCTCCCAATTCCCCTAAAAGCACCCCCCCACTACATATTTTCCCAACCTTCCTTAACCCCGCCTACCAAGAAGTAAACTTTACATAAAACCTTTAAACGGCCAGTTGCATAGCTAATTGTCTCACAAGCAGATAGGACTTTCCTCCGCCTCCACCTCTCATTGCCTCTAGGGCCATGATGACCGATGGCCGTCAGACCCCAGCATTAACTCATTCAGAGAGGTACAAGGTCTGGTTATACACCAAAAGAGTTACAAGGTCTTGCTAATCTGTATTAGCAACAATCTGGGGGGCTGCACGTGGGAGGGATTTCTCAGCATATCAGACTAAAGGGGATGGAACATAAGACTTGATCCAGCCAGCTCACTGATATGGGTGCAGTCACTAATGGTTTGGCTGGAGCAGCCTCGAGTAGCATTTGTGATTTGCTAAACTGGCTAATGAAAGCCTGGACTTATTAGTGGCCTACAGCAGTGGCTCTTAAGAGCTTTGAAGTGGGGTTCCTGGACTAGCAGTACCAGCAACACCTTGGAAGTTGTTAGAAATACAGATGCACCGACCTCAACCCAGACCTCCCAAATCTGAAGCTTCGGGGAGAGGGCCCCAGCAACCTGTTACAAGTGCTCTTCAGGTGATTGTGATAGACACTGACGCTGAGTTTTGTGAACCATGGGCGTACAATCAGTGAAGTCAAAGTGCCGGGTCTTCCCCAGCATAAGTTCATCGATTCTTTTTTTTTTTTTTAATCTTTTTTTTTTTAATTAATTAATTTATTTATTTGAGAGAGAGAGAGAGAGAGAAACAGCATGAGAGGGGATAGGGTCAGAGGGAGAAGCAAGCTCCCCACTGAGCTGGGAGCCCGATGCAGGACTCGATCCAGGGACTCCGGGATCATGACCTGAGCCGAAGGCAGTCGCTTAACCAACTGAGCCACCCAGGCGCCCAAGTTCATCGATTCTTAAGGCTCCAGGTAACGAGTATGTTGGAATGGATCTATTATATGCGACCTGCTCAGCGTCCCCTGCCTGTACGCTCTGGGAGAACTGAAAAACTCGCCATTTCAGTAGGTGAGGCGAGGACCAGCTCCCTGAAGAACTCGGTCAGAGTCACTGGAAGTGACAGTGGGATGCTGGAATTGGTTCCCTAATTTCAGTGGGCATGATGGAGACTTTGAGTGGCAAAGGCCAGGTGCTGAACCAGCAGACTTAACCAGTAAGTGTTGTTACCATAGTAAGCCACAGCGCCTACGTGGTGTGAGAGAGTCTCAGTCTAAAGGAACTGGAGGAGGGCTTAGTTCCAGTGCAAGATGGCGACGTAGGAAGGCCCTGAACTCACCTCCTCCACAGACACACCAACTCTACACTTACTTAGAGAGCAAGTCCTCCTGAAGAAGACCTGAGGGTTGACTGAACAGCTTCTGCACAACAAAAGGTAGAGAGACCACACAGAGAAGGGCAAGAGAGCAGGAGGCAAGGTAAGGGAACCCTACCCAGAGCTGTGAACTGCAGCGGGAGGGATGGGACTGAGGGACCTGCCCTGGGGCATAGAAAAAAACCTGCAGTTTAAAAGAGCAACTAGATGGGGCGCCTGGGTGGCTCAGTCGTTAAGCGTCTGCCTTCGGCTCAGGTCGTGATCCCAGGGTCCTGGGATCGAGCCCCGCATCGGGCTCCCTGCTCAGCGGGAAGCCTGCTTCTCCCTCTCCCTCTGCCTGCCACTCCCCCTGCTTGTGCTCTCTCTGACAAATAAATAAAATCTCTAAAAAAGTAAATAAAAAATTGGGCGCCTGGGTAGCTTGGTTGGTTAAGCGGCTGCCTTCAGCTCAGGTTATGATCCCAGGGTCCTGGGATCGAGTTCCGCATCGGGCTCCCTGCTCAGCAGAGAGCCTGCTTCTCCCTCTGCCTCTGCCTGTCTCTCTGCCTACTTGTGCTCTCTCTCTCTATCTCTGTCAAATAAATAAATAAATAAAATCTTTAAATAAATAAATAAAAGGGCAACTAGAATATAAAAGAACTAGCCCTAGAACCCTGTCAAGAGATGGGAGAGCTGCTAGAACTTTCTCTCGGTTGGAGGGGCTAGGTGAGTGCCACTGTTTACCTTGATCACACAGGAGGAAGCAGGGTCTGGACGCCAAAGCTGGCTTGCCTTCTCAGTGAGCCCGGAGGGTGGGGGTGCCTAGGCCGCACCATCCCATCAAGGTGGCCCCAGCTCAGTACACAGGACACCCCTAGTCAGTACTCCCTGTAGCTCCAGCCATCTCCCCGACGTGACACAGATGCCAAACATCCCAGAACACTCCAGGCCCACACCTCTTCAGCTCCAGATGGCTTGCCATGGCACCCCCGGAGCAGAGCACCCTGGGACTCCCAGCCTACACCCACCTGGACTGCAGCTACCCTGCCAGAGCACGCCTGCGTGGAGGGCCCTCGGGTCCCCCGGCTTGCACCCACTTCAGCTCCAGCTGTCCCACCAGCATGGCCCCCAGGATCCCCAGCCCATGCCAGCCACAGCTCCAGCCAACCAGCCAAAGTCACCAGGCACATGCAGTCTACACAGGGGAAAGCATACGCAAGATTATCCGTTCAAGTTTAGGAGAAGTATCTGTACCCACCTAATTCATAGACCACGCCAAATGAGGAGTCAAGCCATATTTGGAAGAATATGCTCTAAAGGAACAAGAGAAAATTTCAGAAAAAGAAGTAAATGAAACAGATATAAGCAATCTACCTGATAAAGCGTTCAAAGTACCCGTCATAAAGATGCTCAGCAGACTGGAGAAAAGAGTGGATGAACTCAGTGAGAACTTCAACAAGAAGATAGAAAATATGAAAAAGAACCAACAAGAGCTGAAGAATACAATAAAATGAAAAATACACAAGAGGGAATTAACAGATTAGTGGGCGCAAAAGAACAGAATGCTGATCTGGAAGACAGGGTCATGGAAAGCACCCAAATTCAACAGCAAAAAGAAAAAAAGAATTTTTAAAAAGGAGGCTAGGTTAAGGGATGTTTTGGACGACATCAAGCAAACAAACACTTGCTTCATAGGGGTCCCAGAAGGAAGAGAGAGAGAGAGAGAGAGAAAGGGGCAGAAAATTTGTTTGAAGAAACAATAGCTGAAAACTTCCCTAACCTGGGGAAGGAAACAGACATCCAGGTCCAGGAAGCATGGAGAGTTCCAAATAAGGTGCAGCCAAGGAAGTCCACACCATGACGCATAATAATTAAAATGTCAAAGATTCAAGATAAAGATGCTGGTTCCTCACCTAGAACTAGGAAATTAAAAGCTCTGATAGTAGGCATGAAAATCTGCCTTAAGCAACAAGTCCTCTGGGTGACTTTATGCTTACTAAAGTTTTTCAAGAGCTACTTGATAGGGCGCCTGGGTGGCTCAGTTGGTTGAGCCACTGCCTTCGGCTCAGGTCATGATCCTGGAGTCCCTGGATCGAGTCCCATATCGGGCTCCTTGTTCGGCGGGGGGTCTGCTTCTCCCTCTGATCCTCCCCCCTCTCATGTGCTCTCTCTCTCAAATAAATAAATAAAATCTTTAAAAAAAAAAGCTACTTGATATTATAAGGGCAGATTTAAAATTCTTTAAGGTTGCTTGATGCATGTACCAATTTGTAATGAAGGGTGTGTGGTGGGGGTGGGGAGCGGTGGATGGGGCAGGAGGAGTGCTGACGTTTGACAGACCCCATAGTCTGGGAAGTGGTTATGAAAATGACAATTTCTTAAGGGTGGAGAGTGTGGCAATCAGATGGGGCAACAGAGAGCCCAGGTAAGATCAAGCACGGTGACTTACGTGTGTGCTGACGGCTATGGTCTCCCTGGGTAAGTCCCTCTGTGAAGGAAGCCCTGTAATGGTGATAGTTTTCAAAAACTGTTATGAGCAGTAAACTAGATAAACTGAAACATATAATGTAAAACTTGTATTTAAATCTGATCGATTCCTAAAAGATAGAAATTGGTATTTTTAGGAGTGCGGTATCTTTTTAAAGCTCAAGGATCTTGTGACTCGTGACTCGTTATTTTGGGTAATTTTTATCATCACCAATCACTCTTAAACCAACATATAACTTTAACTTAAGCCCGTAACCACCAGGTTAAAGAATTTGAATAAACTAGCAGTGTGTCTTTAAAACTAAATAAATAGGGGGGGCGCCTGGGTGGCTCAGTTGGTTAAGCAACTGCCTTCGGCTCAGGTCATGATCCTGGACTCCCGGGATCGAGTCCCGCATCGGGCTCCTTGCTCGGCAGGGAGTCTGCTTCTCCCTCTGACCCTCCCCCCTCTCATGTGCTCTCTCGCTCTCTCTCATTCTCTCTCTCAAATAAATAAATAAAATCTTAACAAAAAAAAAACTAAATAAATAGGGACACCGTGGGTGGCTCAGTCGGTTAAGCGTCTGCCTTTGGCTCAGGTCATGATCCTGGGGTCCTGGGATCGAGTTCCCCATCGGGCTCCTTGCTCAGTGGGGGGCCTGCCGCTCCCCTGCTTGTGCAGAGGCGCTCTCTCTCTGACAAATAAATAAAATCTTTTTTAAAAATAAAATAAAATAGAACTAGAGGATATAAAATGGAGACTCTCATGTGCCCTCAGAAAGACAAAACTTAGGGACTAAAGGATTGATTTCCTGTAAATGTCTGACTTTTTTCTGGAGGGGTGGGTCGAACCCATGACCCTGAGATGAATACCTGAGCTGAGATCAAGAGCCGGCCGCCTAACCAACTGAGCCATCCAGGCGCCACAGTAAATGTCTGATTTGAAGAAAATAGATAGTGTTGGAATTTTCTTGGATGATGGCAGGTTGATTAGAGGTTGTTTCATACTAACCTCGGGAAGTTTTGCCAGAGGCATGAACAGGAGGTGACCCAGGTTGGGTTGGTCTCACAAAGTAGCCTGTATTGAGGTTTGGTTGTGTGACTGACCGATCCTGTCTGCTTAGGAAAATTTTCAAGGCTGGTCTCCATTTGTTTTTTATTTGAACCGACTCGAACTGAGCTCATCCCTCTTTACATTCTCTTCTCATAAATACAACCTACCCCAAACCCTCAACAGACTCACCAGTAGCTTGCTACAGTTTGCTTGTCTTGAATAAACTTGTTTTTCCAGCTTACCTCTGTTTACCTCTTTATTGAGGTCAACAATGGCCATGGAGTGTTTTGAAACATATGGATCTGTGGCCATGGCTAGATGATGACAGGGTCTCTACTAAGACATCTATGGCCTCAGGGTGTTCCTCATGACCAGGTAAGGGAGGAGGCCTGGAATTGGCCTGAACTGTTTTTTTAGCTAAAATATTTGCAGGGCACTGCCCCTTGGTTGTGGCATGAAAAATAATGATTAATAGTGTTGCTTTATGGGCGCCTGGGTGGCTCAGTTGGTTGAGCGACTGCCTTCAGCTCAGGTCATGATCCTGGAGTCCCGGGATCGAGTCCCACATCGGGCTCCCTGCTCAGCAGGGAGTCTGCTTCTCCCTCTGACCCTCCCCCCTCTCATGTGCTCTCTCTCTCATTCTGTCTCTCAAATAAATAAATAAGATCTTAAAAAAAAAAAAAACTTAAAAAAAAAATAGTGTTGCTTTATAACCGTGGTTCTCATGACTTTCAGGGAGGCTTCTACTGGTGGTTAGCATTTTTTATTGATTACAGTGAGATTCATTTTTTGTATACCTGGGAGACTCTGGCTTGATGGAGTGGTGGAATTATCTGCTGAGAGACAACATTCTGCAAGATTGGGGTGCTGTCCTATAAGACACCGTATGTGCCTTAAACCAGTGGCCAATATAGGGTGCCATACGTGGGTCCAAGAACCATGGGGTGGAGGTAAGAATGGCCTCTTTCACTACTATTCCTAACAACCCCCTAGAAGAATATTTGCCTCCTATCTCCCCACAACCTTGTGGTTGAGGAGTTGGAGGTTCTGGTACCCAAAGAAGAAAAGTTGTTACCAGGGAACATGGTCATGATTCTGATGAATCAAAATCTGAAATGGCCTTAGCTCATTTGGGGCTCCACATGCCACTGAACCAAGAGGCAAAGAAAGGGGTTCACAGTACTGGGTGGAGTGATTGACCCTGGCCACCAGGGTGAAACAGGACTGCTGCTACTGAATGGAGGCCAGGAGGAGTGTCTGAAATGAGGGGCATCACTGGAGCACCCCTGCATCCGATAGTTCTAGTCAATAGAAAACTGGGGTAACCCAAAAAATAAGGCAACCAAGGACTCAGATCCTGCAAGAATGCAGGTTCGAGTCACCCCACTTGGTAATGAACCCTGTCCAAAAAAGTGCCCGCAAAGGTGAAAGAGAACAGAGAATGGGAGCTATAAGGAGACATCTAGGGGGCGCCTGGGTGGCTCAGTCGGTTAAGCGTCTGCCTTCAGCTTAGGTCATGATCCCAGGGTCATGGGATCGAGTCCCGCATCCGGCTCCTTGCTCAGCAGGAAGCCTGCTTCTCCCTCTGCCTGCCACTCCCCCTGCTTGTGCGCACACACTCTCTCTCTGACAAATAACTAAATAAAATAAAATAAAATAAAAACCTAAAAGAGAAGACATCTGGGATTACCCTGGCCTTGGGGCCAGCCGTAGGTGGAGATTGTCATGGCCATATTTGTCTGAGGAACACCAGTGATTTCAGCTGGCAGTGTGACCGGTTAACATTACCCCATGATGATGGGTGCCTGGTTGACTCAGTTGGTTAAGCGACTGCCTTTGGCTCAGGTCATGATCCTGGAGTCCCAGGATCGAGTCCCGCATCGGGCTCCCTGCTCGGCAGGGAGTCTGCTTCTCTCTCTGAACCTCCCTCCTCTCATGCTCTCTATCTCATTCTCTCTCTCAAATAAATAAATAAATAAATCTTTAAAAAAAAAAAATTACCCCATGATGATATGATAGCTGGTGGGACATTGTGGGTCCCCTGTGTTGGAGAGACAAGATTTTTTTTTTAAAGATTTTATTTATTTGACAGAGAGAGAGAGCAACAGTAGGAACACAAGCAGGGGGAGTGGGAGGGGAAGAAGCAGGCTTCCCGCCGAGCAGGGAGCCCGACGTGGGGCTGGATCCCAGGACCCCGGGATCATGACCTGAGCTGAAGGCAGATGCTTAACTGACTGAGCCACCCAGGCGCCCCAAGAGACAAGATTTTCACCTGGCAAAAGGTCTCGGGTGGATGCTGAGGGGCCAAAGGGGTAGACTGTGCCATTGACCTTTTTGCCCTTGAGATCCACCCGGGCCCCCGTCATCTTCTCCACTCTGCCCTCTGCCCCAGGAGGCCGACCCATGTGGGCCACATCCAATGTCTCCTGTGTCCTGGAAGAGCCCCACGGAGATGGAAGAGAGAGGGGAGAGGTCAGGTTGTTTGTCTTCTCCCCGCGCAGGACTGCGTCCCTCGGCCAAGGTCACGTCTTCTCTCACAGGCCTTGTGAGGGAGTTCTCTCCCTGTGGAGACCAGTGGCCGTTCCCTCCCTCGTCCCTTCCAGCCTCATGGTGGCAATGCTCGGCTGCTACTGAACTTGGGTGGCTGCCCTATCCCTTGTGGTTCCCTGACACCCACATCGTTTTTGTAAATAAACCCTCCTCGTTACCCTATTTTGAATGTGCCATCTGTTTCCTATTGGGAGACTGATGCAGTGGGTTTGATGCCAAAATTACTCTGCTAACAGTTTCATATTTAAACTTCAGTTTGTGATGTCCTGGCATTTCCCCCTGCCCCCTTATATGGGAGCTGTTTGAGCCCCCTAGGAGGGTCTGCCCCATGCCAGGCAAAAGGGTGAACTAAGACAATGTAAGCCCCCAGCCCAGTGCCTGTACCGACAGTCTCAGTAAATGCTAGAAGGATCCCCCCGCCTCCCACTGCCCCATCACCATCCTCAGCATACCAGGCTCCGCACTTTAGACAAGGCTGGGGGAGGGTGGTGGCATCTTTTGTGACCTGTCATGCATGTTAGCAATTTGGGTAGGAAGGGTTAAACTAGAGAAATTTGGCCAAAAATGACTATTTTATTGAATAACTATTTTATTGCTCAATTCTTAAATTTTCATACACTTGCAAAAGGCAGGAAGGGAGACTACATTTGGAAACAAACAAAAGTGGGTTCCTAGGCAGGGAAGACCTGTCCCGGCAGGGGAGCCAGGGCAGATGTCCCACGAAGTTAATGACACTTCAGCCCCAGGGCCCCTCCTGCACACAAGGCCCCTCGACGGTCCCCTACCTAACTTTGCATTCATAATTTGCCTCTTTTTCTGAAAGACAGCACCCCTCACACACATTGTTTAAGCTTCAGGCCCCACAAAACCTGGAGATCCACCCTGCGGGGAAGTTACCACATTTGGTGTCCTTTCCGGGACACGGTGAAATTCTGTTTGGGACGCATTAGAGGCCTTCTTGTCTGCCAACTGACACCAAGAGAAGTCACATGCATTCTGGAGGAATCCAAACAAAAGAGGGGCTTCCGGCAGATGTGCGCCGTGCTGTATGCCGGGCAGACAAGTGCCCTCAGCCTCTCCGCTTCCCCCACGATCCAGAACGTGTGGGATTACGGACGCAGACTCGTGCCCAGGGTCAGTGCACGGGGCCCCGCCTCCCAGAGCACCTGCAGTGACCTGACCTCCCGGTGGGCACTCGGTCCATCACGACAACCATTACCCATGACCTCTGACCACTGCTGCTTTACTTTACGGCAGGACAGCTGTCCTCAGCTACACAATGCCAGGGCCTAAGGCCTCCACTCTGTTATGCAAAAAGAATGTCATCTAATTTGTATTAAAAGCCTAACATCTGTGAATCCTTTGACCTTGTGATTCCATGCAATGAAATCTTGCCATTTGTGACAACCTGGATGGACCTAGAGGGTATTATGTTCAATGAAATAAGCCAGATACAAACAGACAAGTATTGTGTAATTCCATTTATATAGAGAACCTAGGGGCGCCTAGGTGGTTCACTCGGTTAAGTGTCTGACTCTTGGTTTTGGCTCAGGTCATGATCTCAGGGTCGTGAGATCAAGCCCCACGTTGGGTTCCACGCTCGGCATGGAGTCTGCTTGAGATTCTCTCTCTCCCTCTACCTCTCCCCCCCCCGCTCGCATTCTCTCTCTCTCTAATAAATCAATCAATCATTAAAAAAAAAAAGAACCATAAATTCCCAGAGACAGAAAGTAGAATAGAATGATGGTTGGCAGAGGCTGTGGGAGGAGGATTGGAGTTATTGATTAATGGGCACAGAGTTTCAGTTTTGGGAGATGAGAAAGTTCTACGGATGGATGGTGGCGATGGTCACATGGTCACATGGCACTGTGAATGTAACTTGATACCACTGAACCATATGCTTAAAAATAGTGAAAATGGGAAACTTTGTGTTGTGTATTTTTACCACAATAAAAATAACATGCAAAGCAATACTATACATAGTTTGTAAGTGTATACAGCAAAAGCATAAAGACAGGCATGAGAATGGTAAACTGCAACATCGGGAGAGCAGTTACACTCAGGGGGGCAGGAATGCTGGTAGGCACGGGTAGACAGGATGCTGCAGTTGCATCTGGGTGTTTCCATTCTAAAAACAATTTATGAAGAAAATAGGACAAGCTAGGTGTTAGGCCTACATGTGTCTCATCATTATACTCTAACATTTAAAAAAAATTTTTTTTTAAGATTTTATTTATTTGCGAGAGAGAGAATGAGAGACAGAGAGCATGAGAGGGAGGAGGGTCAGAGGGAGAAGCAGACTCCCTGCTGAGCAGGGAGCCCGATGTGGGACTCGATCCTGGGACCCCAGGATCATGACCTGAGCCGAAGGCAGTCGCTTAACCAACTGAGCCACCCAGGTGCCCTCTAAAATTTTTTTAAAGATATATTTATTTTTTAGAGGTGGGGGGAGGAGCAGAGGGAGAGGGAGACAGAGAGTCTCCAAGCAGACTCCCTGCTGAGCGCAGAGCCCTACCTGGAGCTCAATCTCACAACCCTGAGATCATGACCTGAGCCGAAGCCAAGAGTTGGACACTCAACCAATGAAGCCACCCAGGTGCCCCAATATACTCTAAATTTAAAAATATATATATATATATTAATGATTTTATTTATTAGACAGAGAGCACAAGCAGGGGGAGCGGCAGGCAGAAGGAGAGGGAGAAGCAGGCTCCCCACTGATCAGGGAGCCCGAGCAGGGCTCGATCCCAGAACCCTGAGATCATAACCAGAGCAGAAGGCAGATGCTTAACTGTCTGAGGCAGCCAGGCGCCCCTACTCTAAAATTTTTAATATGCTTTGAGTTCTGCATAATCTGAAGGAACAAGATATCCTGTACGCCTGGTAAGTAGAGTCACACGGCAGTCCTGTCTGCACCATGCAAGTCAATGGCCTCTTTGGAGACCTGACCTGAAGAATAAGCACCCACCCTCCTCACGTCACCTGAGCGGCCTCCACTTATTTGCCGAGTCTGGAGCAGAGCCTGGAAGTTCCAGGCCCACCCTCTGCAGGCTGACCAAAGCACATCCTTCTTGCAAGCATCCCCGGGAGTGGGAGGACAGAGGAACCACCTGAGGAATCCAAGCTGCCGAGCAGCCCTGTGCGTGAGCTAAGGGCACGAAGGCTGCCTGCGTGGGAGATGGGGAAGGGTTACTCTCGGGCGGGCGTTCTCCCGTCCTGCCGGCCTCACTGTGTGAGGGGCTCGCAGGGAACAAGGCGGGGGGTCTGGAGTTGATTTCCACACCGACAAGGCTGTTCAAAGACCACTCCTTCCCCATGAGGAGTGACGAGAACCTTCCCACACGAGCCTGAGACAGACATGTCGACTGTGATGAAACCCCACGCTTCGGACAAGGGTGTCCCCCGCTGGGCTGAGCCGAAGGCCTCTGTGGAGGGGCTTTCGCTGAGCAGTTGCTCTCGCCCCCCTTCACTGCCACGCAGACAGCAGAGCTGAGGGGCTCCCCTGGAGTCTTACTTTGTGGCTGGGAGGCCTGCCTTGACGCTGATCTCGGCTTCTCTGACCCCCGTTATCCTTGGAAGTAAAGCTCGGGGGGTTGCCGGCTGTCCTACCTCAGGCCACAGATCTGTGTCACGCAGGGTTCAGAGCACGAAGGCGGCCGGCGGAGCAGCCTCCCGGTGACTGGCTGATGGACGGCTCTGCCAGTGGAGGCCTGGCCTTAAACGCACCTTCTCTGGAGCCCTGGGGAATGTTTGTGGGCTCTGCGACGTGAGGCCTGCACGGGGGAGTGAGGGGAGGTCATTCTCCCAGCCTGGAGCTGCTGGGAGGGAGGGAGGGAGTTAACTGGGGCGGCTCCACCCATGAGGACCCCCCACCCCTCCCGCCACCTGCGTGCCCAGAACACATCGTCTCTAATTCTTACAACAGCCTCTCGAAGAGATACCATCCCCACTTCACAGACGGAGAAACCGAGGCTCGAAGAGTTGACATGAGTCGCCGCGCTCCTGGATGTGCACACCAGATGTGGCAGAAGCAGGCTGGGAGGCGGCCTCAGTCTGCGGACCCAGACGGGCAGGCTGGGGGTGGGGGCTCCCCCTGCCCCCCGCAGCGCCAGGCTCCGTGCCGGGGGTGCAGGTGCCCGAGGCCCCCCCGGCTGGCAGGCGGCAGCCCGCGAGGCCAGGAGTGGGTGGTGTTCGAGGCGGCAGAGTCGTGCACAGATGGGGAGGGCTGTTGTGTTACAGACCCGCTTGTTCCTCACCTGCCCTTTTGTTTTCTTAACTCCTCACCACAATAGAAACTGCTTATCTGCAGGTGGGCCGCTATTCTGAGAGCTCCCGCGGGGCGGCGGCGAGTGACCTCGGGCCGGAGGCCACGCTACAGTCCCAGCACCGGCCGCCACAGGCCCTTTCCCCTCCTGTAACCCAGTGGGCCACGCCAAGCAGGCTGCCAGACTCTCGCTTAGGCTTCCAAATGATTTTATAATGAACTGACGCACAGTACAGGAAAGTGCGGAAAACGCCTCCGCCAGTGCACAGATGGTTGTAAAGCAAACAGCTGGTCATCGGGGCAGGAAATGGAACCTCACCAGCACCCCAGAAGCTGGCCGCGTGACTTCCTAGCCGGCAGTCGCACCCCGTGCCGGACTCCCCGCTCTCGGAGTCTCTGGGAATCATTTGCACGCACGCTGATGAGAAGTCCAGGGGCCTGGAGCTGATTCCGGGAGACAAGGCTGGGAGGAAGGTGGTCGATGGAACTGCTCAGCATCACCTGATATGTATGGATATATGGATCCAAGTAGGTAGATACGGAGACAGACAGACGGATGGATGGATTGGTCTGCTCCTCACACCTGAATTTAGGCCAGGCAGGCAGGGCCCCAGAGCACTCCTGGGCCATTAGAACATGCTTGGACATGTGATGGGAATGAAGGAATATGCCCTCACCGGAAGACCTCAGCAGAAAGACCTGGTTGAGACTTTATCCAGCCAGAAGTGACAAAAAACTGAAAACCAGTGGCTTAAACAACTAAGGGGTTTGTTTTCCTCATATAACATGACTCGAAGGTGCCGCGGACAACCCGGTCTGTCTCCAACTTTCTGCTCTGCCATCTCAAGCGTGTGGTTTTCAGCCTCAGGTTCATTGCCTCACCATTGCAAGGTGAGGCTTCTGCCGTTCCTAGGACTTCATCTGTGCTCAAGGGCAGGAAGGGGAAGGGCAAAGGGCAAAGCCAGCTGAGTCTTTCCCCTTTCAAGGAGCCTCTTCCAGTGACCTTCACTTGCCTCTCATTTGTCAGAATTGCGTCCTTGCCCACCCTTAATTGCAGGGGAGCCTGGGAAACCAACTTTTAAAAAAGAGCTGGTCACACCACTACCCCAAGAATAGGTACTGAGAAGGGAACTCGTAGTGTTTCTTCCTCAAAGAAATATTTTGGAGTCAGGGCAGTGAGAACGCCCCCCCCCCCCACACACCAGCTGCCTCCCGTTTGGTGGGTCCAGTAAGTAGCCACAGGGCTCCTGTTCAGTGGGGCTGTCTGGGCGCAGAGCTGGATTATGGAGGACTAAGAAAAGGCTAAGCCGTCTCTCGAGGTCTTCCCCCACACAGCCTGCAGCCTCACTGCAAAATCAAAGTCGAATAAATATTTTAAAGTGTTGTTTCCTCACCAATGATGCACCTGTTTGTAAGTGTGTTAAGATGAGCTAAGTGGTAGGACTTAAGTGAGGGCATCCAAGAAGATCAAGGCACAGATACCCCGAGATCAGCCAGGAGCTGCGTCCTCATGGGCAGAGGCCCCATCCAGATCCAGAGAAGAACAATCAGAGCATTATGTTTATCCACCATCCATAATTACTCTATAGCTTTTTTCTAAGTACAACAGTATTTTTACTTTTTCTTTTTTAAATTAATTTATCATTATTATATTATGATGATTTCTAAGAGTTCCTTCTATATAGAGGGTTTCAACCATGTTCAGAGTAGTACCTCAAGGTAAAGGGGCACTGATAGTCCAGAGTCAACAATGCAGGCTGAGGTCTGACTGGAGGGAAGGGCCCCGAATGCTTGGGGGAGAACGGGGGGGCTGCGTAGTGGGGTCAGGCCTCCTCCTCACCACTCCCCGTCAGAATTTGGGACACTGAGACATTTAAAAATTGGGATATTTTGCATCAAAATAGGGGTTTCTACCTTTGGAAAAATCAGGAGATCTAGCAAATAAGGAGCCCGCATTGTCTTAGGTCAACCATCTTCTGCAGTGGAGACCTTCACACAGGAAAGCACGTCCAGCTCACCCTACTCCTGCTCACTCCCCAAGATGGTGCTCTTGTACTGTTGTTCCCTTATCCCTACGTATTTCTGCACATTTGTGTTACTAGAGTTTGAGTTTGCAACCCCTAATGGAGACCAGAGCCTCCAATTTCTACACCAGCAGCCTAGGATGTTAGAGTGAGTTGCCCAGGACATAGCCGAGTCTGCAGTCAGGGTCTCCTGGGACCCAGTTCTGATTGAAAACATCTCTCATGGACATTTACAAACACTGCTAACCCCATCGCTCCCAGGGCCGTGAGCTGGGGTCACCTGGGAGCATCTGAATGTTGCTGACATCGGGCTGTGTTTGTGGAACTCCTGGACGGGCAGGGAGATGCCCAGTAGGCTGGGCGCAGCGGGAGCCCCTGACCCCGGGCCCTGTTCCCACGGGGAGCGGAAGTCCCAGCGGTTGAGGTGAGAACGTGAGGCTGCCCTGGGTGGGCAGAGGCAGCCACAGGCAGCTGCAGTAGGCTGGTGCCGGGCCCAGATGCACTCTCTTCACCCTTTCTGCAAAAATTGCTGCCATGTGCAGAAATATAGAAACGTGCAAAATCTGAAAGCCAGCACAGGAGTCGGCCCCCACCCTCCCGTGTTTGCAGGCGGCCCTCGTGACTCAGCCCCAGCCCAACCATGCACATCTTTCAGGCAACTCGGCGTTAAAGAGAGAGAGAGAGAGGAGAGAGGTGTTTTTGATCCCCAGACGGCTGTGGTTTGAGCAGGAGAGGAGGGGGAGGGGCCTTGAGGCTCTGGGTCTTGCTCTAGACCTTGGCCAGCAGGTGGGTCTCGCCTCGGGGAGGACGGGCGGCGGGGGGGTGGGGGGGTGCAGGGGGGTGCTGCGGTGCAGGCTGGTGGCCAAGCTGCAAAGAAGCAAAGCTCCCACGGTGGTCTTCCTGGTCTGCCGTCCTCCTCTGTGTCCTCATTCTGCCAGCAACCCCTCTCCTCTTGCCCGGACAGAGCCCCAGCCCCCAGCCCCGGCGGTGTCCTGTCTGCTGTCTTTGTCCTCTGGGGCCTCTCCTGTCCCAGGGATGGCCCAGGAGAGTAGGGATGCAGCCACTGCGTCCCCAATACCTCGGGGCAAGTTTCCTCTGCAGCCTTCCTGTGGTTGTTATGCAGCCTAGGGGAGGAGGGAGCGGGGAGACACCTGTGCCCACAGGGTGCCACCCTGCTCCCATGGCTCCCACTGGCACTCCTTTTCTGACAACAAAGGCACCCACCCCCTCATCAGCATCTGAGAGGCAGGGCTAAGTCATGGCCCTCAGACCAGAGTGAATCACGAGAGACTGAGAGGTTGGCAGGCGGCTCCTTACCTGGGTCCCCCATAAGGGACAGCATAGTGATTCAGAACGTAGCACTCGCCCCCTCCTCCCCCGAGCTCACAGAGATGGTCCTGTTCTCCATCCAGAAGTCCAATTCCAAGGCCAGGCTCCCGATGTTGTCCCTGGGGTGGAGCCAGGCACCGCGGCAGCCCAGGCACGGCCCCTCAGTCCCACCCTGGGAGGTCCCAGGTAGGGCGGCCTGCGGGGCAGCAGGGGGGCCGGGGGGCCCACCGGAGGAAGGCGGTGTCGGTGTGGGTCACGTAGCGGTCCATCGTGAGAGTCAGGAGGGGGGGCTGGCTCGGCTGCAGGTAATACACGCGCGCCCGTTGGGGACCTGTCTGTAGCTGCCAGGAAGGACGCGGGCTGAGGTGCGAAGGCCAAGGCCAATCCGGCGCCAAGCCCTTGGCACCCCCTTCTCCGCCCCAGCCTTGAGGGGCCCGCCCCCCCTTACATCTGCACCAGGTCCAGGAAGTTGTGCAGCATGCCCTTCACCATCCCGGGCATCTCAGAGAGGAGCAGCCCCTCCATCACCCAGTAGGAGTCCCTGGGGAAACGGACAGCTCACGCACCGGCCTGGGCACCCGGGCCAGTCAGGGTGCCCCCCTCTGCCCGGACAGCCCGCTGGCCCCGGGCTCCCCGACTCCCGCCCTGCAGCCCCGGCGGCTCACCAGCAGTAGAACTCCACCAGGCGCCCGCCAGGCACGCTGAAGGGGTGTGCCGAGTAGATCAGAGAGAACTGCCCCGGCTGGCTGAGGACCTCTGGCCTCACCTGCAGTCGGGACGGAGGGCACAGGGAGCCCACGGGCCCCGCCGTGTGGCGGCCCTGGCGGCCGGTGCAGGAGTTCTGGCTCTGCGGCTGGTCAGCCGTGTGGCTTCGGTCAAGGCCGGAGCTGCCGCAAGCCAGGTCTGCTCGGCCCCACAGGCCGGCCTCTGGAGTCCCTGCTAACTCAGCCCGGCCCTGGCAGGGGCTCACCAAGCGGCGGCCAGTATCAGGACCAGGTAGGGGGACCGTTTCCTCCACTCCCCTTCCCCCATCTCTGCTGCCCATTCTCTGGCCCAGGTGCGCAGTGTGAAAATTAATGAAAGGAAACCTCATTTAGAATGGAGCCGGAGATGGGGCGCCTGGTGGCTCAGTTGGTTGAGTGACTGCCTTCGGCTCAGGTCATGATCCTGGAGTCCCGGGATCGAGTCCCGCATCAGGCTCCCTGCTCGGCAGGGAGTCTGCTTCTGCCTCTGACCCTCCCCCCTCTCATGTGCTCTCTCTCTCTCATTCTCTCTGCCTCAGATAAATATATAAAAGCTTTAAAAAAAAAAAAAAAAAAAAGAATGGAGCCGGAGGCCGGCAGGTGAAGCTCTCCGGCCCCACCACTCTTCGTCAGTTGCAGACCCAAGCTTGCAGGTGGAGCTATCTTACTAGCCCAGCAAGAGGGGAAGGTTTCTTCCGCCCCAGCAACAGCCCAGCCAATGAGGGGCAGCCACAGCTCAGCCAATGAAAAGCTACAGTACTCAGAACTCCCAGTTCACTCCAATGGACTTTTTGTTTCTAACAGCCTTCCCAACATCCCCCTTTCCTCCATAAAAGAGCGCAACTCGCCTGCGTTGTGCTGACTTGCTCACGGTTGTCCTGTACCTTTTTCGTGCTGGATTGCAGTTCTCTGCTCTTCCTAAATTAACTCGTTTTTGTTGGCGAAATACCTGGCAGTTTTATTTGTAGGATTATTTTTAACCCTAAACCGTTTCCCCAGTGAGGCAGACGGACATGATCGTGGTGTCGGGAGCGCAACTGTAGGACCACAGTGGGGCTTGCTGTGCGCCTCTGCCAGGTATTTTCTCCGTTCATTGTCTCCTGGTTCTGAACCAGTGAGTGTGGTGTCAGAGGGAGAGGGGTCAGCTGTCAGTTATTTTGAGGGGAGTAGTGGAACAGAGATTGGCTTTGTTCCTGTGGGGCTGGCTGGGTGAGGAAGCGGCCCAAGCTAGGAAGGAGCCTGGAGCACCACTCTGTGCCAGCAGGTGCCAGGGCCCTGAGGCCTGGCTGGGAGGACAGATGCTGTGCAGCCTTGGGCAAACCACTGCCCTCTCTGAGCCTCAGACAAAGGGCGGAAGTGTCTAACAGACTGCTGACCACAGGTCACAATCAGCAGGGGCAGTTATTCCCAAGCAGAGGCTTGGCCCCATTAGCTCAGGGAACACAGAGCCCCGCTGGGGAGTGAACAGTTACCACTGGTGTAAGACGCAGGTCTGAGTAGCCTGGTGGTGGCTGGACAGGCTAGGTTTGCCTGGGGAGAGGCTACTGAGGGCTTCAGGGAAGAGGTGAAGAATTAGAAATACTTTCCTCTTCTAATCCCCCTGCCCCTACCCCCCTGAATTGCTTTCTAGAGAGCTGCAGTAGGATACAGGGTTGGGGCCTTCTGTCTAAACCTAGTTTCACCCCAGAGTATGCCTCCAAAGCCATGAATTGCTGAAATTTGCAGAAATAGGGCTGGGCTTTTTTTTTTTTTTTTTTTTAAGATTTTTTATTTATTTATTTGAGAGAGAGAGCACATGAGAGGGGGAAGGGTCAGAGGGAGAAGCAGATTCCCTGCTGAGCAGGGAGCCCGATGCGGGACTCGATCCAGGGACTCCAGGATCATGACCTGAGCCGAAGGCAGTGGCTTAACCAACTGAGCCACCCAGGCGCCCCTGTGCTGGGCTTTTTTTGAAGGCTACCTATGAAATGAGGAGAAAGGTGCCTGGTTTGACTATGACCTTGAACATGGAAGGACTTGGGATTTGTACCCATTCAGCCACACCTCTTTTGGGGACAGCTGCTACTCCTGGGTGTCGTGGATAAGGCTCTGGAATATCTGGAGGTGAGGGGGGCAGCAGAGCAGGCTGGTATACTGGGGGCAGGACCACCTGCTCTCTCCCTGAGTCTGAAGTAGGGACCTCTGGCAAGTGGCAGCCACCCCCTCCTGCCCCACCCCTGGATCTGAGCCTGCGGGTCCCGCTGGAGCCACCAGGGGGCAACTGTGAGCCAAGAGGACAAAGCCCAGGAAGGGGGACATCTGGCTTGAGGAGGGCCCAGCCTCTTGGCTCCTCATCCAGCCCCCACCCACAGCCCTAGAAATGTCTGGAACCCTCTAGGACAGCCAGATCTTGACCTACGAGTACGGGATCCCGACCTCTCCCCAGAAAACAGGCCAGCAGTGGGGCTTGCCCAATGCCTGGGTCCCCCTGCAGGACCTGGTCATCAAAGGTAGGGAGTAGGGAGGTGGGGATGGGGCATATCCCAGGGCCTTTCCCCATTGCATCTGGAGGGTCGGCCTCCTGGTGCTGGGGAGGTGTGAACAAAGCACATAGGGTCTTTCTCTGGCTCTTCTGGTCTCTTGGCTTCCCACTCAGCAGACCTTTGATAGAGGGAACCAGCCCTCCTTTCTCCCTCCAAAGCCAGGCCCTGGGGAAGGAGCACATTGGCTTTTCATGTGGCTCACGATGGAGGTCTTAGGGCCCAGGCCTCTTTCCCTCCTTGAGGAGAGTAAGGATCTGGCCATCCCAGGGGACTCAGGAGATTCAGTGTCCTGCCTGGGGTGGGGTCTAGGTCTGGCCAAGTCTCCTTCACCTCGGGCCCAGGAAGTGGCTTTCCAGCTGGCTCAGAATTGGATCCGAACCAACTTTGAGGTCTCTACTCCCAAAAGTCAGCCATGTTTGAGGTGAGCTGCTCCTGAGCCCAGAGCCTCCTGGGCTCCTCCCCATGGTGAGCTGGGGGGATGCCAGGCTTTGCCAAGCCCAGGGACAGTGGTGACGCCCGGTGGCCGTTCTTGGGCACTGCAGGGGTCAGAGCTGCCGGCCAGAGTAGCTTCTCCCAAAGGGGCTCCCATCTCTTGCTCCCCCTGGGGGGCTGAGGTGGGGAGCCTGGGGGTGGTGCCCCACCTTAGAGCCTGTCCTTTTGTTCCCAGTATGACATCAGCAGCGGTGGTCAGCCAGGTGGTGGAGGGGAGTATGAAGTTCAGGTGAGTGGGCCCACATCCTACTGGGAACTCCAGGGCTGGCTGTGTTGTCCCCACAACTGGCCATGACCTCCCCTGTCTGGGCCTCGGTTTCCTCCCATGTATGTGGGTCCCCAGGGAGGAGGCTGACTGGAGCTCCTTTGCACCCCTGGGGCTGGGCAGTTCTCGAGCCTCTGGGTGGGGATCTCACAGCCCCTAAAAGGATTTGGGGCCTTCCCCAGAGATCTTGTCCCACTGACCCTGTCTTTCTCCAGGAGGGCCTTGGCTGGACCAGTGGAGTGGTCCTGATGCTCCTGGACCGCTATGGTGACCGGCTGAGCTCGGGACCCAGACAGCTTTCCTGGAGACCCCTGCCTCACGGCTACCCTTCTGCTCAGCCTCCTGCCACAGTATGGGCCTCCCTGCCCCGTCTGCCTCATTAAACTTCTGCGTGAGTCCCTACCTTCGCCTGCTTCTTCATCTTCCATCCCCCACCCCCAGCCAGTCCTTGGAGTGGGGTCAGGGGAGGGACCTAGAAGTCATGGGTTGGACCCTTGTCCCTCCTGGAACATCAGTAAGGGGGACGTCCTGTTTTGTGGGGACACAGTCCCATACCCCATGCAACCTGGCCTCCCAAACTGTTTATTGTTCTGTTGAGAGGTGTACAAATACTAAAAATCACCCAGACCCGGTGTCCCAGCTACGATGGGCCCCAGGTGCTGGGAAGGAGGGCAGGGAGGTGGGATCAAACACCGCCTCCCAAAAAAGTCCAAATTTGAACATACTAGTCTAGATCATCTTATGCTCCTGGGTACTTTGGAAAACAGTACAGGAATACTGGCACTTATTTTGTGAGCTTTGTGTGTACAGAGAGGAAGGGAGCCCTGCCAAGACCACTGTCCTCCCAGGATGAAAGTGTAACAGTTGACAGAATTGAAGGGATTGGGAGTTCTGTGTTAATAGTTGGAGCCTCCAGTGCCACTTTCATGGATAGAACATCTAGACAGAAGATCATAAAGGAAAGAGAAGACCACCATAAAACAATCAGACCTAATATATATAGAATTCCATACCCAGCAACAGAACATACTGTTTGTACATAAAGAATACATATTCTTTTCAAGTGCACATAGAACATTTTCCAGGATAGATCATATGTTAGGCCATAAAACAAGGCTCAGTAAATTTTAAAAGATTGAAATTATAGAAAGTATCTTCTCCAACCGTAATGGAGTGAAGCTAGTAATAAATAACAGAAGGAAAACTGGAAAATGTGGAAATTGACACACTTTTAAGCAACCAAAGAGTCAAAGAAGAAATCACAAAGAAGGGAAATTAGAAAATACTTACAGATGAATGAAAACAAGGAGACAACATACCAAAATTTATGGGATGCAGCAAAGGCAGTTCTCAGAGGGAAATTTACAGGAGCAAGTGTCTACATTACAAAAGATCTTAAATCAATAACCGTCTTTATACCTTGGGAAATTAGAGGAAAGCAAGCTAAACCCAAAGCTAGCAGAAGAGTAAAGAAAGATTGAGCATAAGGAAGTAATATGGAGAATAGAAAAGAGAAAAACCAAAAGTTGTTTCTTTGGAAAAAAATCAAGAAAATAGATCTTTATTTTTAAATTTCTCTTTTTAGATTTTATTTACTTATTTGACAGAAAGTACAAGCAGAGGGAGCAGCAGAGGGAAAGGGAGAAGCAGACTCTGCACTGAGCAGGGAGCACAATCCGGGGCTCGATCCCAGGACCCTGAGATCATGACCTGAGTGGAAGGCAGACGCTTAACTGAACCACCCAGGCGCCCCAAGAAAATAGATCTTTAGCTATGGAAAAAAATTGACAAAGGCAAAAGAAGGTACAAATAACTAAAATCAGAAATGAAAATGGTGGGGCGCCTGGGTGGCTCAGTCATTAAGCATCTGCCTTCCGCTCAGGTCACGATCCCGGGGTCCTGGGATCAAGCCCCACATCAGGCTCCCTGCTCAGCGGGAAGCCTGCTTCTGCCTCTCCCACTCCTTCTACTTGTGTTCCTGTTCTCCCTCTCTCTGTCAGATAAATAAAATCTTTGAAAGAAAGAAAAAGAAAAAGGAAGAAAGAAAATGGAGACACTACTACGGACCTTACAAAAATAGAGAAAACTGAGAACATTGGATAACCACTACAAAATGCACAAATTCCTAGGAACGCACAAATTATCCAAACTGATGCAAGAAGAAATAGAAAATCTCAACAGATTTATAACGAGATTATAATCAAAAACCACCCAACAATGAAAACTCCACGTGATGGTTAATTTTATTTTTTTTTATTTTATTTTATTTTTTTAAAGATTTTATTTATTTATTTGACAGAGAGAGAGATAGCAAGAGCAGGAACACAAGCAGGTGGAGTGGGAGAGCGAGAAGCAGGCTTCCTGCCGAGCAGGGAGCCCGATGTGGGACTCGATCCCAGGACCCTGGGATCATGACCTGAGCCGAAGGCAGACGCTTAACGACTGAGCCACCCAGGCGCCCGTGATGGTTAATTTTATATATCAGCTTGGCTAGGCCAAGGAAACACAATTTTTTTTTTTTTTAAGATTTTATTTATTTATTTGACAGAGGGAGACAGTGAGAGTCAGAGGAGGAGTGTTCTTTTATAGAGGAAAGAAGGAAGTTGAGAGGGGCAGTTTGGAGTGAAACTCCATTCCAAACAGAGCAAGAATTTGTGGTTGTAGTGACTTTTTATTGGCTGAGCTGTGGTGGTTCTCATTGGCTGGGTTGCTGGGTAAAGAGAAAAACCTTTCCTTCTGCTGGGATATGGAAAATTAGCTTTGAAGAGTGGTACCTCTGTGAGCATGCCTCCTTCAGGACTTCCCAACTATATTTTGAAACGAGATTTTCCTTTATTCATTTCATACCCTCCATATTGTGAGTGGACCTCCGATCAGTTGAAGTCCTTAACAGAAAAACACTGACCTCCCCAGAAGACGAGGGAATTCTGCCCAACAGACTGCCTTTAGACCTCTCTGGGGCTCCAGCCTGCTGACCTAGTTTGCAGATTTTGGACTTGCGAACCTCCACAATCACATAAGCAAAAATTTAAAGATAACTCTCAGTCTCTGTCTCCACACACACTAATTCTATTATATCTGTTTCTCTGGAGAATCCTAATACAGTCCAAGACCAACATCTTCATTGACCAACTCTACCACACGTCTAAAGAAGAGTCAGAGGGGCACCTGGGTGGCTCAGTTGGTTAAGCATCCTCGGCTCAGGGTCTTGGGATCAAGCCTTCAGTGGGGAGCCTGCTTCTCCCTCTCACTCTGCCTCTCCCCTCCACTTGTTCTCTTTCTCAAATAAATAAAATAAAAAATGATAAAAATAGAGTTAACACCAATCCTTTTCAAACTCTTCCAAAATAGGATGAAACACTTCCTAACACCTCCTATGAAGCCAACAATACCTGATGCTTATGCTATATAAAGATCTCACAAGAAAATTACAGTCCGTTATCTTTTATGTATGTGATGCAAAAATCCTCAACAAAATACTAGCAAACCAAATCCAATGGCATAGTAAAAGAGTTACACACCATGCAAGTGAGATTTATCCTAAGAATGCAAGGATGGCTCAACATAAGAAAATCAGTGTAATGCACTGCATTAATAGAACAAAGGAAAAAAATCCTACATGATTATTGATGCAGAAAAGGTATTTGACTAAACCCAGCACTTCCATGACAAAAACATTCTAAAAACTAGCAATAAAAGGGAAGTTCTTCAGAGCAATTTAGGGAATTTATGAAAAACTCACATGTAGTATCACAATGGTGAAAGACTGGAAGCTTTCTCTTTAAAATTAGGAATGAGACAAGGATGTCTACACCGTACCAGAAGTTCTAGCTGAAGCAACAGAACCAAAAAAAAAAAAAAAGAAAAGGTCAAATTGGAAAGGAAGAATTTATCTATTCACAGATGACATGATTCTATATGTAGAAAATCCCAAAAGATCCACAGGAAAGCTGGGTCTGATAAATAGATTCAGGAAAGCTGCAGGCAGAAGATTAATACTCAAAAATCAGTTGCATTTCTATATACCTGCCAAGAACAATCTGAAAAGGAAATTTAAGAAGCCATCACATGTGCAAACATCTAATAAATAAAATACCTAGGAATAAACTTATCCAAGGAGATGAAAGACTTCTACACTGAATACTGCAAAAGTCACAGAAGGACACATATTGTGTGATTCCACTTACATGAAGTATCAAGACTAGGTAAATTCATAGACCTGGAAGGTGGAATAGTGGTTTCCAGGGGCCATGGGGAGAGAGGACTGAGGACTTACTGCTTGATGTTACAGGATGTATCTTTGGGATGGTAAAAGTTTTGATGGGGTGCCTGGGTGCTGCAGTCGGTTAAGCATCCATCTGACTCTTGCTTTCAGCTCAGGTTGTGATCTCAGGGTAGTGAGATTGAGCCCCTCATCAGGCTCCATTCTCAGTAGAGCCTTCTTAGGATTCTCTCTTCTTCTCCCTCTGCCCCTCCCATTTGTGTACGTGCACTCCCCCCCAAAAAGTCTTTTTTTTTTTTTTAAGATTATTTATTTATTGACAGCAAGAGCAGACACACAAGCAGGGGCAGTGGGAGAGGGAGAAGCAGACTTCCCCCTGAGCAGGGAGCCCGATGCGGGGCTCGATCCCAGGACCCTGGGATCATGACCCAAGCGGAAGGCAGACGCTTAATGACTGAGCTACACAGGCGCCCCTAAAATAAATCTTTTTAAAAAACATTTTGAAAATAAATAGTGATAGTTGGGAAATACTATGAATATAATGTAAATTGAATTCTGTAATTTAAAATGGATGAAATGGCAGATTTTATGTGATATCTATTTAACCACAAGAAACATTTTTAAAAAAAGAAGGAAGGATGCTCATGGATCAAAAGAACAAATATTGTTAAAATGTCTATGTAACCAAGAGCAATCTACACATTCAGTGCAATCCCTATCAAAATACCATCAACAGTTTTCACAGAGCTGGAACAAATAATCCTAAAATTTGTATGGAACCAGAAAAGACCCTGAGTAGCCAGAGGAATGTTGAAAAAGAAAAGCAAAGCTGGTGGCATCACAATTCTGGACTTCCAGCTCTATTACAAAGTTGTAATCATCGAGACAGTATGGTATTGGCATAAAACAAACACATAGATCAATGGAATAGAATAGAAACCCCAGAAATGAACCCTCAACTCTATGGTCAATTAATCTTTGACAAAGCAGGAAAGAAAATGCAATGGAAAAAAAGTCTCTTCAACCAGTGGTATTGGGAGGTTTGGAAAGCCACATGCAGAAGAATGAAACTGGACCATTTCCTTACATCCCACACAAAAATAGACTCAAAATGGATGAAAGACCTAAATGTGAGACAGGAATCCATCAGAATCCTAGAGGAGAACACAGGCAGCAACCTCTTTGACCTTGGCCGCAGCAACTTCTTGGTAGACACGTCTCCAAGGCAAGGGAAACAAAAGTAAAAATGAACTAGTGGGACTTCATCAAGATAAAAAGCTTTTACACAGCAAAGGAAACAGTCGACAAAACCAAAAGACATCCGACAGAATGGGAGAAGATACTTGCAAATGTCTTATCAGAAAAAGAGCTAGTATCCAAGATGTATAAAGAGCTTATCAAACTCAACACCCAAAGAACATGAAGAAAGGGACAGAAGACATGAACAGACATTTCTCCAAAGAATACATCCAAATGGCCAACAGACACATGAAAAAATGCTCAACATCACTCATCATCAAGGAAATACAAATCAAAACCACAATGAGATACCACCTCACACCAGTCGGAATGGCTAAAATTAACTCAGGAAACAACAGATGTTGGCCAGGATGCGGAGAAAGGGGAACCCTCCTACACTGTTGGTGGGAATGCAAGCTGGTGCAACCATTCTGGAAAACAGTATGGAGGTTCCTTAGAAAGTTAAAAAAAGAGCTACCCTATGATCCAGCAATTGCACTACTGGGTATTTACCCAAAGGATACAAACATAGTGACTCAGAGAGGCACCTGCACCCCAGTGTTTATAGCAGCAATGTCCACAACAGCTGAATGATGGAAAGAGCCCAGATGTCTATTGACAGATAAATGGATAAAGAAGATACCGTATGCGTGTAAACACACACACACACACATATATACATACAATGGAATATTAGTCATCAAAAAATGAAATCTTACCATTTGCAATGATGTGGATGGAACTGGAGGGTATTATGCTAAGCAAAATAAGAGAGACAATTATATGGTTTCGTTCATATGTGGAATTTAAGAAACAAAACAGGATCATATAAAGATTTTATTTATTTGAGAGAGAGCACACGAGCCCGTGGGTTAGGGGGTGCAGAATGAGAGGGAGCAGCAGGCTCCGTGCTGATCAGGGAGCCCGACTCGGGGCTCAATCCCAGGACCCTGATGTCAGTACTGAGCTGAAGTCACATGCTTAACCAACTGAGCCACCCAGGCACCCCAAGATAGAAGATAATCTTAAAACCTGAAACACCCATAATATCTTGGGTGATGTTGGAGAAATGATCTAAGAGGGAGGGCAGTGCCCGGAAGAGTTCCATAATGCAGTAGGAATGGTTTATGCAGGAGCAGACTACGGGGGGGAATGTAGAGTTACCTCCATGAGTTTGAGAGCAGGTAGACTCTGTTCCTTAGAACTGACTTTGGAACCACCTGAGGAGTGCTGGATTCTATTGCCACATGGACGGTGCCCTATAAACAATTCTTGGTGGACCAACAAAGAGCTGCTTTGTTCATGGATGGTTGTTCCAAGGTGAACACACTGCACTGGAAGGCTGCCGCTATGACCAGAGATGATAATACCAGGGGCGCCTGGGTGGCTCAGTCGGTTAAGCATCGACCTTGATTTCAGCTCAGGTCATGATCTCAGGGTTGTGAGATGGAGCCCTGCGTCAGGCTCAGCCTGGAGTCTGCTTGTTTCTCTGTTCCTCCCTCTACTCCTCCCTCTGCTCGTGCTCACTCACTCTCTCAAATAAATAAATAAAATCTAAAAAAAAAACCCAAAACAAAAAACACCAAATCAGCTCGGTGGGCTTAACTCATACTATTTGCTACCGTTTTGGGGTTTTTAACTACTCTTGGCGGCCACCATCCTGGCCATATGGTCAGGCAGAAGGACAATGGGAGAGTGGTCTATAGAAACATCACCCATGTGTGGCACAGTCCTGTGGAAGTTATTGTGAATTTGAGGAGTTCATTAAAATAGAACACGTTGGTGCCCATCAGAAGAACCCCCTTCCTGGATCGGAAAGTAGAGCCAGCAAGTGGGTATCCCAGTGTGTTCACGTGAGGATGCCACGTGGGGTCGTGAACCGATGGGATGTTGGGAGGTGGGCCGGATCTAGATGCATGGCCCTTGCGCCCCCTGAGGCACAAAATGCCAATAAGCTGTTCTGTCAACAAAAGAGACGGGCTACCGGGCAGGTTCCCTGGGGGAAAGGACACACATGGAGCTGGCCGGTGAGACCCGGGCAGGAGCCCGCACTCTGCGCTAGGTGTCGCTATAAATGCTCAAAATACTGTCATAGGACCAGACCAGAAGATACCGCACCGATTTGGACCACTGAGTTACATTTTTCCAGGGAACTCACTTTCATCCTCTGAGCCATGGTTCGATAGAGAGCTGGAATGGACCATGAAAACATTGGCTGTCTGAAACGGGGAGATCCAGACAAGCAGGGCTGGCCGACGCAGCTTCACCAGCGTGCACTCACACTCACGTGAGGGGCTCCCGGGAGGGTCCCTCCTGGATAGGTTGCTCCGCTTTTCTGGGAGAATCTAGGCAAGAGGAGGCTGGTATGACCATGGGGTTCTTCCCATGTGGGAGGAAGACGATGGTACGACTGTACTTTTTTCTCTCTCCCCCACATCACTTCACCCTTTTTTCCCTGCCTGATACAGAGGTGCCAGGCCCAAGTCCGCAGCCACACGTGTCAGAAGCAGGGAGGACTCCTAGGTAAGAGAGTGGACCTCTACCCTTTCGCTGCTGTGTCTGAATCCTAAGAGCCAGATGCGGTGCGGTGCGCCTTTGCCCCATCTGGCTAAATGGGGTCACTGAGAGCGGCTGTATTCAAGCCTCACTCAGGCCTAGGGGTAGGAATGGCCCGCTCGAAGTGAGCGCACGTGATAGCACTCTGCGTGAGCGGAGGGGACCGCGGGGAGGCTCTCTAGACTAGCGTTGCTGCTGCAGTCTGGACCAGCAGCCGAACGCAAGGTCCTTTCCAAAGCTAGAAAAGCTTGCATGTAAATGGAGAGAAGGAGAAATAGTAGCTGAAGGTAAAGAGGTGAATACATGGACTAATAATAATGTAGTGGGAGAAATCCACTGTTACATTAACACTTTAAAAGAGGCTCAGAACAAGAAGGGATGCTGCCTCTTAGTTTCAGATGCCTGAAAGGGTGAATGTATGTACTGCCAAGACCTCTCCGGCTTTGGAACCGACCAGAGCAAACAGAAGCCTGCAAACCTGAGTGGCCTCGTCCGGAGACGTTCTGGTCAGATGATGCTCACTAGACTAATCGTGACTGTAGGAGACTCTAGTAATTCTGACGTTCTTTTTCCACTTTATATCTGCCGTAGTGCGAGATGGTAACACACTGGCGTTGTTTAGAGAATAATTTTTTTTAAGATTTTATTTATTTGTCAGAGAGCATAAGCAGGGGGAGCGGCAGGCAGAGGGAGAGGGAGAAGAAGCAGGCTCCTCACCGAGCAGAGAGCCCGATGCGGAGCTCGATCCCAGGACCTTGGGATCATGACCTGAGCCGAAGGCAGATGCTTAACAACTGAGCCAGCCAGGTGACCCCTGAGGAGGTTTTAACTCCACCTCCGAACATATGCAGGCATGAATATCGGTATTATCACATGGCTTATTTACATAAGGTGGTTGAATCACACCGCTAATACCAGTATTAGACCATATTCTGGTATGGTCATAGTACAGTGGAGTTCCATTACAGAACAAACTGGAAGAGTTAGAGAGGTATTCTCCGTAGACTCAAACCTTGCCCTCATACCAAATACTATTATGGACAGGCATCATTACAGGTAGCCGTGATTTTATTATTTATTACAACAAATTATGATTTGCTATTTCTGGGTTCTGAGACGGTTGGAGGGAAAGCTAGTCACCCTGTCTCAGCTCACAGCCTGGCACAGAGACTGGTCTCCTTTTTGTGCTGTTCATAGCAGGGCCCACCTCCTTCCTGGGGGAGGACACAGGTGGTATTCAGAATAGTTCTGTCCCTGCTAATTGTACGACAGGGTGTGTCTTACCTGTTTCCGGAGCAAGGGCAGTCGTAGTCGGGCTCAAGTACATGTGTCCACAGTATGTGGTTTGCAGGTCTAGAAGATTCCCACAGGCATGGCTCTTGAGCCTCAGTAGCTAGTATGGAAGGCCATTGCCTCATGGCTACTTTGCCTTCTTTCAGCATTAAAATAGTCAAGAGGCTCTGTTGGCTGAGGGTGCAGGCCCCCTTCCGGTGCTGGGCCCTGGCATCAGCCAGCCTTCTCTGTTGCCTTGGCCTGATGCATTTCACTAAAGCCTCATTATCCAGCCTGACTCCCAGCCTTTACTTTCCCCCTGGAAAAGAACTCCTAATCTGCTTATTCTAGCTAATATTTTTTCCTCTGAATGCCTCTCCTCATTAAAAGCAAATTCAGTTTGTTCCACAATGGGGGACCTGTCTCCCCCAAAGCCCCCCCTTTTTTTTGAGAGAGAGAGAGCACATGGGAGAAAGGCAGAGGGAGAGAGAATCTTTTTTTTTTTTTTTTTAAGATTTTATTTATTTATATGAGACAGAGAATGAGATAGAGCATGAGAGGGTCAGAGGGAGAAGCAGACTCCCTGCCGAGCAGGGAGCCCGATGTGGGACTCGATCCTGGGACTCCAGGATCATGACCTGAGCCGAAGGCAGTCGCTTAACCAACTGAGCCACCCAGGCGCCTGGGAGAGAGAATCTTAAGCAGGCTCCAGGCTCAGTGCAGAGCTCAACACAGGGCTCGATCTCATGACCCTGAGATCATGACTTGAGCTGAAATCAAGAGTCGGACGCTTACCTGTCTGAGCCACCCAGCCACCCCCCAGCCCTCTTATGTCTCATGGTCCAGTGTTGTTTCCATTAGGTACTAAAAGCCCGAATGCCATTGGGAGACATGTTTGGTACCCAGAAATGGGGGTCCCCCATACTAAGCTGAGATAAGTGGTAGTCACGCCTAGGTGCAATTTATTGTGAGGTATGCCATGAGGCCTCCCATAGCCTTCCTCATCTCAGGATGGGGTTATTCCCCATGGGAATTTGGATAGACTATACGATGCCTACTGCTTTCATCCAACAAGAAACCCATTTTTTTCTGTTTAATAGCTTTCTATTCACAAAAACGGGTGATCTGTGTTTGTGCGTACAACACACTGCACATGCTGCTATATTTTGTCCATTAAAACTGGGGGACTTTATTTTTTAAGCAGGCTCCACGTATAGCATGGAGCCCAGCTTGGGGCTTGAACTCATGACTCTGAGACCAAGACTTGAGCTGGGATCAAGAGTCAGATGCTTGGGGCGCTTGGGTGGCTCAGTTGGGTGGTCATGAGATTGAGCCCCACCACATCGGGCTCTGTGCTCAGCATGGAGTCTGCTTGAGATTCTCCCTCTCCCTCTGCCCCCTCCCTACACTCGTGCTTGCTTGCTTGCTGTCTCTAAAAAAAAAAAAAAAAAAGATGCTCAACTGGTTGAGCCACCCAGGTGCCCCCAAATCAGGGGCCTTTCTATAAGTATTTGATTTTCAAGGTTTATAGTTGTATACAGGGCAATTCATCTGCCAAGACTTGTAGACCACCCAGTCCAAAGACCCAGTGGGGAGTAGTTTCAGGAAATTCCTTCCCAGATGACACCCTTCATAGTAGGTGTAATCTAAAAACTTGAAAGACGCTGGCCCGTCACTCGGGTCACCTTCAGTCGTCAGCAGTTACTCTAGCTCAGCGTCATATCCTGAGACCAGAATGTCTCCCAGAGTGACTCCGGCCCTGTTTGCTGGCTTCCATCAACGTTGTCAGGTTCCAAAGGCAGGCTGGGCAGGGCAGGCGCAGGGCCCCACCGTTCCAGGCATCCCCTGTGATTGTGCTAAGGACCGAGGTAACCTCTCGCTCCCTCCAGGCACTCGTGGCATGCCAGACTGCCCGTTTCCCTTGAATACCTGCCTGTTCATCTCTTTGCCCTCAGCTGCCTTTCTCCTCTCTGCGTGGCACTGATTTTCACTCCACTCTTCCCCCTTTGGAAGGGATGTTGGCTTTAGCCACTGCTCTCATCTAGCTCGCCGGCAGCACAACCAGCCTTGTGAGGGCCGTAGAAGATAGAGTTACACAGCCCCGAATGGGGGGCTGTTCCCGCCACTGAGCAATACAGCCCCATTCACTGTGAGCCCCCACTTAGCCCCATGGGGCGTGGGCACAACCCAACCCATCAGAATTTGAAAAGAGAGCTACGATCTCTTACTTACGGACCATTCATGCTTCCGACACCACAGTGGCAGGTCGGGTCCTAGTGGGTTCAAGGTCAGTGCAGATGATGTGGGAAAGAATTGTAGAGTCCTGCCATCAGCCTCTCCTCATATCCCCCAGAAAAGCGGACGAATCTATCCCGTGGGGACCCTCCTTTGGCTCCCACCCCATGCTGAGTGTGAGCATATGCTTGTGACGCTGTGTAAGCCTGCCCTTCGTGCCTTTCTCTCTCCCTGTTTCAGACCACAGATGTGTCAGTTGCCTGTTCCGGTTCTGTATCAGGCCAGCACTCGGAGGGTGACACGTTACACGCCGCGTCCATTTGACACGTCTCTTGGCCCATTGTGGGAACCATGGCTGACCCAACTGGCACAGTATCTTCTGTTCCAATATAGTATTTTAAGCCTATTCGTCTACAGTCAGGAATGCAAAGCTACTTTAACGGGCCCCTTGAATTTCCGGAGTGATTTCCTGAGGCTCATGCCCCATGCGAGCATCCCCTTTCCTAGTCCAGTTTTTCCCTTCCCCTGAGTCCGTAAACACCCCAACACGGGCGCCTGGGTGGCTCAGCCGGTTAAGTGTGCGACTCTTGATTTCGGCTCAGGTCATGATCTCAGGGTTGTGGGTTTAAGCCCCGTGTTGGACTCCATGCTGGGCATGGAGTCTACTTAAAAGCAACACAGGAGCTTTTCGCATTCAGTGTTTCCATCACTGCAAGGGAAAGAGCATGCAGTTCAGCCCACCGAGCTGACCTGTTCCTACATTCTTCAGAGATTGCCCTCAGTTGGTCAGAGTGCAGTAGCCGTCCAGACGAGATACTGTCTGTCCGCCTTCGCACAGCCGTCGGCGGCCAAGCAGCTTTCTGTTGGTCGTGGGGAGCCGCCACAGGGCTCCTCCCGCGACTCCTCGGGAGCCTCCCGCCACCTGCCCGGGCGGTGCCCGTGTAGCGCTTCCTGTGTAAACCCTCCCCACGTATGAAGGAACTCTCTGGGGCACCGCCTTCTTCATCGGAGACACCACTCAGGACACGGTCGGTACTTCCGGTCACAGGAAGATCTGTCCTCCAGGCAGAAGGAGGTTTCCATAAACGCCCAATAGCGGGCTGGTAACTGTCTCCCGAATGATGCATATCCCACGCCGCACGTGCAAATTCCCTGGCCCGAGGTCTCAGCAGTCGCCCCCGGGGGTAACTTGCAGGCTTTTGCCTGAAGCCCTCTGGTCGGTTTCGCCCAGGGCCGCTGTACAGAGTCGGTCCCACCCCCTCTGATGTGTCACTGATTCAAGTGGTCCTCTCCTTTCGTCCACTGGGTGTCCACTCTGCCAAATTACCAACCAGTGTGGGCTTGGGCCCTTGTTTAAATCCTTTATTGCCGAGGGCGCTCCTCGTTCTCTCAGCGGGGTATGTCTCCAGCACCCACACATCCGCACCACACAAGGGCGCGCACATTCCCCAGGCCCAATGACAGCCCCAGGCCAGGGAACGTGCCCAGACTCGAGCCTTTCTTCTCCCCTAACGGTGGTGACCTGACCTGCCCCCCTCCCCGACACTGTCCGCAGCCAGATTTACTGCCACGGGGAACTCCTGTACCAAATGCAGATGGCCAAGCTCTACCAGAATGACCAGCAGTTTGTGGACATGCCACTGTCCTCGGCTCCAGGTGAGGCACAGGGGGGCCCCACCTCCTAAAGCTTCTGCACCAAAGATGACAGAGGGCGAGACGAGGCAGAGAGGGGCCTCCATCAGGGAGGGGCTCCTGGGGTCCACCTGACCCCTCCTTGCCACCTGGACCCCCGACCAGGTTCTGCAGCGCTTTGGTGAGCTGGCCGCTGCCCACAACCCAAGCACCCCCCACAGCAGCTGCAGGCTTTCGTGCAAGAGCACTACCAGGCCGTGGGGCAGGAGCTGCAGTCCTGGACTCCTGCGGACTGGAAGGACAGGTAGCTCCTGGACAGGAAACAGGAGTGGGCCCTTCAGACAGGCCTGCCTGCCTGAACCCTGTGCGGTCAGCGTTCTTCCAGTCCCGGTTCCTGCAGAAGATCTCAGACCCCAAGCTGCGAGCCTGGGCAGGGCAGCTCCACCAGCTCTGGAAGAAACTGGGAAAGAAGGTATCCACTCCTGGGTCTCAGCCCAGGGGATGGAGCTGGGAGAGGGGGATGCCAGCTTGGGGCCCCATTGCCCTTAGAGCACAGACTGGGACGCACTAAGAAGACAGCCCCCCACACGCTGGGTCCTTGAATGGAGCTCTCTAAGAAGAATTTCTGGAAGGGGAGAAGGGAATGCCTACTTCTAAATTCTCACCTTCTCCCTGAAGCCCTCACCATCCTCCCCCATCCCCACCTGCCACGTCCAGGCTGCCCACCTAGGCTCTCTCTTCCGGGAGCTAATCAGGTCAGGACTGGGTGGTGGCAGCAGAGATGAGGGAAGGGGAGTGGAGGAAACGGTCCCCCTACCTGGTCCTGATACTGGCCGCCGCTTGGTGAGCCCCTGCCAGGGCCGGGCTGAGTTAGCAGGGACTCCAGAGGCCGGCCTGTGGGGCCGAGCAGACCTGGCTTGCGGCAGCTCCGGCCTTGACCGAAGCCACACGGCTGACCAGCCGCAGAGCCAGAACTCCTGCACCGGCCGCCAGGGCCGCCACACGGCGGGGCCCGTGGGCTCCCTGTGCCCTCCGTCCCGACTGCAGGTGAGGCCAGAGGTCCTCAGCCAGCCGGGGCAGTTCTCTCTGATCTACTCGGCACACCCCTTCAGCGTGCCTGGCGGGCGCCTGGTGGAGTTCTACTGCTGGTGAGCCGCCGGGGCTGCAGGGCGGGAGTCGGGGAGCCCGGGGCCAGCGGGCTGTCCGGGCAGAGGGGGGCACCCTGACTGGCCCGGGTGCCCAGGCCGGTGCGTGAGCTGTCCGTTTCCCCAGGGACTCCTACTGGGTGATGGAGGGGCTGCTCCTCTCTGAGATGCCCGGGATGGTGAAGGGCATGCTGCACAACTTCCTGGACCTGGTGCAGATGTAAGGGGGGGCGGGCCCCTCAAGGCTGGGGCGGAGAAGGGGGTGCCAAGGGCTTGGCGCCGGATTGGCCTTGGCCTTCGCCGCTGGGCAGACGCACCTGAGCCCGCGTCCTTCCTGGCAGCTACGGAAAGGTCCCCAACGGGGCCCGCGTGTATTACCTGCAGCCGAGCCAGCCCCCCCTCCTGACTCTCACGATGGACCGCTACGTGACCCACACCGACACCGCCTTCCTCCGGTGGGCCCCCCGGCCCCCCTGCTGCCCCGCAGGCCGCCCTACCTGGGACCTCCCAGGGTGGGACTGAGGGGCCATGCCTGGGCTGCCGCGGTGCCTGGCTCCACCCCAGGGACAACATCGGGAGCCTGGCCTTGGAATTGGACTTCTGGATGGAGAACAGGACCATCTCTGTGAGCTCGGGGGAGGGGGGGGCGAGTGCTACGTTCTGAATCACTATGCTGTCCCTTATGGGGGACCCAGGTAAGGAACCGCCTGCCAACCTCTCAGTCTCTCGTGATTCACTCTGGTCTGAGGGCCATGACTTAGCCCTGCCTCTCAGATGCTGATACTGAAAGCCCTGGGCAATCCAGGGCCCACGAAGGGCAATCCAAGGGCAGTTGGAGCAACATGGCTTAGCCTCCAGCTTGCACTTAGAGGCTCCTAGTGCCAGGATGCCCATTTTCCTCTTCCAGGCCAGAGTCTTACAGCAAAGATGCTGAGCTGGCAGACACGTTGCCAGAAGGTGAGCAATAACAAGGTCAGGGATCGGGGTGGGGCTGAGAGCCTGGTGTTGGGTGTCGAGCCCTGGCCCTCCCTGCCACCCCCGCCCCCACCCCGTCCCCTGCTGCTTTGTCCTCACAGGGGACCAGGAGGCTCTGTGGGCTGAGCTCAAGGCTGGGGCTGAGTCTGGGTGGGACTTCTCTTCATGGTGGCTTGTCGGAGGCCCAGACCCTACATCGCTCAGCAGCATCCGCACCAGCAAATTCGTGCCTGTTGACCTCAATGCCTTCCTGTGCCAGGCAGAGGAGCTGATGAGCAACTTCTACTCCAGACTGGGTGAGCCAGCAGGAGGGGCGGCTTGGGTCCTGCTTCAGCCTGGCCGTGGAGCTGGAAGTAGGACCTTGAATGAAGGGCCTCCAGCCTCCTAGCCCACTCCGTACCTCACCCCTAGGGCAAGAGTACGTATGGAGCCCACACTCCACTCACCCTCCTCCCTTTCTTACTGGGAGGGACTCCTAGGGTCTACGAGAGGACACCTGAGTCCACACATTCAAACTCCCTCCATTCTCTCTCCCCAGACAATTGCCCTCGGACCTGTCGGAGCTAGGGAAATACACACGGCCAGTGCCCTCCTAGGACGGGCCCGGGAGCAGGCCAGTGCAGGTCCTGAGAGCCCTATAGGGCCATGGCTCAGGAACTCAAGAGCCCTATAGGGCCATGGCTCAGGCAGCCAAGGTTGACCTCTTTCTGGAAGGCATGGGACCCAAGGTCAGGCACCTCGGTTGCTCAGCCTAAAGACAGTGTCACCCCAGGGAACGACATCCAAGCCACAAAGTACAGAAATCTGTCGCAACAGCGCTTGGCTGCCATGAGAGCCATCCTGTGGGATGAAGAGAAAGGGGCCTGGTTTGACTATGACCTTGAGAACGGAAAGAAGAACCTAGAGTTTTACCCATCCAACCTCACTCCTCTCCGGTCTGTTTCTCTGACCCAGACGCTGTGGACAAGGCCCTAAAGTATTTGGAGGTGAGGGGGGCAGCAGAGCAGGCTGGTATACTGGGGGCAGGACCACCTGCTCTCTCCCTGAGTCTGAACTAGGGACCTCTGGCAAGTGGAGCCACCCCCTCCTGCCCCACCCCTGGGTCTGAGCCTGCGGGTCCCGCTGGAGCCACCAGGGGGCAACTGTGAGCCAAGAGGACAAAGCCCAGGAAGGGGGACATCTGGCTTGAGGAGGGCCCAGCTTCTTGGCTCCTCATCCAGCCCCCACCCACAGCCCTAGAAATGTCTGGAACCTTCTAGGACAGCCAGATCTTGACCTACGAGTACGGGATCCCGACCTCTCCCCAGAAAACAGGCCAGCAGTGGGGCTTGCCCAATGCCTGGGTCCCCCTGCAGGACCTGGTCATCAAAGGTAGGGAGTAGGGAGGTGGGGATGGGGCATATCCCAGGGCCTTTCCCCATTGCATCTGGAGGGTCGGCCTCCTGGTGCTGGGGAGGTGTGAACAAAGCACATAGGGTCTTTCTCTGGCTCTTCTGGTCTCTTGGCTTCCCACTCAGCAGACCTTTGATAGAGGGAACCAGCCCTCCTTTCTCCCTCCAAAGCCAGGCCCTGGGGAAGGAGCACATTGGCTTTTCATGTGGCTCACGATGGAGGTCTTAGGGCCCAGGCCTCTTTCCCTCCTTGAGGAGAGAAAGGCTCTGGCCATCCCAGGGGACTCAGGAGATTCAGTGTCCTGCCTGGGGTGGGGTCTAGGTCTGGCCAAGTCTCCTTCACCTCGGGCCCAGGAAGTGGCTTTCCAGCTGGCTCAGAATTGGATCCGAACCAGCTTTGAGGTCTCTACTCCCAAAAGTCAGCCATGTTTGAGGTGAGCTGCTCCTGAGCCCAGAGCCTCCTGGGCTCCTCCCCATGGTGAGCTGGGGGGATGCCAGGCTTTGCCAAGCCCAGGGACAGTGGTGACGCCCGGTGGCCGTTCTTGGGCACTGCAGGGGTCAGAGCTGCCGGCCAGAGCAGCTTCTCCCAAAGGGGCTCCCATCTCTTGCTCCCCCTGGGGGGCTGAGGTGGGGAGCCTGGGGGTGGTGCCCCACCTTAGAGCCTGTCCTTTTGTTCCCAGTATGACATCAGCAGCGGTGGTCAGCCAGGTGGTGGAGGGGAGTATGAAGTTCAGGTGAGTGGGCCCACATCCTACTGGGAACTCCAGGGCTGGCTGTGTTGTCCCCACAACTGGCCATGACCTCCCCTGTCTGGGCCTCGGTTTCCTCCCATGTATGTGGGTCCCCAGGGAGGAGGCTGACTGGAGCTCCTTTGCACCCCTGGGGCTGGGCAGTTCTCGAGCCTCTGGGTGGGGATCTCACAGCCCCTAAAAGGATTTGAGGCCTTCCCCAGAGATCTTGCCCCACTGACCCTGTCTTTCTCCAGGAGGGCCTTGGCTGGACCAGTGGAGTGGTCCTGATGCTCCTGGACCGCTATGGTGACCGGCTGAGCTCGGGACCCAGACAGCTTTCCTGGAGGCCCCTGCCTCACGGCTGCCCTTCTGCTCAGCCTCCTGCCACAGTATGGGCCTCCCTGCCCCGTCTGCCTCATTAAACTTCTGCGTGAGTCCCTACCTTCGCCTGCTTCTTCATCTTCCATCCCCCACCCCCAGCCAGTCCTTGGAGTGGGGTCAGGGGAGGGACCTAGAAGTCACGGGTTGGACCCTTGTCCCTCCTGGAACATCAGTAAGGGGGACGTCCTGTTTTGTGGGGACACAGTCCCATACCCCATGCAACCTGGCTTCCCAAACACATACTCCAAATGCTTTATTGTTCTCTTGAGATGCTTACAAATACTGAAAATCACCCAGCCCGGGGCCCAGTAGCCATGGCCCAGTGGTGGGCAGGGAGGTGAGCTTAGTGTTAAGGCATGAAGGGCCGAGGCCAGACAGCTGGTGGCCTGGTCCTCTGCTCCCCATTTCTGTCACCGTTTCGAGGCTGAAGGGATGGCAGCCAGACCTCAGGGTCCTCTCGCTCTGCTGCCTCCTCTCCTGCTCAGGTCCCCCCCGGGGGCGTCTGAGCAGCCCTCCACCCGTTAGACACTCAGCCTGTACAGAACCCGTCTAGCCACCTCTCCCTGCCGCTTCCCTCCTCCTCCAGTCTCTGGATGTCCGAGCTTCGTCCCTTCTGGCTCTAAGCAAGGCACGAGTGGAAGGGAGAGGGCTGGACTGGGGGCTGGAGGGGGGGTTTGGTCCCTTCCCCCCCAGCTGGAGAGATGTTGGTACGTACCCTCAGATGGGCATGGGCAAAGCCACAGAGCCACGGCCATGGGTATGGGGTTGGGACCTCAAGGCTGACACGTGAGGTCTCTGGCCCTTGAACAAAGTAATAACAAAAATGCGGGAGAGCGGGGTTTGAGAAGTACACCGCCTGAGCTGTTCCCCCACTCCGGAGGTGGCTCTCCTCAGCCCCCAAGGGCCCTGCAACGGGGGGGCTGAGGCAAGAGGGGATCTTTGGCAGATTCTGGTACCATCTTTTGTCCTTTGCGAAGGCAAACACAGGCTGGGGAGCGCAGGTGCCAGGTCAGAGCTTGAGGCTCCCTCTGCCAGTTCCGCAGCCTGGGGCAGGACCCTGAAGGGTTATTGCAAATTCGGAGTTCCCGGGAGCCTCCCCACTTTTTATCTGCTGGCTGGTTCTCTAGGGGGCCTGAGCTCAGACATTCACAGGACCCGCTCCTTAGAACAGTACCAAGGCCTGTACAAGGGCTCTGGGAGCACTCGTGCGCGGCCTGGGGCCCAGGCTGCGGCTCTTCTCCAGGGGCCGAGCCGCGCAGCAGGCGGGCTGGCCTGAGGGTCCAGGAGGCCCACGCCAGGAGTGGTGTGGTCAGTTCATGAACTGAGTGTAGCCCTCAGCTCCGGTGACGATGACGTCCATCCAGATGCGCATGGCCTCTGCGGACGGCGCCACCATGTAGTACAGCCGGTCATGGGTCTTCACACAGAAGGTGAGGGCTGGGTTCGGGCTCTGCGCCGGGAGGGAGGAAGGTCTAAGACAGGGCTCACCGCTGACATTCCGTCTGCCCTTTGCCCTCCCTGGCTCCAGGGTGCCCTGGAGCTCGAGACGGAGTCCCAAACAGGCCCCAAACCTAGTGCCCACCCGTCAAGGGGGCCCCAGGCCGAGATGTTCCCCTCCTCACATCTGGGCCGTACCCTACCATGGGGGGGGGGCGGCTCTGTTTCTGGGCACCCCTGGGCACAAAAGTGAGTATCAACAGAATCAGACACAGAGGCCTATTCCAGTGAGGACCCAAGCCTCCCCTCGGCACCAGAGGGGCAGATGGGAAAAGCTGCAAGTGGGATGCTGGGCCCAGGACCCCAGAGGAGCAGAGATCAGGGCTGAGGCGGCACCAGAGGCTTGCAGGGAGGCTGCTTTGCATGAGGGCGGAGAGCCCAGCCTTCACACCTGTCCCCTTTATCAATCCCGTCAGCCCAACCCCGTCCCTGAGAAGCCCTTCCTCCCCCTCGCAGCCATCCCTCTGGCGCCACCTACCTCCCCACAGGCCTGCTGTCATCTCAGGAGAGGGGGCAGCGAGCCCCTCAGGCCCACAGGGGCTCCCTGCAGCCCCCGCTGCTCCTCCCTCAGGCCCGGGGAAGGGGGGTGGGGGGGGAGAGTAAGGGGTCAGGGGCCAGGAGGGGCCAGGAGGCATTAATGTGCAGTAGTTCTGGTTACAGGTAGGGAGGGAGGGGTACCTCAGTCACCACAGGGAAGCTGAAAAACCTCTTCTGGGAAGGGGAGAGGGAGAGAGCAAGAGAGAGTTTACAAAGAGGCTGAGGAAGGGGTCCAGGACTCGAGACGACAGGCTGCTGGGCGCACCCCTTCCCCTGCGGCCCGCCCTCACCTTGGCCGCACTGCGCAGGTGGTCATAGTACACTTCTTCGATGGCCTGGAAGTAGATGACCCCCTTCAGCTTCGTCTCATGCTTGTCTGCAAAGAAAATAGGGCCGGGCTGAGGAGGCCCAGCATCCCTCAGGCGAGGGGCCACCGATGGAGCTTCCCCGTCTGGGAAAACGGGCTCATTCCCAGGACTCCGAAACCGAGCCCACCAGGGAGTCCTGAAGACATGGCCCGTGCTCAGCCTTGCTCAGAATTAGAGAAGGCAGATTAGAACCTCTCCTGAGATACCACTTCGCACCTATGAGAAGGGCAAAAATATGCAAAAAATAAACAACACGCTTTGGGCAAGTTTATGGAGAAACAGGTGGGCTAACAGATGACAGGTGGGGTATACAGTGGTAAACCCTTTGGGAGGATCTGGCCGAGTCTACCAGAATGAGAAAGGTGTTTGCCCTTTGAGCCAATGATTACACTTACGAACACTTACCTTACAAATAACAAACACGTGATTGTTCACCACAACGATATTTGTAGTTTGGAAACCCGTCCATCAAGTAGAGATTGGTTAATAAATTAGAGTTTAGTACAGGATGGGATACTAGACCTCTGTTAAATGATAGAGAAACACCTCATGGGGTAGGGTGGAAAAAATACAGATTCAGAAATACACCTTTCAAATGTATCCAATATATTTCCTATAGAAAGATCTGCTAGGATAACAGTAAAACAAGGAACATATCGTATGCCATTTTTTGTGTAAGAAAAGGAGTAAGAGGGCGCCTGGGTGGCTCAGTTGGTTGAGCGGCTGCCTTCAGCTCAGGTCATGATCCTGGAGTCCCGGGATCGAGTCCCGCATCGGGCTCCCTGCTCGGCAGGGAGTCTGCTTCTCCCTCTGACCCTCCTCACTCTCATGCTCTCTCTCAAATAAATAAATAAATCTTTAGAAAAGGAGTAAGAATCTCTGCATTTGTTTACATTCTAAAGAAACTACAAGGGTACGCAAGAGATTAATAAAAACGGTTATCTGTTTTGAGTAGAGGCATAATTCTCAATGTAAACCCTCTTACGTGTTTTTTTAACTGTAGGAGTGCATTTACCTATTCAAGTCTAATAGTAAAAACCAGAAGGAAGGATGTGGCATCTGGAGGCCGGTGGGGGGACAGGAAGGAGTGGGGCCGACAGCAGAGGTGACCGAGCCGGCGGGAAGGGACAGGTCACTGCCAAGGGAAAGCCTAGGGCCTGGGCCGTCTCATGGCAAACACTGTTCACAACCAAAAGGTCACACCGTCAACTAAGCTCAGACAGTGACAGCTGACAGGCTGCCCCTTGGGGTGCACCCTCACCCCCGTGTCATTTCAGGCCTGAGTCCCTGAGCCAGGAGCTTCAGCCTCCTCCCGTGCCCCCGCCCCACCCTCTGCCCCTTCGACTCCCCTTCCCTAAGGACAAGTTGGTGAGCTTCCTCAAGCAAACTGAATCCTGCTGCCTCAGCCCGCCAGCCTCTCTGCTGCTCCCTCACTGGGACCCTGCTGCCATCTTGGCTTGGCAAAGGCTGTTTACAGGCCACTGCCCTCTGGTCCGGTCTCACGCGTCCTTCCCCGGCACCAGCCCCAAGTTCTCTCCGGCCAGGCGGAGCTTCTCCCGGGCCCTTAACCGGAAGCTCTGTGTACACTGGAATAGTCTCCGTGCCCTTGGCCAACTCCTAAGTAGTCTTCAAGACCCACTGCGAATGGGACCACTATGGTGCCCGGTCACGCGCTCCTGGGCTCCCATGGCACGGACGTCCCTCCGTAGAGCTGACCCTGCTGAATCTGAGCCCTCCTCTGCCCGTTCACAGGTCTACCTCCTCCAACAGCAACTATGTGCCTAGCACACAGTAAGTGCTCAGTGTTGAATCAGTGAGTCCGAGGCACTGGCGTCACCAGAAATCAGAGATCCTTCTCTTAGGAACCTACCCTCTAGTGGGGAGGAAAGCACACACATACGGGCGTTTATGAGCTACGCGACCTTGGGCATGGCTGGGAACGGCAAGGGCGCATCTACACGTCCGAGGCAGTCAAGAGAAGCAGGTGGTCAGCACAGCGTCTGGCACCTGCCGGAGCCTCTGTGATCACAGCGCAGACAGAGCCTCTATAAGGCAAGGGTTCTACATGGCAGAGGGCAGGACCCGTTCCCGGTGAGGCAGGGCCAGATCAGACGCTGCATCTGATCTGGACCCCAGAGAATAGAGGGGTTCCGCCAAGTTAGTGGGAGGAGGGTCCAGGCCAGGGTAGGGAGAATGGCAAGTTCAAGGCAGAAGCAGGCAAGTCACACCCAGGGCCCCGATCAGGCCCCCGGCCCACCTCCGTCAGACACTTGCGCTTGGGACAAGGATGCAGCCCCACCTGCTTCCCTCCAACAGCAGCCCCTTCCCACCTCTTCCTTCGCTGGAAACCGCATCAGCTCCAGCCCCCGCTTCCTTACCACCCACCTCTCCTCATCTTGTGCCATCTGGCTCCCGCCCTGGACACAAAGGCCTCTGGGTCCGCATTATTCTTGGCCTCTCTGCAGTGTCCCTCTTCACTGGCAACACTCCCTGCCTACAAATGCCGGCTCCTCCGGCTGGCTTCCCTCCCCGTTTCCGCCCCTCCGCAGAACGTGATCTTCATTTCACTAACCCTCAGGAAGCTCGTGAAGGCCCAGCGCCAGCGCAGCACCTGGCCTGTGGCTTCCCGCCTCCTGCCCTCCCCCTTGGCCAGCCCCTCCTCCTCCTTCCCCAGGGTTCAGCCCTTTCCCTCTTCTCTGCTCCGAAGTCGAGCCGCCTGGGTTCAGTTTTAGCTTGGCAGCTTAGTAGCTGTGAGACCTTGGGCAATTTACTTACTTCTCTGAACCTATGTTCCTCATCTGTAAAATGGGTATAAAACAGTGCTTCCCGCACATGATGATGAAAAGGCAACGCGATGCAGGCAGAGTGCTTAGCGCGGCACCCGGTTCGTGCAGCGCTCAGTGAGTATGACCTGCCATTACTATTATTCCAGCACAATCAACTTTAACCCTGACCTGGCTCCTAAATTTAGGTGCCCCCAGGCACTTCAACCTCAACATGCCTGAAATGAAACTCTTCTCCCCAGGCCTGTTTCTCTCAAATGCCCACAAAGTCCCTTCCAGCCCAGGTGGAAACATGGGGACACACAGGCCTCTGCCTCTCCTGTCTCGCACAGCCAGGGCCCAGGCAATCAGGGAAGGCCTCTTGGAGGGGGTGGCACTTGGTTAGGGACCAGGTTAGACGGGAGGCAGGCACTCCAGGCCTGGGTGTCTCTGCCACCAGACACTTAGGCCCTCTCCTTCCAGGCTCTGAACAGGATTGCTCTCCCCGGCTTTATGGCTAGATGGAGCTGGGTGACTGGCTGAGCAGCCCCACTAGTGACCTGAGGACAGACCCCAGCCGGGGCATTTAACGCCCATGCAAGGCGCAACTGGTCTTCTCTTTACTCTCTGCCACTGCGGCCTGCAATGTTCTAAAAATGCATGCTCTCGAACAAAGGGAACACTGGCGCAGAGGGGAGCAGAGCCCCCACCAACCCACAGGGTACCCGGACTCATAGCGGGTGAGAAAGGAAGCTGCGGTTTTGAGCCACTGGGATCTCAGGACTGGCTGCTCCGCAGAACGCCCTGGCCCCTCCCGACCTGTGTGCCACACAGCATCCTGCGCTCAGCGTGGGGACTGTCCAGAGGGAACTCCAGGGACAGGCGACTACGCTGGAGGCAGCGTGGAGAGCAGAGGGAGCAGGACGCGCCAGGGGGCCTGTCCCCAGGGCCGTCCCGAGCGCTCGCTGGCCCCGCTCAGCTGCTTGTCTTAGAGCCTTTGAGGGGACGTGCCCAAGGCGGAAGCCACCGGCCTCCACACGCCCACGGAGCCTGGGCGTCCCCTACAGCACACCCATCCTGCCTGGCTTTCCCAGTCTGCCCACTCTCTGCCTCCCTGACGGCAAGCTCCAAGGGACAGAGCCGTAGCCACCCGGCTCGTCACCAAGGCCTCAAGCAGTGCCCAGAGCTTACTCCATGCTCGGTCATACTGCCGAATACGCGAATGAACAAAAACCGAAGGCGGACCGAGTACAGTCTGTACACCGTCCGGGAGGGGAGGACAAGCCCCAGCTCAAGCCCCCGGCCCCACACCGCTAAGCCTGGCCTCCCTCCGGAAGACCAGCTGTCCTGGGTGACAGCCCAAGGGTCCAGGCTCCGAGACGGTCTGACGGGAACTCACCCACGTAATAGGAAAGGGTGCGCTTGAGCCGGTCGAAGACAAACCAGCGCTTCTTCCATGATTTAATCTTGCCGCCCATCTTGACCAAGTAGCCGCGGCAGACCTGGCAAGAAGCAGGAGTGAGGAAGGACCCGAGGGCGTAGCCCCCAGACCTCTCCTCCCTGAGCGGCACTATAAAAGCCGTCGCCTGGGCCTGGATTTGGGGGGGCTGTGGCCCACACCTCTTCAGGCCAGCACACCAGGTCCTGGGACAGAGACCACCAGTGTTAGGGCAGGAACTGGGGCCACTATTCCGAAGGCCCAGGAGGTGCCCAGACTCCAGGGTCCTCTCCCCAGCGCCCGGGGCCACACAGGCCTCGCACCTTGCTGCTGAGCACCACGTGCAGGCAGGTATCGACGCCGTGGCCCGACGACTCAATGTGGGTCTTCAGGTCGAAGTCCTCCTTCCGGATTGGCAGGTAGCGGGTCAGAGGTCGTGCCTGGGAACAGAGGGCAGCGTCAGCAGAGTCTCCCCTCTTCCCTGCGTCATTCCCCTGTCCAGGCCCCTTGGCTTCAGTCCCGAACCCCCACTGCTGCCACCAGTCCCTCCCCGCCCCGGGGCGGTCACCCTGGTTTCAGAGCGCGTGTGGCAAAAGCAGAGACCTAGCGGGCCCGCACTGATGCAACCCCGGCCTGGGCAAACTGCTGAGTGGCTCCATGCCTCAGTTTCCCCACCTAGGACAGCCATCCCTGTCTTGTCCCTGTCCCTGGTCTCCCTCCTGGGCTGAACGGAATAAAGCAAGAGGCCAGAGGTGGGCATGCTCTGGGAAACAAAGCCCAATAAGCAATCTGGCCTATGACTTCTCATCGGACCATGTTTGATCTCATGGCCCCTCTGGGCCTCCCTTTCCTTATATGGCAAACGAGGGCTTCGAACTACATCATCACTAAGGTCTGCTCCATCTCAAAAATTCTGATACCAACTAGAACTTTTTCTCCTACTCCTCCTCTACATTAGAATGGCCGGAAAAGGAAACATCATCAATTAGAAAACGAAACACACAACTTTCAGGAGGTACCCCGAAGACGGGCTGGCTGTGTCCCCTCCTACAGCAGGCACCAGTGCCCCTACGGCGACACCTGAGCCCCAGGGCGGGGGGCTGTCGGGGAGAGAGACGCAAAGTGGCCACGGACTGGGGCAGGACAGGGGAGCTGGACTCCTGACGCGGATCCCAAGCGCGGAGGTAAAACTCAAGAGTTTCTGATTATTTTTTTATTTGTATTTTTTTGAGAGAGAGCAAGAGAGTGAGCGTGAGCAGACAGCGGCAGAAGGAGAATCCCAAGCAGGCTCCACACTCAGGGCGGAGCCCGACGTGGAGCTCGATCTCAGGACCCCGAGATCACGACCTGAGCTGAAATTGCGAGTCAGACGCTTAACTGACAGAGCCACCCAGGCGCCCCCTGGTTATTTCTTAATTCCCAAACCCAATCCAGGTGGCCTACCCCTTAGAATTCATGTTGCTGCCTCATGGGACATCAGGGAGCGGTGGTCGCTGGTCACTGCTGGGGAAGATCCCACAGGACCCCCACCCTGGGGGTTGGGGGGCTTTATAAGACCCAGCAGGAAGGACTAGCCCGAGTCCCATAGGCTCTCACAGTGGGGAGGGGGGCAGGATCTGCCACGAGAGACATGGGTGGAGCTCCCTATACAACCTCACTTCTCCCTCCACCTTCAACTGTTCTGCTCAAATCTGTGCAAAGAAAAAGCTCAGGAGTCCCGTTCCAGAATGAGTACAGCTCTCTCTCGGAGACGTAAACCAAAGTCCGAGTGACACCATCTGCTGGTGGGCGGCCTGGGGCTGCCGAGTCTGGTGCAGGGGGGGCCAGGACAGCCACGAGACACACACACACACCACACCATACACACGCACGCACACCCCACCCCCCCCACACACACCCCCACACCCCCCCACACACACACCACACACACACACCACACACATAACACACACCACACACACACCCCACACCCCACACACACACACACACCCACACCCACACACCACACCCCCCCACACACACACCACACACACCCCACTCACCCCCCCCACACAAACACACGCGTGCGCGTGCACCCAGGTCTCTGTTCCTGGGGGCTGAACGAGGCCCAAACAGAATTCTGCTTGTACTGAGCCAACAGCAGTCTTCTCTGGAGCAGACGCTTTACAGCCCCGCAGGGCTAGCCAGCTGTCCCCGCTCCTCCCCAGCCCCACCCTCAAGCCGACCGCCCAGCACCCCCGGGCGCCCACTCACCTGGGAAAACTGCTTCTCCCGCATCTTGACCTCCTTCTCCACCAGCTGCTGCCTCCTGGCGCTCTCGCTCTGCAGCCTCCGCTCTACCTGCTCGCGCCGCCTCCGCTCCTCCTCCAGGGCCTGCCGCCGGAGCTCCATCTCCCGCTCCTGCCCCCAAAGCCAGCGGTCGGCGCCCACGGCTGCCCTCTGTCGCCCCTTCCCCCGCGCCCCTCCTCAGGCTGGGGCCGAGCTGTGGGAGGCACCCACCTCAGAGGGCAGCCTGGCACCAGGGAGCATCACCCCCAGAACCCACCCTCTGCAAGCACCTTGCCGGTCGGGTTAAACACTTTCAAGTGCTCGGATCCGGGCTCTGCCGGATGAGCTCTGTGAGCCTGACAAAATCATTCAAACCCCCTGGGCCTCTGCCATCTCATCTGTAAAATGGGGCCGAGGGCGCCTCCCTTCAGGGATTATAGGGAAACTTACACGAGGTCGTGTACATAAACCGCCCCTCACGTATGCCGGCAGGACAGAAGCACCGAATAAGCGGGGCTCTTACACTTATCTGAATTCCTACCACACACGTCACCTAAGTGACTTTTCCCGATACTGAATTATTTTCAGTACTCCTTCCCTAATCATCACTAAGGCCCTTTGAAGCCAAATAACAAACACGTGTCATCTAACTTCAAATTTTATGGGGGAAAAAATGAACTTACAGAAGCCATTCTTAGGAGTCTAAAAGTCCTTAAACCAAATCATCAAACACAAAGCACGTCAGTGACATTTTATGTCCTCATCAACAGTAACGACCTTCACACCGTGAGCTCCTGTTTGCCATTTCTTCCCAGCTCAAAACCGAGCAGAGTCTCCTTTCTCTGTTTGCCAAGAGCTGCTTGTGAATATGCCCTCCTTCGACGGGAGTACGACTGAGAGGCCTTCTTTTCTGGCTGGCCTAGCGGCTGCCTCCCACCCCCCAAACCCCACTCTCACCTCCAGAGACGCAGAGCGCCCGGAGGGTGGAGACAGACCCCCCACCCCCTCCCCAGGCACGGGCTCCTCAGCCCCCAGCGCCCCCGTATCCCCTCCGCCAACACCCCTGCTCTGGCCTGGACACCTGCCTGCTCTTCTAGTCCTACCCCTTGAGCCCCCATTCCCGCCTTTCCTCGCCATCCCCAAGAGGAAGGACCTGCCGCTGGGGGTGGGGAGACCAGAATCAGAGTCCCCATGGCGGCCAAAACACCCACAGAGGCAAACGCGCAAAGGCCGGAAGGTGCCGCTGGGGAGATTCACGGTGGACAGCGCTTACTGTGCTGCCTGCCGCCTCTTGTCCTAAGAGCTGCGACACCTGCCACGTGGCCAGGCCTCCTCCACTTGAAGAACGCAATTAAAACCCTTTCTTCCTTGAGGGAAGGTCTGGAGGAGCCTGGGGGCGGAGGGGCTGGGGGCGGCCGGCGCCGGCCTGCCTCACCCTGGACTCCATGAGCCGGCTCTTCTCCGCGTGTGCTTCTTTCAGCATCTTCTCCATCTCCTCGATCTTGCCCACGTCCAGGCCGCTGGCGCTGGGGGAGGGGGAGGGGGAGAGCGGGGGGCATCAGGGGGCCGGGAGGCGGCTGGCAGAGGCAGGGCCAGCCCCCCGGGGCGGGTACCTGGACATGTTGTCGGGCGAGCAGGCCGAGTTGCCGCCCATGGAGATGCTGGTCTCCATGCTGTCCGAGCTCTCCAGGCTCAGCGTGTCGTAGGCGTGTTCGCCGTCCTCCCCGCGCTCCCGGCCGGCCGGCAGGTGGTGCAGGATGGAGTGGTGCATGAGCGGGGGGAAGCCGGAGGGGCCCGGCGGGAAGGGGGCCGCCCCGTGCAGGGCATCCCACTGACACTGCGCCTCGGCGGCAGCCTTCTGCTTCAACTCGGCCAGGCGCCGCCGCTGCTCCTCGATCACCTGCTGCCCTGCGGGACGGACGGGGGCAAAGTCACGGCGGGCCCTCTGGGGGACACTGGCAGCATCACAGAGGGAAGAGGGGAGCAGGGAGAGATCAGCACAGGGCCCACCCCTCGGCCCCCACAGCTTCCCTAAAGCCCCCCCCCTCCCCAGCCCCAGGTCCGGCTGCCCTGCCAGCACTCGGTCGCCTGCACGACCGGCCACGGCCACATCGTCCGGCTTCAGTGCTCCTTCTGCATCCTGAGCCCCACAGGGCACTGCCCCTGCCCCGGCGGTGCCTCCAGCTCACAACCATGGCCTGAAGAGCAGGGCAGGGCTCATGCACCCCCGGCCCCCCGCCTGCTGGGGAGGGGAAGGGGTGGGGGAGGGGGTCCGTGAGCAGGGTGTCCATGCAACCCCAGCAGTGATGCATAAGCAGGAGCAACACCAGCAGGGAGGAAGGGGAGACAAGGCAGAGCACAGCTGAGGCACAGCGAGCCCAGCTCGAGGGGCAAGGCCAGGGGACACCCCATCCCAGCTCAGCCGGTGGCGGGGGGGGGGGGGGGGGCGCAGCAGCGAGGACCTGCGCAGGATCATCATGCAGATGCCCAGGCGGGGCTGGCTGACCAAAGCAATGCCCCCAGTGACCAACGTTCTACCTGCTGGGTTGTCGGCTGGGGGGGGGCTCGGCAGGAAGCGACTCGCCTGGTGTGGGGGCCCCGGGCAGAGGGTAGGGTAGAGAGACACAGAGGGGATGAGACGAGGGAGACGCACAGACGTGGGCTTTCAAAACGACCAAAATGCACACAGGCAACAAGGACTCCTGGGTCCCCAGAGCCGGTATCTTAGGGAACCACCTCTGGAGGCCAACAGGTGCACCCCCTGCCTCCAGACAGGGCAATGTCCGTCCCGGCTCAGACCAACAAGCATCTCCCTTCTTTGCTGAGCTCTCTGGGAAGGATCGCACGGCCCCCAACCCTTAGTCTCTTGATAGACATCCAGGAAGCTCTTCTTCAGATATTGAATCTAAACTCTTTCTGTGCTTGCCTAGAACTCCATTAGAGCAAAGACACCCTGCGAAAGGTGTGGCACGGGGCGGGAGAGGGAGTATATATCCATATATCCAGGGCCCCCCGGGGAGAGTGGGGGGGGGGCAGGCCCACAGCCACTCACCCTTCTGCTGCAGGGCCAGCTGGCGCTTGGTCTCGATGTCCTGCAGCGTGGCCGCCAGGTTGCGAGGGAGGCTGCCTGTCCCGTTCTGGGCGAGTAGAGCACTCTGCGGGGAGAACGGAGCACTGGGACCTGGGGCTCGGAAGACCCCCCCTCCCAAGGCTGTCCTGGGCGGCTCTGACCCCTCCCCAGCGGCACAGCCTCCACGTCCCTACCCCAGCCATGCCACACACCCAGCCTGCCCACGGTCATCAGACCTTCGGGGAGGGGCTCCGGCCCAGGGTAGCCACGCTGAGCTGGGAGGAAGAGGAAGAAGAGCCAGAGGAAGAGGGGAGGGGGCCACTGCGGGTCCGGGGCAGGGGGCTGGTGGCCTCACCATCCATCTTGGAGCGGTAAACCTGGAGGGAAGAGATCCTGCCTGGTGAGCTCCAGCTCCCCCACCAGCCAGCACCCCCATGTCACCTAGGCTGACTGTGATCCAGGTCCCGCCCCGGCACCAGGCCAACAACAGCATTGAGCTTCTTGGGCCAGCCCAACGGACCGGTGTTACTGGTAGCCTCCAAGCCTTTTCCAGGCAGCTCCTCTCTGGACCAATCCCTGGTCTCAGATCTCAGACTGAGATCTCAGAAAAGGTCTCAGAAAATCGACCCATGTGAGGTGGCATTCACATTGGTTGGGCAGAGCTGTGCGGGAGACCAATGGGAGGCCGGGGTTCCTTCTGGTCCAGCCTGAGCCACTAACAGGCTGTGTGACCTTGGGCCATGTACCTCCCGGCTCTGAGCCCTAGATCTGCAAAAGGAGGGAGCAGAGCTAGACGAAGGAACGGCCAAGCTCCCTCGCAGCCCTCACGTTTGCTGAAGACGGGGTCTGGAGTCAAGAACCCTGACACCTCGCACAGGTTCTGCTACTTCCTAGTCATGGGGCGTTGGGGAAATGACTTATCTTCTCTGGGCCCCAGTGTCTGCTCTGTAAGATCAGAGAGTGAACTGCTGATGATCACATGAATCGAAACACATACAAATAGAGCTATCTTACGTGCTAGAAGAATCGAACTCCTCCCAAAGGGAACATGGAATTAGAGCTGAGACCACAAACGTAGAGGTGCGGTGCCTGCACCCCAGGAGGGAATCTTGGGCGCTGGGGTCCTGGGCACAGCCGCAGGTCAGTGGAGCACGCCCTGACCCCTTTCTCCATGCCACGGTCAGCAGCTGGCTACAGGCTCAGGTCGCCTGTACCCTGCACGGAAACGCTGAGGAGGCCTGGGCACGTCCTCATGGCTGTTACTTCAAAGTCTGTCCCACCAGTACTGCCCCCAAGTGTCACCCCTGGGGAGACCCGGACAGCAAAATGCCGGCCACACTAATTCCAACTGCAAGAGGCCCAAGAGGGCGTCATCATCCCCCCCCCCCGGTGACCGAGGGAGAGACTCCGGGCCTGAGCGCTGCCGGGGACAGAGCGGAGCCGTGGTCTGCCCCAGCACGAGGCACCAGACCCACCCCACCCTGGTCCCTGCCTCGGGAAGGCCCTTCCGCTGGACCGGCAATCCTCTAAGCCATCGGTGGATCAGAGGCTGGCCCTCCAGCTGCCCAAAGGGCCAGGACGCTGCCCGTGAGGAGACCTCAGGGCCCAGAGGCCCCTTTCTGCCCTGACTCGACTGACTGCCACCCCCGCCCCCCCATCTAAGGTGGCGCTATGTGACCGCTGGACCAGCAGGAGGTACCCAGAGCAGAGAGGAGCAGGGCTGGGGAGGGGCGGGCAGGGGGAGAGGGGTTACCTGCAGCTGCCGGGAAGCTTTGGCGGGCAGAGGCGGGGGAGAGGAGCGCGGGGAGGCCGCCGCGGGGCCGGTCCCCAGCCCGGCCATCAGCTCCTGGTACCACTGCTCTAAGTCTACGGCAGGGAGAAGCAGCTCCTCCATCTGGAGTGGGGCGTGGGGCGTGGGGAGCGGGCGTGGAGAGCAGGCGGGGAGGAGCGGGGCGGGGAGGGAGCGGGGAGGGGCAGGTTGGAGGAAGAGTAAAGGAAGACCTCGATCAGGGGGGAAGCAGGAAGGTGAGGGGGAAGGGAAGGGAAGGGAGGAAGGGAGAAAGGGAGAAAGGACAGCATAGAGAGAAGGAGGAGAAAAACAGTGAGAGAACAGTTGCTGCGAACACGCCAAGGGCAAAGAGGAACAGTCAGGACACAACTCCCAGACCGGAGACTCGCGCTCCGCCAGCCCCGATGGCGGCGGCGGCCGGCGCCCACAGGCACTACGCACTCCGGGGCTGGCCTGAAGCTCCGAAGCCGGGAAGCCGGGAAGCCGGGAAGCCGGGGCGGCGCGCGCACACACGCACGCGCACGCACGCACACGCACGCACGCACGCACGCGCACAGCCACACCAGCCGCGGGCTGGGGGTGGCAGGAACACACAGACCACCAACCTTGGGTGAAGGCGTGAGAGAAGCGGAGGAGGAGGAAGAGGGCAGCACGGGAGGAAGGCAGGTGGTGGGAACCAGGTGCCGGGAGGCAGAGGCCCAGAAAGGCAGGCCTGGCGCAGGGTTTGTGGGCACGGGCGAGGCGCCCCACATCGCCTTTAGCTGCTCAAGCGTCACGTACTTGGGGGAAGGCCAGGATGCGGGAGGGAATACAAGAGGTTAATGGAGCTGCGACCCAAGAGATGGCCCTGCCCGTGGGCAAGGGAAGGGTAATCCTAGGAAGCGAAGAGCAGCAGAGCCTTGCACAGCCCGGAAGGCGAGTCCTCTCAGTAGGACGCCCTGGCGCCACGGCAGAAGGCCTGCCCCTCGCTGAGCCGTCAGGAGCTGCAGCGCCCGAGGCCCCCCCGGGAAGAGAAGAAACCAGTCCCCACCCCCCTTATGCCCGCTGCTCTTCTCCCTCACCGCTGGAGACAGACCCTGTCGTCCCCCAAGCCCCACCCAGGCCTGAGGCACCATCTGGGCACCCACGAGGAGGCCCAGGTGGGCTCCCTCCGTGGCTGGTACCTCACTGTCAGGCAGGGCCTGGGCGAGCACGCTGGGGGAGGTGGCAGAAGCATGGGGGTCCAAGCGGAAGCACAGCTGGAGAACCTCTGCCAGGCTCACATACTCCTAGGGTGCCCGGTGGGAGGGGGAGGGATGTGCAGAGAAGAGGTTAACAGGGTACAACCAGGTACCCAACACCCAAACTCCATGCCTTAGGGCCACCACTCCATTCAATACAAGATCCAGAGCAGGGGTGGGGAGCTCAGCTGCCCACCATGGCCGGAGACAGCTGTTGTGGGCAGGGTGGGGGGAAGGGAGGACCAGAAAAGGGCAGGCAGAACAGTCTGAAGGCTCTTCTTGACCTCTACCTTTTGAAGCTGCCTTGCCATCCAGGCAGACCCTGAAGGCCCACCCCTGGGTTTGCTCTGGGCTGGGGACAGGAGAAGCCGAGGGAAGGCCTTCCAAGAGTCCACTGAGGATCAGGACCCGGCTCCCAGACAACCCTTCTGTCTCCGACACCTTGGGCATCCCCAGTGGGGCACACACACATGCGTCCATGGAGTACCAGCCACCATTCCCGAGCATCTCCTCGCACCCCATCTGCTGGGGCAGGAGCTGGAAGGGGTGGGATGGAGACACCACTAGGGAGTGAGCTAGACGGGCTCTGAGAGAGAGACCTGAGCAGGAAACAGCTCAAAGCCCAAGTAGAAAAATGGGCCCAGTGCCCATGGGTTAGTACTTGGAGAGAGATACTAGCACATTAGCTTGTGGGGTGGGAGGACAGGGCCTGGCATAGTCCCTGAGCATATCCTTAGACCCCGGAGCTTATCTAGGTGTCCCAGGCATGGCAGGCATCCAAAATGCTGCTGAGTGCACAAGAGCCTAAGCCTGCCCTATCCAGAGGGAGCCCCAGCCTGGCCTAGCTCCAGAGGGCAACTGTCCTCCAGGGCTCAGGGAAAAGGAAAATGAGCTGGAGGATCCAGTGGGTTGTGAGAACTGATGAATGGCATGCAGGACATGTGCAAATTAATATGCAAATCGGTGCTCTGGTTTTGCACGGGCTGCGCAGGCCCTCTCCGGAACAGCAGGGTGGCACACACACTCACACTCTCACAAACTCTGGCCAAAGGGTAATAGCCACGCGCCCTTTAGCTGGGCCCGTGGGGGAAGCTGTAGGCAGGAGCTCAGCAAGCAGGCAGGCAGTGGGCACAGCAGGGCAGGCAGTTAGCTGTGATTACCTCTTGTGCTTTGGGGCTGAGCTGAGTGGAAGCAGGTGGGGTTAGGGGGACAGAGGAGGCCCCAGGCTCAGAAGACCCTGGGAAAGGGACCAGAGTTGCAGATCCCAGCCCCATCTCTGAGGACTCGGAGATGAGCAGTTCAGCCTACAGAGAGGGTACATGGTGAGGGGCCTCTCCCCTCACGCAGCCCAGCCACCCCGCCCCAGGCCTCAGTGCAGTGAGGCAGGTAAAGAGCTTGGGAACTGGGGCACATCCTGGTTGGAACTTACACCCCAGGCATGCAAAGACTCGGGAAAGAACGGCTTAAGGGACGTCAGAGCCCACTTCTCAGCCAAGAGCGTAGCTCTAGACTGAAGCCCAAGGAGCTCCAAGGTCAGGACCCCTAGATTCCTGTGCTCCCCCTCAAGGGGAATCTACCCAGCCCTAGCCCTTACCAAACCTCCGAGCGGCCTGTCCTCCCCACTCATGCCTCCTGAATCCCCCAGATGTATTTAATCACCCCAAATGGCAGCATCAGTAAGCTCCTCCGAGCCAGAAAGGTATCTGAAAAGCAGCAGCTGGTGGCCACAGAGGGTCAAATCCCAGACGTCAGGGCCATTCCTACTCAGACCTCTCCAGTTCGGGAAAATGTCCCCATACTCAACCTCAGGGGCGAAGGTGCCCCATGTGGCTCCAGAGCCTCCCGAGAGACCCGCTGGGCCTGAAGCTAGGGCCAAGCCCAGCACGTTCGTTACCTCTTTGAGGGTGGATGTGGTCTTCGGGAAGGACCGGCCTCCTGTGAGTGAGTAGTATCTCCCCTCCAGCACAGTCAGTCTCTCCTTCTCCTACAAGCCCCAAGGGGCCGAGTCAGCACGGGGTGGGGGTGACGGCACGGGGGAGGACCAAGGGAAGCGGGTCCCGCCTGGCCTCCACACACGTCTCCCACCATCGCACCCCAGCCCACCCCGCCTGGGCTACCTTCTGCAGCAGCTGCAGGGAAGCGTTCTTGTCCCTTGCCAGGCGCTCCGACTCTTGCACTGCCTGGGCCCGGATCTGCCCCGCCTGGCTGTCCAGGATTGCCAGGCGCTCCTGGAGGGGGGGGGGGCCAGTCAGTCAGGCCTGGGAGACAACAGGGCTGAGCCCACGGGAAGACCCGTGGCTTGGGCGGAGGTCATCAACCAGCCCTTCTGCTTGGCTTCCACTCACCCCGGGGGAAACCGGCAACTACGGTCAGTTCCTCCCCTCAGCCCTCCCTCAACCAGCAACTCCTGTGCCCTGCCGTCAGCGAGTCCAGAACCCGGGGTGCAGTGAAGAATTCCCCACCTGCCCTGCCCCCACCGCCACCCCCCCAAGTCTGCTGCCTTCCCGGCCGGGACCTCCTCACCAGCCTCCCGCTCCCACTCTCTCGACTGTCTGGTGGGCTCCACACTGCCACAGATACCCTCTTAAAATGGCCTTGGAGGTTTGTTTTTGTTTGCTTATCTGAATTTTCGAACCCTTCTAAAAATATATACATATTACTTGAATAATTTTTTAAAAATTCACCAGTAAGATTAGATGACTCCTCTCCTCAAAATCTTTGAGTGACTCCCCATTACTCACAGGCCAGAGCAGGGACTCTGAAGCCGGCATTTGAGGGCTCCTGGAACGGGGCCCCCACCGAGTCCCCCCAATCCTGGCCGCGGGGTACAGCAAGCTGAGAAGCTGCATGCTCTCAGGCCTTTCTAACACCGCCCCCTTAGCCCGGGAGAGCGGCCCCGACCTTCCACCACCGAGGGCTCACTTATCCTCCAAGACCTGACGGAGCGCTACCTCCTCTCCCAACACCTTCCTCAATCACCAATTTCTCTGCTCCTCCCTCTGTGCTCAGATGACTCTGTAGCGCCCTCTGCCTCATACTACGGGTACTTATGAACATGTGTCTCCATCACCACCCCGCCCAGGCTGTCCGATCCAAGGGCAGGGTCAGTGTCTTAGATTCTGCCTCCATATCCCCAGTAGAACTTAGCACAGTGCTTGGCTCAACAACCATGTGCTAAAAGGAAATGAAAAGAGAATAACGTGAGAGAGAAGGATGGGGGATGGGGGAAAAAACGGGCTGGGTTAATCCTAGGAGGGCTTCCTGAAAGAAGTGGCCTTAAACCACCACCTTTAAGAGTAAGACGTGAGCAAGGAGGGAGGGAAGAAGGGAGCTGTCCTAGATCTGGGGTCAGCCCAAGGGGTAATCCCCACAGCAAAATCTGCTGTTTATTGAGAACCTGTTAGTACTCAAGAACTCTGCTAAATGCTTTGCATTTGTTACCTCATTTAATCCTCTTTTGAGGCAGGTACCTTTATGCCCATTTTACAGATAAGAACACTGACATAGGGGCACCTGGGTGGCTCAGTTGGTTAAGCATCTGCCTTCGGCTCAGGTCATGATCTCAGGGTCCTGGGACCAAGCCCCATGTGAGGTTCCCTGCTCAGCAGGGAGTCTGCTTCTCCCTCTCCCATTGCCCCTCCCCTCACTTGAGTGTGCATGTGCCCACACTCTTTCTCAAATAAATAAATAAATGAATAAAATCTTAAAAAAAAAAAGAAGAACACTGACATATTTAGGAGCTGATGAGTGCTAGAGCTGGGATTAGAACCAAATCTGTTGGGACTCCAAAACCAGGACTCTGAACCACTCTGGATCACAGTGGAGACGGGAGCACCAGACACCAGGGCAGATGCAGCCTGGCACGGGTGGGACACTGGGAGCTGAGGGAGGAGGGGAGGCTGAGCAGGCTCAGGAGAAAGCAAGGGAAAGAATGTGACCCCCCCAGGGTCCCAGTGGCTCAGCTCGGTTCCTAGGAGCCAGGGTGGGCATGGAGAGGAGAGAACAGGAGTCCAATCCTACTGACCCCTCCCAAACTCCCTGGAGCTTACACCCACCAGGACCTCAAAGGGATGGGATGAGCTGATCTAGGGCTCCCAGCTGCATCCTCTCCAAAGGGAAGAGGAAGAGGCTGGAGAAGTGGCAGCCCCTGGCCCCAGGGCAGTACAGCATAAGGAACAGATACTTTGAGGCCAGGCGGGCCTGGGGTCCAATGCTGACTCTGAAGCTTGTAAGCCGAGAGGTGTGGGGCAGATACGTAGCTTCTCTGAGCCCTCATTTCCTTGTCTATAAAATGAGGATAAGAGCACTGGCCTGTGAGAGCATCATAAGGTTGGCATAAGATAACCCAAGAAAGCCTCCTGGCACACACCCACGTGCTTGGGCAATGCTAGCTTGCTTCCTTCCTTCCATCTGTCTCGCATCTGGAAGCGGATGCATTTGTAAGGCAGAGAAACTCAGGGAGAGGGGCAAGGGATCCAGACGCAGGGGGAGGGCCAGCAGCTCCCCACATACCACCAGACTCAGGCTAGCCCTCGAGACCCCAGCCACCACTTTTCAACACCCCTCACTGCCCTCACCTCCCACCCACTCACTCCAGCCGTCGCAGGCACGTGAGCTGCTGGACCATCCTCCTCCCCCTTCTCCTCCCCGACTTAACACAAGCCTCCTCCCAAATGTACTCCCCACCCTCACATACACACACACACCCTGTCCTGGGCTGGCTGAGGTCAGGAGCAGAGGATCACCGCATCTGGAGCTCCAGAACCGGTGAGGATACCATACACAATCCCCTTGTTTTCTGGCTCAGCTAAGGCTGAGCCACAGCTGGAGCCTAGGGGATGCCCTTTCTAGGACCACCGGTTGGCTCGATATCCAGACCTCAGCACCTTGTACGTTTCCCAGCACGTCCACCAGACAGACAGATCTACACGAGCAGCAAGCCTCCCCCCAGCCTCCTCCTCCCCCATCTCCACCTTTCATTTCTCTGCCCACCAGGGCCGGCTCCGAACAGGAGCCCTGTCCACTCTCCCCTGGGAGCCCACACTCACTAACAGCCCCTGCCGTCCGCCCAGCGCCCTCAGACTACCCTCAGGGCCCATGCTGTCCTCACACACACCGTCCTGCTTCATTCTCTTGACAGCCTGCTCTTGGTTTGCAGAGAGGGAGACTGAGGCTCAGAAAGGTAAAGTTAGCTTTTAGGGGGTCATCAGCTGGGATCCAACTCATTGGCCTCCAACCTCCCCGCTGGCTCTGAGCAGGGGATGGGGCGGCGCGCACCTTCCTCTTGGTGATGCTGCGAAGCAGCTCGGCCTGGCTCCGGAGCAGCCCCTGGCCGGCCAGCTCCCGCTCCTCCTCCACGCGGCTCTCCCGCTCCAGCTGCTGGAACTCCAAGTCCTCAAACAGCTTTGTCTCCGTCTCCAGGGCCTCGGCCTCCTTGAACGACAGTGACAGAGGGGGTCGGGCGGTGCTCGGGATACCACTCTGGGCCTGGAAGGCCAGGCCACAGAGGGGGGCGGGGGAGTTCTGAGGGCTGGCCCCAGGGAAATCGGGGAAGGGACCTGCCCCCGCCCAACCCCCTTTCCTCTGCTTGGGTTTGCCCCCTGCGCGGAGCATCAGTGCCTGGAGTAGCAGAAAGGAGAAAAGCGCTCCCCCCATCCTTCCCGGTCCCCTCCAAGCCACAGCACCGACCCTGGTGTCCGGCAGGTACTGCAGGGCCCAGGTGGTCCCGTCCCACCGCTCTCCTCTCTTCTGGGTGGGTGGCCCTCGGGGGCCAGGGAAGGGGGGCTGGTGAAACTGACCCTTCTCAGCTGCTCCTGTAACTGTTCCCGCACTGACTCGGGGCAGTTATCGAGCTGCGTCTGGAGCTCGGCGTAGAGCGCCTGGCGGGCCTCCAGGTGCCTCCGTCCCGCGGCCAGCTCCGCCCTCTCCTGGTCGGCGGGAGGGGGGGGGAGGGCGGGCACAGGGGAGAAACAGAACACACACTCCTCAACTCCGGCCCGCGGGCAGCGGCGGCCATGGGGGGGGCGGCCAGGGAGGGAGAGAGCCAGAGCCGGGGAGCGGCAGAGCGGTGGGGGGAAGAAGCCGAGGAAGAACAGAGGAGGATACGCGGGAGGGGAGAGAAGAAGAGAGAGGGGGAAGGCGTGTGGGAGGGGTGAAGCACGGGAGAGGCGCAGGACACTCGCAGGTGCAGGGGGCCGCGTACGACAGCCAGACGGGAGGGTCTCGGGCAGAAATTTTGGTCTCTCGGAGTCCTCTGGACTAGAAACTATTTGGGGAGGTCCTAAGAAAAGCCCTCGGTCTTCTCTCCAAACCCATCAAGGCCGAAGCTGCTTCCCCATCACAGACGCCCAGCCTCTGGCCCCTGCTTCTCCCCCTCTTCCACCGCCTGGAGACCAACATTTCACCCTGGGGCAAAGGGTAGAGCCGGCGAGGGTTAAGTGCAGGGGCCGGGAGTGACTCAAAGCTGCAGATGTTAAAGCTCCGGGCAGTCAGTGCGGCGGCAGGACCCCAGCCCGACTCCCAGGGCCTCCCTCCCTCCTGCCCAGGGTGGAGGTGGGGGGCTGGTGCTGCAGGCCGAACTCCAGCAGGAGAGGGTTGCAATTAGTTCGGCCGTTGCCATGGCAACAGGAGCCCCAGGAGTGGGTACAGAGAGGAGGTGGACAGCTCTGTCTGGGGCGAGATGACACCTCCGAGGGCGGGAAGGGGGACAAGGGGAGGAGCTGGTGAGTCACCCCTCCGAAGGACAGGCAGAGGAGAAACTATGATTACTGATTCCAAAACCAGAGTGGGGCCGTGGGCTGGGGAGGAAAGCCAAGTGAACCTTCCCCACGGCCACCAGCCCCACCCCCCACCACCACCTCAAATAACTGGGCTCAGAGAGAAGGCACTGTCCTGACTTCCAAGTGATGCCAGGTCAGTGAAAAAGGAAGTTAGGCAGCTTCCCTCTGAAATGCTGAGCTTACTTGAAGTAAGTCCCTATGCGGAATCCTGCCCCACCCTCCCCCGACCCACCCCCCCCATCCAGGGAGAGGAGGACCCAATCAGGCCAGTTCCTGGGGTCCAAGAACCTCCCCCTCATTGGACTCAGCCTTTACAACACCCTATGTTCCTGATGGCTCAGGGGTGGGAGAAGGGGAGAGGCCTACTCATTCCCACCCTCCGGTTAGGGTATCTGAGCTTGGGAAACCCCAGGGGGGAAGCTGGGAAGGGCAGCCACGGTGTGGCAGAGAGAACCCGTCCAAACCCTCCCCAGGCCATGCCACCCCAGCTGCACCTCCAGACCCCTCAGCTCCGAAAGCAACAGAGGGAAGGGAGGCAGATGGCTAGAGGACAGCCGGCTTCTCCCTGCTGTATGGAGGTGGCACCCGGGACCCTTCCAAATGGGGGGCACTCTTCAGGCTGAGAAGCACCCCGGCTAGGCATTTCCCCCAACCTTGACCCCTCCTGCCAATGCACCATTGAGTAAAGTTGAGCTGTGCCCCCTGTCCATTCCTTTCTGATCAAAACCCTGGAGTCCCACACCAAGAAAGGAAGGAGGCAGAATTAGACGGGGAGAGGTCAAGGGCACGGCAGTGCCCCTGGAGTTAGTACGAAAGCAGGCGTGGCTCAGCCCTGCCTGGGTGGCACTGGCAGTTAGGGGCATGCGGAGAGCCCAGGACAGTGATTAGAGGGGGCGTTAGTGCAGGCCTGGTTGGTAAGCGTGGAGTTAATTTGGCACAGAATTTGGGAGTGTGGTTTTGGGGGCCAGAGCCAAAGCTCCAAAAAAAAAATGGGGGGATGTCAAAGAATTTTTAAGATTCTCAAAATTGGGACAGGAGGAAGACGCTCTCAAAAAAATTCAGGAAAATTAATTCTTGGAAAAAATAATGTCAAGTCCAGAAAGAGGCGGCCCGGCTCCACACTCCAGAGCTTTTGGCACGTTGTTGGGCATCTCGGGCCTGGCGGGCACGGCCCCTGTGGGACGGAGCGCCCCCTGCAGGCTGGCACGGGATCTGAAAGGGGCGGGGGCGGGAGCTGGGACCACCTGGGATGGGAGGCTGCAGATCCTGAAGGCTCAGGGGAAGCAGAGACGTGAGGGCCATCTCCCAGAGATCACATCCTGAGCACCCGAGGCATGCCGGGCAGGAGACGTTCTCTAGATGGAGGGACCCAATTCCGAACCACTTCCCAGCACCAGTCCCTCAGGCTGTGCTCACTGCCCAAGCAGCAGCTTTGGCACTGCCTAGAAGGGCCACGAAGGACCGGGAATGGCAGGCACCCACAGGGAGCACAGAGACCCAGACAGAGGAGACCCCAGACCAGCCCCTGACAGTGCCCTTCAAGCTGGTACCTTCCACAGAGGACAAGGCCCCCTGCTCCTGGGCAACACAGGGACCGCCAGGTCTGCAGGATGGCTGACGAGGGAAGGGGTAAGAGGCCTAGAGGAGGCACTGCCCCTCCCCCAGGCCACCGGTAGCCAGCCCCAGGCCAGGCCAGCTGTGCGTTACCTTGTCCCTCTCCTTCTGGATGCCGGTCTCCAAGGTCACCAACTTCTCCTGCAGCTGGTCCATTGCCTTCTGCTCCTTCTGCAGCAGCACCCGCTCTGCCTCCCTCTCCCCCTGCAGCAACGCCCGCTCCATTTCAGCCTGGGGGTGACACCGGGGCCACGGGAGAGCCAGTCAAGGCGGACGGACTCAGGCCACTCCAGAGGCCTTGCCTCGGCGGGGGGAAGAGTGCAGCCAGGGCCCCCACGGCTCACCTCCCGGGCCGACTCCTGCAGCTGCTGTTCCAGCTCCTTCACGCGGACCTTGAGCTGCTCCACGCGCCCCAGCACCTGAGCCCGCTCCTCCTCCAGGGCCAGCGCCTCGGCCTGGAGCTTGGCGCCAGGTGCATCTTCATGCTGCAGGGGGAGAGAAGCCATCAGCTGGGGGCGCCTGGAGCCTTCCATGATCAGACTCAGGGAATGGAGCCCCGTTCCTCAGGGCACTTGGAAGGGGTAGCTAGACCGAGAGAGGAGGCCAACTCCCCTCCCCGCAAGGGAAGCAAAACCAGCTCAGCCAAAGGCAATGGACGTTCACCCCTGAGCGCCAGGCCCGGAGGAGGCCCCACGGCAAGGCCCGTCAGAAAGCATACCCGTAGCCTGGGAACCACATCAACACCGCCTCACCTCTACACCTCACGTCCCCAGTCTCTTCCCAAACCTGCCCCTTCGGCGACCTCCCCCTCCCCGGGCCTCAGCCCCCCCCCCACGCCGGCCTCCTCTGCCCCCCAGCCCCTCTCACCAGGCGCCCCCCACCCCGCCCCACCTCCTGCTGGGTGCTCTCGGTGCTGCTGCACTCCTCCTTGAGGTTCTCCTCGTCGGAGCGTTCCACACACTCCCACAGGCGCTGGGGGGCACCCCCAGGCTCCTCAGCGCCCCGCCCAGAGGCCCCTGTGGCCCCTGAAAGGCCCCGTGAGGGCCTCCGGGCTGCCAATGCCAACGCCGCCGCGGCCTCCCCAATGCTGGGCAGCTCCCCGGCCTCGGGCCCCCCGTCGGCCCGGCTGTACTCCGCACACAGGTTCAGGATGGTCTCCAGGCGCTGGCGTTCCTGGGGAGGGGGCACAGAGCAGGCATGAGCGGCGAGGGAGGCCGGGTCCCAGCAGACCTGGAGCCAGGCGCGGCGTGCCACCAGGACGGAGAGCTAGGACACCAGGTGCTCGGGGCTCAGGAGGAAGTCAGGAGAGCCCCAAACCCAAGGCCTGCGGAAGCAAAGGGAAGGAGGGTGTCCCAGGAGGAGGCGGGACGAACCAAAGCCACTGTGCCACCTGCCCGCATGGCTAACCCCTCCCATCTCCCGGTTTCCTTTCCCTTTCCGTTCTGTCCCCAAGGGGGCTTCCTTGCGGACACCCAGCCACACAAACCGGTGAGCAGGCTAAAGACCACGACACACTGATAAACACTCGGGTGCTCATGCTGACTCGGACCCACAGAGATCTACAGACACAAGGGTACACGGGACCCCCACCCCCCACCCCCCACCCCGACACACCAGTCCTGACCCGCGAGGACACAACATGTGCGCTGTGCTTACATTAACAGGCAGGTCCTGGCGCGCACGGACGCACGCCGGCACACACACAGATAAACACAGCCTAGCGTGCAGACAGGTGGGCACTGACCCAGACCGGGCTGGAAACCAGACCCACAGGCAGCTAGGGATCCCAGGTTCCCGCAAAGCTGCGCTCGGCCTATGTACACCAGGCCAGACAGACCTGGGACACGGTCCTCCTCATGCTGGCCCCAGCTCCAAGGTGCTCTCAGGCAGCACCCCCGTGTCTTCCCAGCCAGGTGAGCCGCTGCCTGACCTTGAACGCCCAGGCCCAGTTGTGAGCGCTCCAAGTGGCTGCCACTTCATCCACCCTCCTCCCCACAAACAGCCCCAGCCAGATACCTCTCAGGGGCCTATGAAGTGAAGGAGGGATGGTGCAATCGTGCTCCCGACCTGTGGCCCCCTCTCATCCACAGCACCCCAGCCCTGAAGCCCCCCTGTCCCAGACCTCAACCTCAGGTGTCTCTCACTGCACAGTGTGGCCGTGACCCCAGACACGTACCCAGCTTCCTTCCTGCTGCCTGCCCAGTTCCATGTCAAAAACAAAACCAGGAACAGAGCCTCCCGCACCCAGGAGGCTGGGCCAGTGCCCCCGCCCCTGCCCCAGGACCCAGATAAGCAGCCTGCGGGGAGGTGGGAGGGGCAGGGCAGGGAGCCTCTGAGATTTAAAGTGGCAGGAGGGGCAGGTCAGGGCTGGCGGTGAGGTGTGTGCTTGCACCTGGGGGTGGGGAGCCTGGGCCCGTCACTCCGCCTTCACCAGACTCGCTGCTCCCTATCCAGGATGAGCCCCCAGGGTGGTCCAAGCACGCTCCTCGAGGCCAAGGCAACAACAGTGAAAAGAAGATGTAGCGACAGAAAACACTGGGGATCCTGCCTCATCTCTCCCCCAATCCGGGACACAAACACACTGGTCCGCACCCTCAACCTCACCCAAAGCTGTCCCAACCTCTTCGGAAAAGCTCTTCAGACAAACCTCCTCATACCAATCCCACGGTCCCTGGACCCCCCAGCAACCCCGTGCTACTCACAATCCATTCTGTCCGTGTGCTCGAGTGTCTACACACCAGCCAGAGCCCCCAGGAGCTCCCTGCGCTATCCGGGGAATCCTGGCCCCTGCCCAACTCAGATGCTGTCCCTAGGACAGCTGCCCAGAGCCACACCCGGCCCCCAAATGCAGCCACACGTGTGCACCCACGCCGATGCACACAATCACAATCGGACGGTCCCGCCCAGGGTCAGGCCAGGGGCTGCCCTGCCCTGCCACCCACCTTCCCAGATGATCCTGCCTGGGCCAGGGTGAGCAGCTCCCACCCATTTGCAAAAGACCAAAAAGAAGAAAGAAAGAAGAAACTTTTCTAAAGAACAAGAGGCTCTTCTAAAAAAGGAGCCTTGGAAAGACAGGAGATTCCAATTCCAGCTCTGCCCGAACTACTGTGTGACCTCGGACACACCCATTCCCCTCTCTGGGCCTCAGCCTCCTCATTAAGACCCGCTTCTCCTTGGGGCGCCTGGGTGGCTCAGTTGGTTAAGCGACTGCCTTCGGCTCAGGTCATGATCCTGGAGTCCCGGGATGAGTCCCGCCATCGGGCTCCCTGCTCAGCGGGGAGTCTGCTTCTCCCTCTGACCCTCCCCCTCTCATGCTCTCTGTCTCCCATTCTCTCTCTCAGATAAATAAATAAAAAATCTTAAAAAAAAAAAAAAAAAAAGACCCGCTTCTCCAACTGAGAGGTGCCAGGCCTCACCAGAAATGTGGTGCGTTTTCCTAGAGCTTTGTTATATTCAGGTAAATAACGCGGAATTTAATTTATACATTAAAACAAATGCCGTGTTATAGAAGAAAAGCAAGATTAACATGAACTTAAAATAAAGCCTTTGAGATTCCAAGCAAAGTTCTTCAGGGAACCAGACCCCTGAGATTCAGGCCACTAAGGTGCCTCCTGGAAGTAGAAAAGCTGGAGAAGCCCAGGCCCTCCCAAGGGCCCCTCCCACTCGGCCAGCTGGCCTGCCCGTGCCCTGGCAGGGACCACGCCATGGACGGTGGCGGCCTCCCTGGCATCCGCTCACCAGCCTCTCCATCTCCTGCTCCCAGAGCCGTTCTTGGCGTTGCCGCCGGTGGTACTCCAGGAGGTCGTCCTCATTGTCACTGATCTCCGTGATGCTGTTTTTCCGCTCCCGAGTGACAGGCACCCGCAAGTCCCCACTGGACAGCTTCCTCTGGGCGCGGGGGCTCTGGCGGGGCGAAGCCCCAGTCAGAGAGCCCAGACTGTAGGCTGGGCTCAGCCTGCCACTGAAGCTGCCCTTGCGGGGTGCCAGGGACTCCCCAAGCGTGGGTGAGGGGCTCCGTGTCCTCCGGCCCCGAGCCCCCAGGGTCAGTGAGAAGTCCTCTGGTGAGGCCCCATGGGCAGCCCAGCGCCGGGGCCGGGGACTCTCTGCCACTTCTCTGGTGAGCTTGGGATCTGGAGCAGTCCTGGTGGGCATGGGGGACAGCGCCCGTCGGGACAGAGCCGGGCTCAGCGGAGGGAGTTCTCGCATGCTGTCCAGGCCCCGCCGGCCCAGGCGGGGACTCTCGGGAGGCTGCAGGGTGCGGGCGGCTGGCCCATCGGAAAATGTTCGGCCCACCAGCTGGCGTGAGGGGCTGGTTGTCAACAGCCGCTCGGTGCCCGGCAGCTCACGGAAAGGGCTGGGCGGGCGGTCCTGGAGTGTGCCAATCTTGTTTCGGGGAGCAGGGACTGGAGGCTGGAATTTGGGGCTGCCAGGAATGCTGGTGGGTTGGCTTCGGGCCCCGGAAGCTGGGTACTCACTCAGGCTGATAGCCACCACGGGCAGCTGTCCAGCCAGCCGGGGGCTCTCGGGGGCTCTGCGGGCCTCCGCCAAGACAGTGGCTGCAGGGCTGTCCGTCAGCAGACCTCGGAGGCCAGGACTCGGAGGCCTCTCGTGACCCCCTTTCCTGCCCAAGCGGGGGCTCTCAGAGGCGCGGGCACCGCTCGGTCGGGACTGTGGGGGCTGCAGGGCCAGATGGTAGCTAGAGGAACGGGCAGGTACCAGCGGGGGCATGGAAGGCGCTGGCTCCTGCCCGCTGGGTGAGTGGCTGGCACAGCTTCCGCTGCTAGCTGGTGAGGAGAGTGGAGAGAAGGCTGGAGACGTGTTCTCATAGCTGGAGCCCACAGACATGGCGCCAGGGCTGGTTGGGGGGGACAGCAAGTAGCGCCCCCCATTAGCCATGGGCGACAGTGGGGAAGTCGCGGCAGGCTTTTTGCCTGCAGCTCCAGGCTCCTCTAGCACCAGTGAATCCATGATTTCCTGCAGGTCCTTCTCAATAGAGCTCACCAGGGAACTGTGGCTGGCACAGGCGGAGGGTCCCCGGGTTGCCGGCTGTGGGCTGTGGTTGCCATTCACCAGGCTTTCTGACCCTGCTGGTGGGAAACGCAAAGACGCCTCAGGCCCTGGCCTTCAACCCTTGGGAGCTGAGGATGCACGAGAGTGAGGGCACTCTCCGGCCTTCTCCTAGCAGAGACTAGGAGAGCCAGGTGATCTGGGTGCTTCTCTGCCACTGACCCGCTGCGCAACCTTAAATCACTTGCCCTCCGTTGCCTTCCTTTCTATGACGGGAGGGGACGGGCGCTGCTTGCTGGCTCTGACGTTTTCCAGCTTATGACAGGGTTGCTAACCGTGCCAGCCACTTCTAGGCCTAGTGGTGCTGGGCTCACCCCAAGAAGAGGCCCCCCCGCCTTGGTTTCCCCAATCTCCTATCCCTCTCATTCAGGAAGGGCAGATGGACATTCTGTAAAGGGGCCGGGGGCACGCTGTGGAGCTGGCCAGAAGTTCGGGGTTGTGGGGGGGGGGGGTCCAGTCTAATAGGACATGAGGGCCTCCCAGCACAGCAGCGGAGACCCGGGAAAAAACACAAACCAAACCTCCAGCGCTGGGCAAGAGGGGTGTCCCGCACCATTCTGTGCGGCCGGAGGCAGGGAGGGCCCGGCGCAGCTGGGCAGCCCCCGGAAGCCAGGCCGGCAGCTCGGTGCCTCCAATTGTTAGCCCATTGAGCCAGGGCAGCGAGAGCCTGCCTGGGCCCTGCCCCGGGCCTCGCCAAGCAGCCAGAAGTCCCTAGAACCACCGCCCCGGACAGCTGCGGGAGTGGCGTGACGAGGCGAGGGTGACAGCAGAGTAAAGCCAGCCAAGGTGTGGACTGGGAATCCAGGCTCCTGTGGGGCTCACCTGACGTCCATGTCCACCTGTCCCAGTACCACTGACACCCAGAGGGCATCCCACAGCCCTCTGAATGCGCAGAGTCTCGGGCACGGGGCTCACTGGCGGCCCTGCCGTCTCCACCCTCCCCCACCCCCTAGGCAGCTGGCTTGAGGGGCATGGTGCCAGTTCCCTGCAACAACCACCAGCTCTCCCCTGGGGTTCAACAAGTCCCACACTAACAGCAGCTGTTCTGCCGAGTAACGGGCTGGCATAGTCTGGGGGAGGGGCAGGGCCCGAGGACCTAATCACCAGCAGGTGGAACCCCCCAGCGCCTGCAGGGGTTCGACCTAAGGCTTCCTTCTGCCCCCTAAGGCCACCGTCAAGGATGAGGCTCACTGGTGGTGACACAAGAGGCACCTAGTGGTTAGGGTCCCAGACGCTGAGGTGGCATCTTCCAGTACAGTGGGGCTGCCAGAGCCCTCTGTCCCAGGGGCACATGATTCCCCAATCCCAGCCAAGCAGCACTTCTTGGATCTCTCCCAGTAGCCAGACTGCCTGGCATTCTCCACCAGTGGCCCAATGGCAGGTGGCAGCAAGCCCAGACCGTGGGTAATGTCCTGCCCTGACACCGCAAGCATAACTGGAATGGGCAGGGAGGAGGACCATCCAGGAGGACCACCAACCCAACCCCCGGCCCCAGCTGGGCATCTACCTGAGCCAGGACTGTAGGGGGGCCCTGGGGCCCGGCCCCCGGCCGGAATCATGCTCTTCATCCACTTGGCTTCGGCTGGGTGGTTAAAGCGGAGGAAGGTGGACTGGCCCAGGCACAACATACAGCCTACAGAGAAAGCGAATGCTGAGAAGGGCAGGTAGGGTTGAGGCAGCCCTCACCCCAAAGCACTAGCGGGCTCCGAAGAGCCCTGGTGCCTGCACTCGGGGTCTACACGGACCCCGCCTGACCCCGCCTTAAGACAGGGCAGAGTGGAAAGAGCACTGGTTTGTGAGTCCCAAGATCGGACTCCTAGTCCTAACTCTTGTTACTAGTGGTGAGATCTTCAGGTGAAGTCACCTCCCCTCTGAGTCCAGTTCTCTCAGTAGAGAAATGAGGATAATACCACAAACCTTGCAGAGATAATAAGACAACATATGTGGGCGCCTGGGTGGCTCAGTCGGTTAAGCGACTGCCTTCGGCTCAGGTCATGATCCTGGAGTCCCTGGATCGAGTCCGGCATCGGGCTCCCTGCTCGGCGGGGAGTCTGCTTCTCCCTCTGACCCTCCCCTATCTCATGCTCGCTCTCATTCTTTCTCTCAAATAAATAAATAAAATCTTAAAAAAAAAAAAAAAGACAACGTATGTGATGGTGTCCTGTGAACAGGGTTCTTCAGAGAACACAGACACCCACGTCCCCCTCCCCCAACCTGCACCAGTGATCCATCTATCTGCCCCTTGGGTGGAAAAGTCAATCTGAGAGGCAGCAATTTCCAGGATCAAAAAAAGCTCCGAGAGAGGGAACAGGGGAAAACCATGAATCAGTTAGATGCCCCTGGAGGAAGCAGATTTTGCCTCCTGGCTCCGTCTCCTTATCATCCTCCTTATCATTGTGTGGCCTGGGGAGAGCCATCACCCTCTTTCTCTCTGACAAAGCACCCTCTGGCCTGCCATCTTCCTGCTCCTTGGTCTTCTTTGGAATCTAGCCAAGCCTAGGGCCAATGGGCCCTGCCTCAGCCAAGCACATTCCCAGGCAGCAGACACAGGCCCAGTCCTGCCCAGTAAGTGTGACTACACGGAGAGGGGAGGGTGTGTGGGAGCCAGAAATGTAGCCAGGGGCACCAAGAGTGTGCATAGCTGCCGGTGTGCCCACGGGCGCCTGAGCCTGGCTCACAGCACTCCTCGTCCTGGCCACACTACAGGATTCCTGCAAAGGATGCTGTGCTGGGAGACGCCAGCGCCCTGGTGCTCTCTACAACCACCCTCCCACTTTGTCCACGCCCCTGCCCCCAGCCTACTGACCCAATCTGGTGCCACTTGGCACCCCCCAAGCTTCATGCCAGTCTGAGCTAAGACCGGCAGGGAAGTCTACATTCCTGGACGCTGAGACAGTTCAGCTCAGGCAAGCCACAAGGGCAAGGGGCATCCAGGCCACGTGGATACTGTGGCAGGCCCCCCACTGAGAAGCTCAGGAGCCCACTGCTGGGGCCTTAGGCGTTGCCGTGGCCGGTAGGGAAGGGGCTAGCGGGCTGAGCAGCCCATAGCAGATAACCAGAGTGGGCAAAGCCACCCACTGCTCTGACACACCCAGAGGCCCTCCCAAGCGGGTGGGCACCAACAATTCTAAAGACTGATGGATGGTTAGGAGAGAAGGGAGCCTTCCCCGACAAGCCGCCAATCAGAGGAGCTGATCCCAGAGTAATCATAACCGGAATAAATAATAGCCAACCACACTTCCACCTAATTACAACCACAGCTGTTTCAGAAAGAGCCCTGCTGGCCCCTCCCCCTCCTTTCAGCCCTTTGACAAGCTAATTAATGATGAGTTCGCAGGGTCTAGACAGACCCACTCAATCCTAGATTGATGGGGGTGGGGTGGGGTGGGGTGGGGTGGGGTTTGGTGAGGGAGGATTGGGAGCCTGATCACATAGCCCAGTCTGGGACTGAGGTGGGGAGTCTGAGTGGATTCCAGCCCATCGTGCCAGGCCCACCCAAGGAGGCTGTGGGCACCCAAAGACCCCCAGCCCTGGCTTCTGTAGCTGAGAGTTCCCTGCCCCCCTCTTCTACCCCTCAGCCTCCTCCACAGAGGGGGTGTGGCCTTGCTGCCTCTGGGCTATAAATAGGTGATGCAGCAGAGCTGAATCTGTATTAATAGAGCAGGCAGGAGGGTAACAGGACTCAAGAGCAGCTCAGTCCTGCCCAAATTAACTTTCTATTTGCACTCGGGGGCCCCAGGCATTGCCCCAACTCCGGTCCCTACTGCCCCAAGGGCCTGGTTAGCCTATTTCTGGGAGGTATCCTCCTCTCCCGGTCCACTCCTGCCCCACACCTCCAAAGGTCAGCCCACTCAGGAAACCCAAGAACCTCTTCTCATCCAGGCAAAGTTGTGGCCGGTGCCCCCCCTCCTCAAAGGGGCACAGGGCCTAGCTGTGTGTGTGTGCAGGTGGGTGGAGAAGCTGCACATCTGGAGGTGAAAAAAAGAACAAACAGGGCAAAGGAGAGGGCGGATCCTATCTCTGAGAGACACCGGGCGGCGGGGAACACCGCACACAAACACTCTCTCCTACAAGCTCACACACATACCCGCTCCCAGAAACACACAGGCAGGCAGACCTGCTCCCACACTCACGGACTGACAGTCACTGTTCAGCGGGCCACGCAAATAGAATGGACTGGCCAAAGGGAGGCTGGGGTGCGGGGAAGATGCGAGGAAGGGCCCCCGCCCTTCCATCAGAGACCCCTCTCAGCCCCAGCACGGGCTTCCCCCATCCTCATCAGGCCCCCTCAACCCCTTCCGGAGGCGGGTCCATGGAGGGGACTTCCGAGCGCGGGGGGAAGATGAGGTCTGGCCGGCCGACGAGTGGCCCCGAGCCCAGACCTCCCACTCACAGATGTTCAGGGCACACAGACCATCGAGTCTCACAGCCCCCCCGCCCCCGCTCCCCCAGGGGAGCCGGGCCACCCCGCCGCCCGCCGACCCGCCGTCGCGCCCTCAACCCCCCACCCCAGCCCCTCCCAGCCCCCCGCCCCAGCCCCAGCCCCAGCCCCAGCCCCTCGGCGCCCGCTGCCGGGGAGCTGCGGCCGGCGGCGCGCAGGACTCACCGCCGAGCCCGGACCTCCGCAGCGCCGGCCCCCGCTAGCTCGGGCCCTCCAGGCTCCCCGGCCGCCCCGGGCCTGCGAGGGGGCGCGGGCCGATCTCCCGCCGCGGGCTCCGGGTTCGGAGCAGCTAGCCGCCAGGCAGCCAGCAGCCGCCAGGGCCCGGGGAGGGGCGGGCCGGCCACCGGCGGGGGAAGGGAGCCAGGGAGGGAGGGACAAAGGAGAGGAGGAGGGGAAGAGGAAGTGATGGAGGAGAGGCGAGGGGAGCGGGATGGAGAGGGCGGGGCGGGAGGATGCGGGCGGCCAGCCGACAGACCGGGGACTCCGAGTGCGGGGTGCAGGAGCAAAAGTGAGATGGGGAGGAAAGGTGCGGGGGGAGGTGACGGAAGGAAAGGTAAGAGGTGAGTAGAGGCCAGAGGGTGAAGCGTCCGGAGGCAGGAGTGAGAAGCAGGGTCTCACTGAGAGCCCTCTGTGGCTGGCCTCCCTCAAGGCCCAGGAAGGGACCAGCCTCGAACCCGGCTGGCTGGTCACCTTGGGCCAGTCACACTCCCTGGCCTCAGATCCCTTATCTACAGAATGAGGAGGCTGTCCTCATTGACAGCAAAGGTTGGGCTCTGACATTCCATGGCTCCCAGGGCTCCAGCTAGGTCACTAGGTCCAGCTCCGGCCCTCTCTGCGGGCACTGTGACAGGGTCAGTCCTGGGCTGGGAGTTCAGGCCCAGGCGGTGCTCTGTGCAATGTGAGCAGCACTGAGCCTGGCTCCCCTCTCCATCCTAAACACCACCCTGCTCCCCACACTCCCAGCCTCTCAGCTCAGCTCACCCCACCACCCAGGCTGGAGCAAGGCACTGCCCCTTCCAAGCCAGCCCACCCGCCTGGGGCTCCAGAAGCCAACCCCACCTCCTCCCAACCACCACCACCAGTTGTGTTAGTCTTCCGAAGAGCTCTCGCACCCCAGTGAGGCACCTTCCCATCTGGAAAACACAGTGCCACCTGTCTCTGGAGCCCCCAGGGGCCGGCTGGGCTTCTGGGCCAGGCGAGTACCCACCCCCTAGCCCGGGCCCCAGACAGTTCCTCTTGTTCCAGAGACCCGCCCCCTGGACACCAGAACCTTAAGGGACACACTGTTTTCTCTCAGATGCACTCTGTACGCTCAGAGCTCACATGCCTCACACACGTTCTCTGATACACACCAACACTTGCCCAGTCACACAGACACTGCCTTGCTGTGCACAGCGAGTCATACAAACAGCCCAGCCGAACACACCCTGTCTCTTATACACGCTTATTCTCACCCACATAATACCCCTCTTAGTTACACACTCATTCAGGCACAGACATCCTTTCACTCAGTCCCTGGAGAGACTCTGAAATCAAAAGCCAACCTCCTTAGAGAAAGAAAGGATTTCTCCACCCTTGCTAAACACCTACCCACACTGCCATACTCCACACTCACACGCACACGTGTATCTCACTCCCCTTCTGAAGGAAAATGGAAGAACCATATAGGGTTAAATGCAAAATAGGGGAAGACTTTAAGAAAAAAATCTCCTCAGGAAGAATGATTCATCGGTCTGGAAACTGTGACAGCCAGCTGGACAGACCCAGACAGACACGGAGGATGCCCGCCAGTGAGAAATAGGGCAGGAGGCAGGCGCAAAGAAGGGAGCAGCTAGACGCTTTTGCTTTTTCTCTCCTTCTTTTGATCTTTATCTTATAGCAGAGGACAGTTGGAAGCTTCACTCCCATTTTACAGAAGGGATAACTGATAATTGGGTGGGAGAGTAAGAGGCTCAGTGTCCTGGATCCCAGAGGGAGATAGCTGGATTACCCAGGAAGCCCAGCTCCCCGGCCACATTCCAGGGAACCCCCCTCCTCTGGCCTTCACACAAGCCCCTACCCACCAATGAGGGGCTTAGGGAGGGAAGGAGACGTGGAGACTGGGCTGGCAGCGAATGCTGGGAGTGGATGGGGACCTACTGTCTAGACAGCCTGGGCCCTGAGCTGTGTGGCTTTCTGGGTCCTCCCCTGGTCTGTCCCCTCCCAGAGCTTTCATGTGGTCTGGCGCTGTGGTCCCAGGGTGGGGCAGCCTGGCCGACTGAGATTCCTTCCTATTTCCTTGCTCACATTCCCAGCTCTACATCTTGCTCCGTAGAAAAGAGGACAGCGTGTGATGTGCCAGAACACCGGGGTATGGAGGTGGGATCGGGCTCGTCCTCGGCTCCCTCACGCCACGCTGCCCTGTCCGCAGCTTTAGCGAAAGCTAAAGGCTGGCATCTGCTTTCTGCCTGCTCCCCCCACCGCACCCCCCCGGGCCCAGGCATGGTCCTGCTGGAAGAGCCTGTCACTGCCATCTCTACTCCTCATGACATGTGCCTCCCCAAGTTGCCTCTGGCTGGCACGGTGCCCAGAATGATGCATCTATGGACGGCCTAGCAGGGCCAGAACGGGCTCCTTGTTTTTTGTAGGGTAGCCCTCTGTTTTTCAAAGAGGAGGGTCCTCCTATAAGGCTGGGGCAGGGGAACAAGACAGGGAACACGATCCTCTTGTACATATGCCCACAGATAGGCACAGGGCCAGTGAGTTCTCAAATCCACCTGGGACTGCACACATGGGCCCTTTGGTACCGTCAGTCCTGAGTTCACCCCTGTCCCCCATGTGAACATGCTGATCCATAAACACAAGGAAAGACACAAACAGTGATACACAAGCCCAGAGTCACAAACACATCCGGAGATCTATAAACACACTCCAGTTACACAGACACACAGAGATAGCACATGCACACACACCCCCTCCCCGAGCCACCCAGTTTCCAGGGAAACGCACTCCCAAGAATGTCCGGAGTGGGGCCCGGCAGGGCTGGGCTTGGTGCCTTGCTCCAGAGATGAGACAAGGAAAGCCTCAGCTCCCGGGAGCCCAGGGGAGGGGGAGTGCTAGGGAGAAGAACACCCGCTCCTTTGTGCCTCTGCATACCCCTCCCAGGGCTGCCAAGCTCCTGAGACAGGCAAGCCCAGACAAGGAGGCTATGGGAGTGGGAGGGAGCCAAAGGGAAGGGGGTTTAGGGTCAGAAGAGAGTGGGAGGGTACATACTTGGCAGGGTGGGCCCTTGGCTGGGGAAGAGTTAGGGGTCACCCGGGCCACAGGAAATGCCTAAGAATTCCATCTTGACCCAGGCCCTCCCTCTTCTCAGGGAGCTAAATGATGCTCTGGAAAGACTGCACACGAGGGCCCTACAGAGCATCCGTACCTCCACCCTGCTCACAGCACACGTGTTCTTGCCCATGGATGCGAGGCATCTGGGGCTGGGGGAGTAAGGGCTGCGCTCTTTCTCTAGCCTTCTTTGAACTCTGCCCCTCCCTCTCCTTGCAGCTCTTCTAGCTCACTTCCACACACCCAAATCTTGGGGACGATGTTCTCTTGGAGGTTGAACAGGACTGTCAAGAACCAGATGGCATCAGAGCCAAAGCCCCAACTTATGGGGGTTCTTCCCCTCCTCTGGAGTCAGACAACTTGAAGCTCCAGAAGAGGCAAGGGCCTGCTTGCTGCGGCTGCCCCTGGCGGACCTGCGTCCCTAAAGCCACATGTCCCCCTCACGCTCCCAAGGGCAGGAAGAAAGGAGTCGGGCAAGGTTGGGTCTCCTGGGTCAGCTGGGAAGGGAGTAGCGTCTAAAGAGAGCCTAAGGGATGTGAACAGAAGGACAGAGGGAAACAAAAGAATGAGTGGGATTTCCACTGCCAAGGAGCTTCCAGCCGGGAAGAGGAGAGAGTCCCCAGAAAACAGGGGCGGGACGTTAGTCCTCCCGCTCAGAGCCAGGCTTGGCCCACAGCTCCCAGCCTCGCATCAACCCCACCTCTACCCCCCACCCCAAGCCTGCTTTGCTCACTCCCCTAATGTGACGATTCACTGTATAAATGGATGCCCAGGGCAGACACACCTGGTCTGTCAAAGTGCCACCCGGGCCGACCCCTAAACTGCCCGGTCACCATAGGAACTAGGGGCCCCAGTTTTCAGAGCCACCTGACACAACGGAATGGCCTGTGACTCTGGGGAACAGGGTGGTAACCATATTCATGACCCCAAAGCTACTGTCAATGGTGTTTTACCCTGAGCGAGCGTGTCCTCAGCTCTCACCTTTGCTCCATCCCCATCGGGGGGTACTGGCCTCCCTCTCCACCTCTGAGTCTTTGCAGACCGACTCCCTCTTGGCATCACGGAGCAACGCCAGGGTTGTCCTCACTGTTGCTCCAACTTCTCTCCCTTAACCATCACTAATGACCACTCCGCCGCTCCCCCCTCCCCGCCCTTTGAATGCGTCATCAGAACCTCTCCCCCTACATCCCCCCACCGAAGAGGTGAGCGGAGAAGAAAAGCAGGCTGAAGACAAATCTGGATGCTAGAGGAATTTGGGATGTTCTTGAGGCACGTCCGGAGGCACCTGAGCACCCCACTGGCTCTGGCCCGGCAGTTACCATGGCAACCTCCACAGCAGGCTTCCCCAGCCCCTGGCCCAGGCTCTTCTGTTAACAGAGACCGATGCCTCTGGCTGGGGCGGGGCGGGGGCGGGGAGGGGGAGGTCGCAAGCCTTACCTTGAGTGAGCCGGGTGGGCTGCCGGGCAGGGAGCCCATCGATACTGCAGATGTTGCCACAAGGGTAGAGGGTGAGGGTGCCCCGCACGTTCTCGATGTAGCAGTGCTCTGGAGCCAGGCCCGGACCCTGCAGTGAGATGTCCCTGGCCGCGGAGCCAATCACTGTCTTCCCTGAAGCCGGAAGGCAAACGGAGTCAGAGGCTGGGCGGGGAGGGCAGCAAAGGAAATATAAGCCCACCTCCTCCTTGACAAAGGGTCAGGCCTACTACTGGCCGCCCCTTTTGGACCCCTGAGCCTGGTGGGGACAGTCAGGGGTAGGAACTCTGGGAGAAAACTCTGGCTCACAGATGGGGGGACCCAGAGGGCACAGAGCATCCAGGCTCCATGGACAGAGAAGGGGAACTTCTTTTCTGCAGACCTTCCTTTAGTCCCTCCAACTCCTCGCCCCCAAGTCCCTTTCCTCCTTCATCCCGCTCCCCACTCTGTTCCTCCAAATCTGCCATCTCTCATTCTTCTCTCCCCCCCCTTCTGCACCTGCAACCCTCGCCTTCCTCGCTCCCCTCCCTGCTGCAGCTTGCACAGCTCCCCCTGGCAGAGCCCCCGGGACTGGTATTTGGAGAATGTGGGGAATGTAGAATCACCCAGGCAACAAGTGCAGCCCGGGGAGAAGCCAGGCAGGGCAGAAGCCACCAGGGAAGGGGGCCGGGCCAGGGCCTTATCTTGGGAGGTCTGCCCCTACTCCAGGCCCTCCGGCCCTCCGGCCCTCCAGGCTCCAGAGGTACCTGCTCCCACACCAGGCATCGCCCTGGAACGGGGCCCCTTTCTTCTTGGCCACACTGGTTGCTAAGAGCAATGGACTCTCCTGTTTCAGTGCTCTCCTCGTTTCTAAACTGATCTTTAATTGCAGTCCTGGAGCCAGATTATCTACCAAAGAGGGCCAGGCAGTCCAGGGGAGCCGGGACAAGGGGGGCAAGCTGGTGGAGTGGGGTGGCACAGCCTCGCATCTGGGAGAGGCGAACATGGCGGACAAAGGGCAGAAGGGCCCCAGGACATGCCTGGGATCAGGGGCAGAAATGTCTGGAAGGACAGAGGGGTGGCAGGGGGGCCGCCCCTCCAGACTTACCTTCCTCCAGAGGCAGAAGGGTGATAGCCGTGCTGAGCCGCCCGCTGCCCAGGCTCACCAGATGTGGTTTGTCCGTTTGCACTTTCAGCCCTTTGCCTGTCTCGATCAGGTCCAAGGGCCCTTTCTGCAGGTAGTGGGGGTGAGGGATGAGCATCACGAGAGACTTCAGGCCAGACCCTGAGCACCCAGTCACACTGACCCTCTCTCTGGCACTTGCCCTCTCCAAAGGGCTCTGAGGGTGTCGGAAAGGCTCAGCACAAAATCTTGCACGGAGCATTATTACACTAAACTGTAATGAGATCTGAATCTAGGCCACTAACTCGTCCCACTGGATTTATCTCAAGTCTTGGCTTAACTGCCCCTTTTGTCTATTAAGACAGAAACAAGGAGAAAGTGAGGGGAGCAGGCAGGTGCTGGGGAGGAGAAGGGGTGCTGCAGAGGAGGGCCAATGCAGACTTGTCGCTGTAGACTTGTCCGTGGCCATCCCCTTGGCCATTGCTTGCCTCCGTGAAACTAAATCACAACGGAGGGCAGGGCCACGGATCGAGGAGAGGGACACAGGCCAGGGTCAATCTGTAAGCCACTTCCTGACTTCCGAAGGGTATATTCTGGGTGAACCAATTAACCTGATTCAGATAAAGACTTAGCTGTTAATAGGCTTGGGACCTGGGGAAGGGCTCTCATCCCTGGGCTGGGGCCACAGGTGGGGAGAGGAGCCAAACCCACCCTCTCCAACAGCCCTCTTGCCCCCTGGCCTTGACCCCACTCACCTTTACCATTGCTTGGGTCTTGCATCCAGGGCCTCCCTGATTCCTGTTAAGAGCGTCCATGGTCCTGGGGCTCCAGAGCTCCTGGGGACACGGCAGAAGGCGGGTGTTGGTGGGGAGGCCAGGGGAGGAAAGGGAAAGGAGTAGGCTCTGCGGCCAGGTTCTCAGGGGCGGGGGGCAGTACCAGTCACCCTCATTCCCAGCAGGCTCATGCAGAAGAAAAAGTGCAGGTAGCTCAGGAACTTCGGGGCTGGTGGGGGGGGGTCAGGGGGGAGGCAGTGCCTCATCTACAGCCCCACACAGACACCCAGCACACAGTCCTGGCCCTTGCCACCATAAGCCCAAAGACCCCTAGAGGCCCAGCCTCTATTTCTCTGCTTTCTTGCCTCTGACACCCAGGAGCCAGGCTTTGGCGGCAGCCTCAGACATCTGGAGCCAGAGGTAGGGTGGGGGAAATTACCTCAGTGAGGGAAGCCGGTCCAAGGAACTCCCCCAGGGACACTGGTAGCCAGAGACCCCCCCCAGGCTGGGCTGAGGAGGAGCTCCCTCCCTGTACCCTTCCCACTCTGCCTCTCCCTTTGTCTCCCCCCCCCCCCAGGGGTCTCAACAGGGTGTCTGCTTAAAGGAGACACCACAGGAAAAACTCAACCATTCCTGCCTTCTGTATGTCTCAACTCCTACACCTTCTCTTCCCCAGAAAGCAGTCTCACCCCCAGACAATCAGCAAAAAAAACCCTCAGTGGTGACTAATAGCAGGAATACAGTTTCCTAAGGTTCTTCATCTGATCTGGTGTTGTAGGAAGCTTGGGTCTTTAGAACCAAGGGTAAAGTAGATTCCAGAACCAGAACTTGAACTCTTCCCACCCATCCCTTTTTCCCTGGCTCACAGTTTCAGTGCCTGAGAAATGTGAGGGACCTTTGGGTACTCATGTGTGCCTGCATGCCCATGCCTTGATCATCTTGCTAAGGTTCAAAGGTTCCCATTTGTTGCTCAAGTGGGGCTGGCGACAGCCGAGAGAGCTTGGCTCAAGGTAGGAGGGAGACCCAGGAAGGCAGGGTTTCCCTCCACTTCTCTACTAGCCCTCGACCAGGGTGGGTGACTTGGAGAGGAAGTGGGGGCAGAAGCCAGCATTCCAAGGAGTGTCTGACCCTGGCAGTAGAGCCCAAGGGCCTCAGCCATAGAGAGTTACTAATTTTACCCTCCCAGCTTCCACCCTTCCGGACCTGGACGGCATCATGTCCGTCACTGTGTCCACCCAAGCTGGCGGAAGAGAAACCGGAATAGGCCTGGGGCCCACCCCAACTCTGCCTGGGAAGAGGGAAGGCAAAGGCCGTTAACCTACACCAAGCTCCAAGCTGGCCTGGCACCTCCCCAGGAGATCTGGCCATGGGGAAGAATTTCCAGGGTCAGAGCCTGCTGTCCTGTTTCCTTCCACTCAGGGAAATCCCTCAGCATTCTCCGAGGGAAGAGAGGTGAGAGAGTGGGTTGGGAATGGGGAGTTTACCTAAAAGAGGGAGTAAGAAAATAAAACAATAACGGTGAAGGAAAGGCATCACCGTTTAGTGGAAAGAAAGCTTCAGGCTGGGATGCAAGAGCCTTAAATTCTCACCCTGACTTTAATATTTATTAGCTGTGAGATCTTGGACAAGTTACTTAAATTCTCTGAGTGTCAAGTCATTCTCTATAAAAGTGGAATAATGACTTTTTCACAAAAGATTGTCTGGATTAGCGCTTGCCCGTGGCTAAGGGTAGGATGGAGAGTGACTATAAATGGGCACAAGATTTCTTTTTGGGGTGATTGAATTGTTCTAAGATGAAACTTACAGGCACAGCTCTGTAAATACACTCTAAAAGTTACTGAACACGCGTTTCAATTAAGTGAATTTTATGGTATATACGTTATACCTCAATAAAACTATTTTTATTTTTATTTATTTACTTGAGAGAGCAAGCAACAGAGAGCACGGGGGGGGGGGGGGGGGCAGAGGGAGAGGGAGAAGCAGACTCCGTGCCAAGCAAGGAGCCCAACTCAGGGCTCCATCCCAGAACCCCAGGATTACAACCCCAGCGGAAGGCAGACACCTAACCCACTAAGCCACCCAGGTGCCCCAATAAAACTGTCGTGTTTTTTTTTTTAAAGATTGGAGATTCAGCTATTATATTAAATGACCCTCTGTGAAGCGCAAAGCACGGTAAACATGCCAGTCATTAGTACGGGTTTCAAGATCTAGAACACGTCACTTCGCCTTTATCTGTCAAATTCGTCACTGTCACCCTGTTAGGCAGCTTTGGGCGTGTTCATTTATTTACACCAAAGAATTTCAAGTGGAGATGAAGACTGTAAAGGAATAAGGTTGATGGGGAACAGGAGTGATGAGAGGAGAGAAGAGAAGGAAATAATCATGTGAAAGGAGGGGGGAGATAAGGAGGGAGGTGTGGGGAGAGACCAAGAAGATAAGAAAAGATGGAGAAACAGCAAGGTCGAGGCTGTGGGCCCAGCTCAGAAACCTAACCCAGGTGGAGTGGAAAGCTCCACCCGACCGGCGCGCCCCAGCCGCGCTCGGACAAAGGGGCTGCCCCGCCGCCACCTGGGGGCGCGCTCTCCTCGGACCCCACCCCGGGCCCGGGGCGCCCTCACCCGCCAACCCGCTTCCGCGGACAGGGCTACCCACTACCCGGGCAGTAATTGCCCTCTCCCAGCGCCCCGCCCGGTCCCGCTGCCAAAAAAAGGCCCGTGCGGCGCGAGGCCGGCTCCCGGGAAGGAGGGAGGCGAGGGAGGCGCCGCGGTCAGCCCCGGCTCTCCGTGGCCCTCCCGCTCCTCCTGGGGCGCAGCGCCGCAGAGGCCTGGGAGCCGGGAGCCGCCGTGCAACAGGGAGGGACCCCGCGGCGGGCGAGGCCGGGGCTCCCGCGGGTGACCCCGCTCAGGCCCGGCCCCTCCGGCCTCCTCGCCCAGCGGGGACGCGCGCGCACCCAGGCCATGCGGGATCTGCCCGCGCCCAGCCCTCTCCGCCGAGTGGGTGTCCGGAGTCACCGCTCCGGGGTCTCGGCGCCCAAACTAGGGTGAGGGGAGGCCCGAGGAAGGGCCGAAAAGGTCTGCAACCAACAGGCACTGGAGGAAGTCCAGGCGCCAAATCGGGCCCCCGGCCAAAGGTCCCAGGCGAGTCCCCGAGCGCTAGCCCGGCGCGCCCCGGGGTCCCGCGGGGCCGCTCCAGCGCTCACCTGTGGCCGGGGGGACCAGCCGAGGCCTCGCCCCGGGCGTCGCATGGCCGCGGCCCGAGGCCTGCGGGGCCGAGTTGGGACCCTCTCCGCCCGCCGCCGCCGCCGTCGCTTTCCCGACACGCATCCGCCCTCGAGGAAGGGCAGGAAGGGCCGCCGGCAGGGGAAGGAGTCGGGACGGGAAGGAAACTGAGGCTGGGATCCCGGAGGGCGGGGGCCGGGGAGGGGTGTGGAAAGGCCGGGGCGGAGAGAACTTGAGAAGCGGAGGCGGGGGGTGGGGAGGAATGAGGGGTCAGCGGCAGGATCGGGCGGAGAATGGGAGACGCAGGGATGGGGGGCGGGATGAAGGACGGAGACTGAGGGATGAGGAGAAATGAGAGCTGGGGAGATGGACAGGAGGGGGAAGAAGATGGGGAAACAGGCCGGGGGACGCAGAGCTGGGTGGAGACGGAGGGACAGCGAGGTGGAGGACCTGGGGGACAAAGAAGGAGATGGGGAGACTCCGGACAGAGAGGTCGTCGAGTAAAGGGGACGACGGCCAGGGGCTGCCCTAGAAGGTACAGAGGGCCGTGGAGGGGGAAACCGAGGGGCGGGGAGCCAGGGGAAGGGAAGAAAAGGGGAGACTGAGGGCAGGCCGGGGCCGCTAGCGATCAAAGACGAGAGGCGGGCGGCGGAGGCTCGAGGGGGCAGAGCCGGGGAGAGGCGAGAGTGTAGAGTGGGGCTCTGGTTCTCCTGGGGGAGCGGTGGGGGTGCTGGAAAGCGCCCCTCTCCGAGGTCGCGGGCGGGCTGGGACTGCCGCCAGGGCGCGGCTCCTCGCTGGCCCTGGGCCTGTGTGCTGCCCAGGGCCGCCAGGTGGGACAAGGCCGCAGTGTTGGGCCGCCCCGCCCGCCGCGGGCGCCGGACAAGCAGCCTTTCTTTGGCGGGGCAGGGAGAAGGAGCCGCTTGTTTGCGCGGCCGGGAAAGGGGCGGCCGCTCCGACACCGCCCGCTCCCCGCGGGGCCGCTGCGGGAAGGGGGGCTGAGGGTGCCCGGGAGGTGCGAGTGTGAGCGCAGGGCTGCGGGTGTGAGCGGCGGGGTGTGCGGGCGGGAACTGCGTGAGCGCAGCGCGCGCGGACTGCGGGCGGAGGTCCAGGCGTGCGGAAGGCTGCCCCGCGTGCGACGGCGGCCGAGCCCCGGGCGGCGCGCGCGGCGGGCGGGCGCGTGGGTGACACGGGGTGGGGCGCGGTGCGCGTCCGCTGCGTGGGATGCCTGACGTGGTGGGGAGCTGGCGTTTGTGTGCGAGCGGCCCGATGAGTCAGCCCGGGAGCCTCCGGGACCGCTGAGCTAACGGGCCCAGAATGCAGCCCCGCCCCGGCTCCCTGGGTCCCCCGCCGGGCCTCGCGGCCACCCGGCCAGTCCCCCGCTCGCCCCAGCCCCGGCGGAAGCGTCCGCGGGCGCCTCGGCAACCCCGCGCCCGGCGGCCCCTCCCAGGCCCCGCCGCCCCCGGCCGCCCGCCCGCACGTCCCCATCCCGGAGGAACCCGGATGGCTGGCTCAGCCCCCCGCCTCGGGGAACTCCGTTAGGGATACGAATCCGGACCGGGCGGGCGTGGCAAGAACCTGGGACTCACCCCCCTAAGGGTGCCCCATCCGGCCTCCCGGACCCCTAAAGATGCGGGGCCTCGGAGGAGGGCTCGGAAGGCCCCAGACGCGCCTCCCATCTCCCGAACACACCAAGAGTCCCTCCCGGATTCCCACTGCCTCGGGGCTGGACTGCGCACACATTCCTCGTCCGTCTAGGCAGCCTGACCGGGGACAGGAGCCGAGACGGCCCAGGGGAGCCCCCTCACCCGGGGCAGGGCTCTCAGTCCTGCCGTCGGCCGCAGAGTGGGAGGAGCGCGGCGCGGGCGGACGAGCCCCCGCGAGTGTCAGCCCGGCCGGCCGTCTGGGTGCCCGCGGGAGAGTCTGGATGGGGCAAGGACCAGCGTCCCTCCCGGAGAGGAGCGCGACGGCCCCCTCTGGCGGCTGCGCGGACAGAGGCTCGGGAGGGCAAAAGCAAGCAGCCTGCGGAAAAGCAGCGGAGCCCGTCCCCACAAAGCCCCTTTCGGCCGTCCCCCCACCCCACTGCACTCACCTGGAGCGCCCCCTCCTCCCCCACGGTTTCTTCTGGGCCCACCCCAGCCCAGAGTTGATCTCAGGGCTCCCGCCAGGCCCTGGGACTTCCCCTTATCCAGTCCCAGCAGCGCAGCCAGCGAGACCCACGGGCCTAGTGGGAGAGAGCGTCCTTACCTCGCGCGGGGAGAGGGGGACACCGGTTCCTTCCCCTGGCTCGGCCGCCGAGGCCTCGGGCTCTGGAGGACACTGTTGCTTTTCCCTGGGAGCCCGCTGAGTGGGAGGAGAGCGAGAAGTCCCGCCCCCCAGTCCCGCCCCCGTCCCCCGTCCCGTCCTGCCAGGCCAGCAGGAGAAGACGCCCTTGTGGAGCTGGAGCCCAAGGTCCCCCCCCCCGACCCTTTCCCATAGCAGCACCTCCCCCCCCAGGCCCCCCCACCCCCGCCTGCACAGCGCCCGCTTTGTTCCTCTCTGCAGCTGGGCTCTCCACTACCATCAACACACACACCCCTCCCCCTCCTCCCCTCCCCTTCGGACTCCCCTAGACCACCCTCCACCCCTAGGCCTTAAGGCTCTTCTGAAAGGGTGTTTTTGACAATTTCTCACTCTCTCCCCCCGCCCGCCCGCTTTTTTAAAACCTTAGGTGCCTGAGTCCTCCGTGGCTCCCAGTGAACCTCTTGGGCGCAGAGCCCTCCAGCATAGTCTCAGTATCTCCAGAAAATATCCGCTGAGGGGACCCAGGCTTACCCCATCACCCCTCCTCCTCACCCTATTCCAAGCCCTACCATGAAGAGCTGTAAATGGGGTTGTTGACCCTGCACATCAGGCTTCGCAGACTTTTCTAAGGAGAGGTAGAAGACATGTTAAAGTGCCATGGGAAGTGTAAAGCACAGAAACCTGCACTGAATCATCATCTTGCCCCCATCCATGTAGCTCCGCCCTACCACCACCCGCTGACTTACAACTGGGGGGCGCAAGCTATAGACAGACTATTGAGCACACCATCCTATAGCAGTTTGGGTCTCTGGAGGAGTAGGGGGCTAATAAGGAAGAAAAGGAGGGACTAAAAACCCAAGAGGAGTCTAGAAACTGAGCCTAGTTGAAGCCGTTCATCTCAACCCCCACCCCGAAATCCAACACAGCGGACAGTGGATCCTTACCTTGCAAAGCCAGCTCTTGCCCCAGGAGACTGACTGGGGAGGCCCTAGGGAGCTGACCTCAGCTAGGCTGGACCTCTTTAACCTGCCCTAGAGGGATCCCCGAGACTCCTCCTCCTCGCTGAATGAGGGCGCAGAAAGCCCCCAAGGCTTCCAGCTGGGGCACATAGCAGAAAATAATTTGCCCTCCCTGGGATGGACATACCTTGTTCTGATTCGGTGGCTTTAGTTGGTGCCCTCTTTCCCTAACCCTGGAACAGCAGGAGGCTGAACTGCGGCAATCTTTGGTCACTCATTGACAGGGCCAGCATTAGCAGGGGGGCCCCCCACGGCTGGAGGCTGGGGCTGACTGGAGCCAGGCAGTGGACGGGAAGGGGGAGGGGAAGACACTTCGCAGTTACCAGCTGTGGCTAACAGAGGTCAAACAAGCAAGGCTCCAGCAGGCATCGTGGGTACCAGGAAGCCCCAGGATTTGGGGGATGGGAGGAAGCCTCTTACTCTTCCTCTCTTCACACTGTTTGAGGCTCCTGAAGGTATTTTGACTCTGGCCACCTTTCATGAGGCGGATCACAACAGTAATTTCCAGACTATTCTGGTAAAAGAAAAAGAAACAAAACCCCAACTATTGCATCCTACGTGCCAAGACCCAGCATTCGAGGGAAGGGGCTCTGATTGGGGTACCTCAGAGTTTTTTCACATAACTGTTTCACAACTCCCAGAGCTTCTTCACCATCCCGGTCAGGAGGAATTTCAGGGAATGATCCAGCCCGCCACAGGGCAGCTGATGCAGAGGCAGGGGGCCGAAACAGCACCCATCTTCTCTCTGTCCTCCCACCCAAGGACCAGCTGACCCCATGATAAGGGCTCTGTGCAATGTGTCCTCACTCCTGCTGGGTTGAGGCCCTATGTTCCCACAGTTAGAGCACTCTGGGGACTACAGACCTACCGCCCCCACCCTCCACCCCCACCCGCTGCACATCTGGAGCCCATCAAAAAACTCAGTGCTCTCTCACAATTACGCAAGAGGTCGAGCAGCTGGGAGCTCAGGAAAGGGGGAGGAAGAGAGAAGAAAGCAGAAAACAGCTTTCCAAGCATGCTTCAGACTTTCCGAACTGGAAGCAGGGGGGAGAGGGCAAAGGCTGGGTGTGGAAGGAAGAGTGGATTTTTGAAGGCCCTCTGCACTTGGCTATGAATGTCAGGAGTCTATTTCCACATCCCTCCTGCCTTTGCCTAGGCACTCTTCCCACCTCTGTGCTCCCTCCAGCCCCAGAAGGAGGCGATTATTGCTACTACAGCAAGCGAACCCTGTTCAGTCACATCTTCTAAAGCTCTCCTTTCTGGCCTCTGCGGATCCTGAACTCAGGCATCTTTAGTGTGGGTGTGGTGAAAGCAATGATAACAAGTAACTCCTCCCTGCATCCAACTTGGGGAAAAGTTCAAACCTTTCTTCAGCAGGAGGTCTCTCCTCAGCTTGTCCCAGAAATCGCACAGTCCGTGCTCAGACCCAAAGCTAAGAGACACCAAAGCTGAGTGGTCTCATCTACATCCGTGTAGGCTCAGGACCTTCCTATGAGCTGCAAAGAACCACCACTGATTTGGGCAAGAGAATGGGAAACAAAACCTATCTCCACTTCCCTCATTGCCTTGAAATTGGAATGCCTCTTTTTCAACCAGCCCGTTTGGTTATCAACCTGATCACAGAGAGTACGCTTATGGGAGCTTTCGAGAAATGGGCTAAGCCCTAAGTAACAATTTAGCCCCTGCCCTATGAACAGCAAGGCAAAAAACCTTTCTGTCTGTGGGGGGTAGAGGAGTGGGAAGTGACCCAAGCTCCTGAAAACTGCTTTGTTGCTTGACCACTTGTGTTTGAGAGTGGGCAACAGCTTAGTTTGGAAAGGTATAGTCTTCCTAAAGGTCTGGCTCCACGTGAACCTCTAACCCCCGAGGGTAAGATGGGAGACTGATGCTTGTGGAGAGGCTTTCTAACCTTGGGTAAGAGCAATGTACAGCACCCGGTTCCTTGTGGAGCCTCCAGGAGTTTCAAAGCTCTGTAGCTGCAGATAGATTTACCAGAGGGGGCAAGAAGAGGAGATGGAGGCAGAGAATGGTTGCAATGAGATGTGCATAGTAACGGGGAGTTAATTCGGAGTTTTTGCTTTCCTTTGAGAGATTGCTCTGAAGCCTATGAGACAGACCCCTACCTATTCCGCACCCTCACTGAGACTCGCACTAGCACCAGCCGCGGTTAACACTTGCCTACCTGAGGAGAAAAGGCTTTATAAGTAGGTAGCCATTGCTTCTAGTTAGACTTTCATCTTCTTGAGGATGGCGGCTTTTTCTATTTTTCTATCTTCCTCCGATGAGCCCGACCAGATGTGAACTTTTTTAAAAAAGCTACTCTGTATCAAGCCTGGAAATCTCTCAGACGCTACTCAGTGTGAACAACTTCACATTAATCGGAAGGCAAAGCTTCTGGAGTGAGAGATGCATGGGCTGATAGATCCGGGGGGTCTGAAACTACTGTGAGTAGATGAATTACAGATCTTTTTTGGAAAGGAATTCCTGACCACGAGGTGTGTTCCCTACCTCCTCTGTGTGGAATTAATTAATTCAAAGCAGGAACCACAAACCTCCTACATTAACCAGAATGCTCAGTCAGATCAAATTATCTTGTTCGGCTCCCTCACAAGAGGCCAACAAAAGGCCCACTTGGTGCGGTGGAGGGCCCAGCGCCAGCCAGGGGCGTGGCCCGGCTCCGGCGCGCTCCCCCCCGGGTTAGGGTTACGGTCTCAGAGCCACGCCACGCTTCAGCAACAGACCAGACTTCGTATTTCTCTTAAGGAAGAAAAAAATTCAAACTCTTGGCTTTCACCCTGAAGATAAAAAACTTTATCATTCCCAGACACTCGTTATTCATTACAGAGAGTAATTTGTCTTCCAAAGAATTTGTTGACAGTCAATAGTTTTTTAAGTTACATAAAAAGAAAGTAAGGATGAAGACTTTCCTGAGAGAATTATCCAAACTCCCCAAGCATCCATCCATCCCTCACCCCAGGATCACTTACTTCTTACCACTGCTGCTCTAATGGAGAAGAGAATGCTCTGAGACATCACCAATCATTGTTATTCTTTACAGATAAAGCCTCATGGTTCTGACTCTACAACTGCCCCTGACAAAAAATTAAGACCAGAAGTCTGTCTGTAAGTAGCATCAAATTAAAAAACCCCACGGACTGGAGTACACGTGTACGTATACATATGTGTGCGCTCAGATGGAGAATACCCACGGAGGCACGATCCCTGTAATGTGGGGGAAGGCGATGAATACTCTCGGATAGAGATTCTTTGCTCTTAAAAAAAACATATCATTAATTTTTAAACTTAGATCCCGTTACATCATCTCGAATCAGCAAGGAGACACCAAAGTATGAGAGAGCCAAGAGTCTAATAAACATTCATTTTATAATACTCTTTATTTGATTAAAGAATTTTCCTTCTTTGTGTACACTGGAATGTTATATTCCCTATGTATTTTACAGGGTTACAAAATGTCGCTCATTTTAAATATTACCCCAAAAGTAATTTCAGAAAAAAAAAAAGGTTGTGAAACTGAACAACTTTAAAAAAATCATATGGACAAGCAACTTTCAAACAAAACTGGATTAATAAGATTTCTTGCCTACTTAACTACATGACAGATTTCTTGTCCCAGTCCCCTTCCTCAAAAAAACCTCATGTGGAAACCAAGCCAGAGATAAGGATTCTTCCCTGATGCAGTTAAGGGAAAGGGAAAGGCCAGAAATTTCTTTGGCAAACAATTCCATCCACGGCCATCTGTGTGTGACTGCTTTGCTTCGAGGACAGTACACTCTTTGCAGGGGAGGCCTGATGTCGTCCCAAGTGGGAGTGGTCCTCTCCAGCCCAGCTGGAAGTGCAGCAGGTCACCTTGTCATCTGCCTCTCCGCCCCGCCTGGGGCTGTGGCCTAGCAGCAGCCGCAGCAACCCTACCAAGTGCAATGCTGAGTTAGAAAGCCAACGCTGGGCTGGCTGATGTAGCCTTCTCCATTGCACAAGTAAGTGGATGAGAGGGGGCATGAGGACTCAACAAGAAGGGCTCAAGGGACGAAAAGGACGGACTTCGGAGACAGGAAAGACAGGAAAGGACTGAGAACACAGAGAAGAGCCAGGAAGGAGGAGGTGGTGCATTCAAGGACACGTGAGCGGGCTTTTATGTTTTAGCTGAAGTACCCAAAGTGCAGAGAACCAGAAGCTTGGGTAGCACCAGCAGCAGACAGGATTACCTGTGGATGGGAAAGCCCTCGCTGCACGTAACCATTCGCCTCTCAGGCATCTTGCAAGTGGGGGCTGTGCCATCAGAAAGCTGCTTCTCGGTGGTCTTTACTACTGGCACAAGAGGGATTCACAGTACTGTTCTAAACTGGAGGAACACAACTGAAGGAAAACAACGTGCAAGGGAATGGAGGGACAAGTGGACATAGGAAAAAGACAAAGTACATCCTTATCTGTTAACTTCTAGACCTCATACCCCTTAAGCAGTTCACCTGTATAGTCCAAAGATCGAGGTTGGATTAGATCAACCAGTTCCCAGGAGTGCCCCTACATATGGATGATCCCAGTGCTTGACTGAAGGTATATAGAGAGAAAAACTGAAGGTAAAGGAAGGGAGTATGAAAGATTAAAATTTGCAAAGAAAACTTTTTAAAAATGAAGTATGAAATGTAACCGTATTTAGGGATTAAAACAAAGGAGCAACAATGAGGCAAAGGCAGAGAAGCTGTTTAACTGGGGAGCATTCTCTGGAGAACGTGCTTTCCTGTGCTGGCCAGTAAAATCTGCCAAAGAAATCAGCAGCCTTTCCCTTTATGTTTGTGTCTTTCTTTGCCAAAGAATGTCTCTGTGACACTTGAACACTGAGGGTGAGTTGAGGGTCCTTGCGCGCAGAGAATCGTGCATTGTACCAGAAAAAAAGGGTCTCCAGTGGCTTGTGGATTTGGAAAAAACTCTTCAGCCACTGTTGGCTTCTTCTTTATTAATTTGAAATATTTCCTTTCCGGTTCCCTCTTCTTGGTACTACAGGATTTCATACTTATCCACCAGGAAAGTGGTCTCTGTGGAAAACCTTACAGGGCTGTTTCCATCTACCTGGGTCACTTTGGTAACCTAGGGAAACAAACAAAGAGTGAGGTAAAGCAGGAGGAGAGCGAGTCTCCAAGGTGCTGGCTAAATTCTCAGGACAGAACAGATCAAATTCCCTTAAAGCAGTATTAAAAATAACTCAAAAACACTAAAAAAGTTCAATTCACAATTGTGCCTTACAGCATCACTCTTCTCCACCAACATGATTAACTTGCTTTCTAGACAGAAAAGACAACTGTTGGCATGAGACGTACAATGGTATCAAGTAAAAGATCTAGAATGAGTGGCCACTACCCAGGTCTGCCCCATAAAACCTATGAAGTTCACATTTTATCAGGCTGATCAATTAATATTTTGACCCAAAATGCAATATTCTGACTCTTCAACTTAATTTGCCTGATTTGCTCTCCAAGTCTCACTAAGCTGCTCTATCACACTTATTTTGTAGATATGGCTGGGTCCTTCTTTGAGATCTTGTTTTTTCTTTTTAATTATAAATGTCTAGTTTAATGAACTACCTGCAACATTAATGTCTACAAATGGCATTCACACAATGCTTGAACCACTGATTGTATTTTCTAATGAGGTTTTCAGAGAGTCCTCCTACTCTTCGAATTGTCCCAAACAGGAAAATGTACCCACTACTATCCCATGTCTTGGTTTCAAGCCATATTGGGAGTACACTCCCAATATTGATGGGCTTATGCCAATAACTGAGAGTGGAGAGAGAAGTGCTTTTTGGAATTATCCAACAGAGGAAGGAAAACTGTAACCTCCCAAGCACTTATAGGAGAGACAGAAACCATGTGGGAAGATAAGACAGTGCCACAAAAACAAGCAAATCAACAAGTCCGAGGGGAAAATTCGTAACATAAATTGGGTCCTTGTAATGCAACTTCAAAAACAAGACGAACAATGAGTTAAAAATAATGATCTAAAGAAACAGTTCACAAATACTCATTACTTTGCTTATCTAAAGGACCAGGTCTGCAAAAGAATTGGCTCATGATTATCTGTATTAATGAAGGGAAGCTGTAACGTAAATAATCCAAATATTGTGGGGTTTTAAAAAAGATTTTATTTATTTATTTATTTGAGAGAGGGAGAGAGAGCAAGAGCGAGCGTGAGCGCACATGAGTGGGGGGAAGAGCAGAGCAAAAGGGATAAGCAGACTTTGTGCTGATCATGGAGCCTGATTTGGGGCTCGATCTCAGGGTCCTGGGATCAAGGCACAGATCAGGCTCCCTGCTCAGTAGGGAGTCTGCTTCTCCCTCTCTCTCTCTGCCCCTCACCCCCACTCATGTTCTTTCTCTCCCTCTCTCAAATAAATAATCTTTAAAATACAAAAATAAATAAAAATAAAAACAAAACTTTCTTTCCATTCTTGGGTTCAAACCAAGTGACATATAAAAGGCATTACAAAACAAAACACAAACAAAAACTTAAAAATTTCAAAAATTAAAAAATAAAAGGCATTATAAAACCACAGGTTGGCTGTTTTGGTAAATGGCTTTTAAAATGTATAAGGGGCGCCTGGGTGGCTCAGTAGTTAAGCGTCTGCCTTCGGCTCAGGTCATGACCCCAGGGTCCTGGGATCGAACCCTGCATCAGGCTCCCTGCTCTGCGGGAGGCCTGCTTCTCCCTCTCCCACTCCCCCTGCTTGTGTTCCCTCTCTCACTGTGACTCTCTCTGTCAAATAATTAAAAAATCTTAAAAAAAATAAAATGTATGATCTTATTAAAAAAAAATAGGCAACTAAGAAATAACAAATCTTGCACAATCCACAAATACCTTTGTTTTTTTTTTTAAAGATTTTATTTATTTGACAGAGAGAGACACAGTGAGAGAGGGAACAAAAGCAGGGGGAGTGGGAGAGAGAACCAGGCTTCCCGCTGAGCAGAGAGCCCCATGCAGGGCTCGATCCCAGGACCCTGAGATCATTACCTGAGCCGAAGGCAGACGCTTAACAACTGAGCCACCCAGGTGCCCCACAATCCATAAATACTTTTATATGTATTCAATTTCTTTACCTTGCCCAATCTAGAGAGGAAAACTGAGTTAAAACAGGAGAGGAATTTGACCAAGATCATACAATAGAGTCAATAATGGAATCCTCAGGGAACACCAATTTTTCTGATTTTTTTTTAAAGTAAGCTCTAGGCCCAACATAGGACTTAAACACATGACCCTGAGGATCAAGAGTCACATGCTCTACAGACTGAGCCAGTCAGGCGGCACCCCAGCTTTTCTGAGTTTTGATACCATGCTGTTTATCTGGCATCCATCTTACCACTTTCCCCGTATGTGATCTCAATTAAAAGGGGATACCTCAGGCACCTGAGTGGCTCAGTCGTTAAGCGTCTGCCTTCGGCTCACGTCATGATCCCGGGGTCCTGGGATGGAGCCCCGCACTGCGCTCCTGCTCAGCAGAAGCCTGCTTCTCCCTCTCCCACTCCCCCTGCTTGTGTTCCCACTCTCGCTGTGTCTCTGTCAAATAAATAAATAAAATATATATAAAAAGAGGGGGGGATACCTGTATGTTACAGTAGTTTCTTTTGGAGATGAAGGAGACTTGAACAGGGAAGAAGTCATTGGGCTGCCCAGCAATGCTGAACTCGAGGCTGCCGCTCTTATTTTTGGCATCAATCACTGGCAGGCACCACTCCAAAGTACTTCGTCGGCTGTCATGTCGATACTCGCCATCAATCTCCCCAATCACCGGTGCGCCCACACCAGATCTGTCACGAGAAACACCTGTGTCACCTTAGTGGTCCAGAGCTGAAGAACTCTGCCAAGGAAAACCAGCCCTGAATTTGATTATGCTCCTCAGATTCTGCCCACTTTTTTATGGTCCTAGAAAAAAATGAGGCTCCCCTAATAACTTCAAGGTTCAAACAAAGTCCTAGCACCTTGGCCAAGGGTCTCACTCACTGCCTTCATATATATAGATACATGCGACCACAGATAACTGGCAGAGATATCCATGGGCTGCTCCAGCTTGTGGATTAAATCTGGACCTACCAGGGGACCAAGACTGACAAAAGTGGGATATATTTCCAAGAATTCTGCACCAAGGGTTTGTTGCCTTGTCAAGAAGGAATTTTAACATACTGCAGCTCCCCTTAGAGGTGACAATGGGGCGAAAAGAGTTGATAGTAGTGGTGCAAAACCTTATACATCACTATCTGGTTATTTAGAACGGAGATGAATTTGGGCCTTTGAGAAGATGTCTTCAAAAGATTTTGTTTCAAAACCTGTACTTGACGCCGGTGGGTCTGATTTATAATCCAGTAAGTGGACTTTCATATGATAAGTAAAAACACAATCACCCCTGCCCAGAATGTGAACATGATGGAAGAAAGAGATATTTAGCTGTCCTTAATCTGCCAGAGAACCAGGGCTAGTTAGGATGTACTTGGCACCCCCAAACATGGCTGACAGGCAGTGTCACCCACTCCTACACATTGCAAATTTACCATCTTTTCATTCACCAGTGCCATTCAATGCTTGTATTAGGGGCAGAGTAAATAAGGAAGACAAAGAGAAGAATTTAACGGTGATACAACATGATCAGCTCTTCCCTATCAATTCTATGGTCCCAGTGGTATATATGTTTCTTCTCTCTGCTCTTCTTCCAATTCTGATCTCTCAAATTTGATCAGTTCAAGACAAGAGGGTAAAATGTTGTGTAAGGAAGGGTCTCTTCTGGAGACTACTGCAAAAGTGAACTAAGACACAGGAAACCACCATAACCACAATTACAGGGTAGATGGAGAGGCCTAAAAATTGTGGCATCCTAAAAATAGCCTAGTAAAATAAATCTTGACAAAACAAAACCCACACCTGTCACCAACGCCCAAGTCCTACAATGGTTCAAGGCAGCCATCTATTGTTCTGAAAGAATAACCAAGCTGTGAAGAATTAAGAGGGCTACCCCAATAAAGGAGAGAGTGATAATAAAGCATATATATACATATATTTTAAAAGATTTTATTTATTTGACAGAGAGAGAGAGATAGCAAGAGCAGCAACACAAGCAGGGGGAGTGGGAGAGGGAGAAGCAGGCTTCCCACCAAGCAGGGAGCCCGATGTGGGGCTCGATCCCAGGACTCTGGGATCATGACCTGAGCTGAAGGTAGACGCTTAACGACTGAGCCACCCAGGTGCCCCTAAAGCATATTTTTAAAAATGGAAAATAAGAATCAAAAAAGAAACAAAACTACAAGTTAAATTAATATCATTTTCTCTGCAATAATAACTAAGCAATGTAACAGTAAAGATACACTAAGATACATACAATAAGATACACCACTTACTGGGTGTTCATAATTATACCCTGTACTTCATCATGGGGGGGCAGGTACTGAGAGGTAGAGGAGAGGAGCTGGATTCATTGGTGATATAATAATAGAGCACACTCACTGGAAGTGCTAGTGAGATAAACTTAAGGGAAAGAGTATTTCCAGATGATCCTAGAAAGAGGGGCTTTTAAGCACACATTAAAAACTTATTGGAACTAAAAAAAATAATAAAAATAAAAACTTACTGGAACTAACCTTCTGGGGGTGTTGGACATTTTCTTTTTTCTTTAAAGATTTTATTTATTTGAGAGAGAGAGAATGAGAGAGAGCGAGTACATGAGAGGGGGGAGGGTCAGAAGGAGAAGGAGACTCCCTGCCGAGCAGGGAGCCCGATGCAGGACTCGATCCAGGGACTCCAGGATCATGACCTGAGCCGAAGGCAGTCGCTTAACCAACTGAGCCACCCAGGCGCCCTGGACATTTTCATTATGTTAATTGTGGTGACAGTTGCACAGGTATATACGTGTCAAAACTTATCAAACTGTACAACTTAAATATGTGTAGTTTATTGATGTTAGTTATACTCAATAAAACTTTTAGAAAATTTACGAAAACTAATGTAAATATGTTCTCCGGCAAGAATCAGTAGTTCCCTTGAAAACATACTCTCATCTTTAGCTGAAAGTTTCGAGAGCCAAGTGAAAGAGAAAAAATTCAGTCTGACAGATTCAATTTCTGACCTGCAAAACAAAACCAAGACTTTGGACTGAAAAGTGGCTCCTCCTTCTGGAAGTCTTCATTACTACAAGAACAAACACAGGTCCAACATCTGGAAACAGCTCTAGAACTACAACTGGCTTTAAGTTGGTTTTAAAAACAGTAAAATCCACTCCTTTTAGCGTGAACAGCTCAACACACTTTGACAAATGTATGTCATCTTGTAAACACCATCACAGTCAAGTCATAGAACATTTCCACTGTCCTCAAAAGTTCTCTTGTGCCCTGTTGCAGTCAACTGTCTTCCTCTCTACCTCCTGATTTCTGTTCCAAGAGTATTATGTTTTCCCAATGTCATATGAGCATATAGTATTGTGGGCTTTTGTAACTGGTTTCTTTTACAACTGGCCTTTTTAAGAAGCAGGTATCTCAGAGTGGATGGCCAACTAAGCGCTGCCTCCAAAACAAGGTCCAAAAGACTATTTCTATAAGCCCAGTACCAAAAAAAATGATTATGTGGGGGACACCACTTACGGAAGCGGGATGGTGATAATCACATCATTCAGTTCTAAATTATCTTCCTGTAGCTCATATTCTATGTTGACATCACAGCCATTTCCACTCTCTGAGGGCCAGCAATTAACTGAGAAAAAAAGCAAAGCAGGAATATTCAAATATTAGAAAAAGAGTGGAGAAAAGTTAAGATGGCAAATCAAAACGGATAGCTAGCTGCAGGCCTAAGACACCCTAATATAAACTATTATAAATAACAGTTTCAAAATTAAAGCTACTAAAAAACGAAAGCTCGTGATTAAAATACACAAAATGCAGTACTAAGCCCATTTTGAAAGAAAGTCATTTTGTCAAAAAGAATTTTGCTACGGCAATGAAGATAAGCATGTACAAGCCAGGGCTCTTTCCAGTTCTCAGTGCAGACTAGCTTAGTGGGACTGGCCAGAAGCACTTACTTGTCAGTGGAATAAAAGATTCTTCTGTGGTTTGTAGCCTCCACTTTAGCACCCCTACGTCACTGTTGACTGGAAATGACTTCTCTGGATTCTTCAAGCCAATTAGAGATTCTGCAGTGAAAAGTTTTTTATCCACGTTTGGATGGGTCTGAAATGGCAAGTAAAAGAAAACTTCTGAGGTTCAGGCATAAGATAGGAAATAAAATCCCTCTGGTCTTACATGGTCCATAATCTAAACATCTAAAATAGAGTACCACGGGGTGCCTGGATGGCTCTGTCGGCAGTAGAGCACGCAACTGTTGATCTCAGGGTCTTGAGTTCAAGGTCCATGTGGGGTATAGAAATTACTTAAAAATAAAATCCTTAAAAAAATAAAATAGAGTACCTAAAAGAATGCCAATTCCTTTTGATGTGAAGAAAGATGTCCCAGGGCGCCTAGGTGGCTCAGGTGGTTAAGCGTCTGCCTTTGGCTCAGGTCATGATCCTGGGGTCCTAGGATCGAGCCCTGCATCCGGCTCCCTGCTCAGCAGAGAGCCTGCTTCTCCCTCTCCCTCTGCCTGCCTCTCTGCCTACTTGTGCTATCTCTCTGTCAAATAAACAAATAAAATCTTTAAAAAAAAAAAAAAAGATGTCCCTTCTTTAAAGACTTTAAGACATTTTAAAAATAGGAACTGGGGACACCAGAGTGGCTCAGTTCGTTGAGTGGCTGACTCTTGGGATTTCGGCTCTGGTCATGATCTTGGGGTCATGGGATCAGGCCCCGCATCTGGCTCTGTGTTCAACAGGGAGTCTGCTTGAGATTTTCTCCCTCCCTCTGTCCCTCACCACCAGCCCCCATGCCCTGCACTTGAGCATGTGCGCGCTCTCTCTCTCCAAAATAAATAAATAAATCTTTTAGGGGCATCTGGGTGGCTCAGTTGGTTAAACGTCTGCCTTCGGCTCAGGTCATGATCCCAGAGTCCTGGGATCAAGCCCCACATCAGGCTCCCTGCTCAGTGGGGAGCCTGCTTCTCCCTCTCCCTCTGCCCCCTGACTCGTGCTCTCTCTCTCACTCTGTATCTCAAATAAATAAAATCTTTAATAAATAAATAAATAAATAAAATCTTTAAAAAGTAACTTCAACTCTAAGGCATTTTGTTTGTAATCGAACAAGTTAATAATTTTGTAATTGAAAAAGCTGAAGACCTTTAACCAAGTCCTTTCTAAAAATACTTGACAGGAAGCAACATCATGGGAGGGCCAAGCAAGCCAAGTAGGAGACTACTGATCAGATGCCTGGGTCATATAGCAGTCCTGGCCTTACAGTCAGGAGGCAGAAGAGAGAAAAGCTCTGTGGAAAGTTTAGTTGCAATTTTGCTCAGAGCACTAAAGTTATTCAAACTCAGCCAGCTAAGATAGACTAATCTTTTATTTTATTTTTTTTAAAGATTTTATTTATTTATTCATGAGAGACAGAGAGAGGCAGAGGGAGAAGCAGGCTCCCAAGGAGCAGGGAACCTGATGTGGGACTCGATCCCAGGACCCTGGGATCATGACCTGAGCCGAAGGCAGATGCTTAACCATCTGAGCCACCCAGGCGCCCGATAGACTAATCTTTTAAAAAGAAGTCATATTAAGAGAGAAAAGGGAGGGGCGCCTGGGCGGCTCAGTCGGTTAAGCGTCTGCCTTCGGCTCAGGTCATAATCCTGGAGTCCTGGGATCAAGCCCAGCGATGGGGTCCCTGCTCAATGGGGAGTCTGCTTCTCCCTCTGCCCCTCACCCCACTCGTTCTCACTCTCACACACAAATAAATAAAATCTTAAAAAAGAGAGAGCGAGAGAGAGAGAAAAGGGAAAAGAAATAACTCCTGGACAATAGCCTACATATACTTTTTAAAAAATTTATATAGCCTACATAGGGGCGCCTGGGTGGCTCAGTCGTTAAGCATCTGCCTTCAGCTCAGGTCATGATCCCAGGGTCCTGGGACAGAGCCCCACATTGGGCTCCCTGCTCAGCGGGAGGCCTGCATCTCCCTCTCCCACTCCCTCTGCTTGTGTTCCCTCTCTCGCTGTATCTCCCTCTGTCAAATAAATAAATAAAATCTTAAAAAAAAAAAAAAAGAGCCAGCAAAGCTGTTGTCAAAACTATAAGCACTACTTCCAAAAGACAACTTTGTGCTGATTATGGGGGAAAAACAGACAAAAAAACATTCTTCCCTGAAAATGCTTTGTTCTTATAACAAGAAATACAAGATCAACCATTTAAATAAAGTGACAAAACAACTGTAATAATACAAAGAAGTTTCATACATATCCAGGTAGGAGGAACATACATATTTATTTTATAAGGATTTTTATTAAATTTTAAAAAATACCACTAGACATTGCCCTTCAGGGGCGCCTGGGTGGCTCAGTTGGTTAAGCTTCTGACATCAGCTCAGGTCATGATCTCAGGGTTCTGGGATTGAGACCCACCGTGGGCTTTGCACTCAGTGGGGTGCCTGCTTCTCTCCGTCTCTGCCCCTCTCCCTGCTCTCGTGCACACTCGCTCTCTCACTAAATAAATCTTTTAAAAAACTTTGCCATTTTTAAAAACTGTATTTCAAACAATATCCTGAATTATTTACTCTTTGCATAACAGAAACAAATAAGCATCTATCTGTATCTTTGTTAATGAGTATGAAGTCATTAATTTGATTTCAAAATGACCTTTCATTCAATTCCACTATTAAAAGTCTATTATACTACAGCTGCTGTCAGTTGCTCTCAACCCCCCTGGTAAGATATTTACTGTCTCAAGGTCTCCACTATATGTAATAAATTAACTTCTTTCCTAGGCATCTAGAATGGCACTAGTTCTATAAATTCATTTTCTTTTTTTTTTTTTAAAGATTTTATTTATTTATTTGTTTGACAGAGAGAGAGACACAGCGAGAGAGGTAACACAAGCAGGGGGAGTGGGAGAGGGAGAAGCAGGCTCCCCGCAGAGCAGGGAGCCCGATGCGGGACTCGATCCCAGGACCCCGGGATCATGACCCGAGCCGAAGGCAGTCGCTCAACCAACTGAGCCACCCAGGCGCCCCTCTTTTTTTTTTTTTTTAAGATTTTTATTTATTTATTTGACAGAGAGAGACACAGCAAGAGAAGGAACACAAGCAGAGGGAGTGGGAGAGGGAGAAGCAGGCTTCCCATTAAGCAGGGAGCCCGATGTGGGGCTCGATCCCAGGACCTAGAATCATGACCTGAGCCGAAGGCAGACACTTAATGACTGAGCCACCCAGGTGCCCCTATAAATTCATTTTCTATGTTCTGTGGTTCATATGAGAAACTCCAGTTGAGAAAGACTGTGCTAGTGCAGACAAATCGAAGTCGGGTTTTTTTTAAAGATTTTAGTTGAGAGCGAGTGAGCGCGAGAGCAAGAGAGAGAGAGGGCATGCGTGAGTGCACAAGCGGGGGGGACGGGCAGGGGGAGAAGGGGAAGCAGACTCCCAGCTGAGCAGGGAACCTGACACGGGGCTCGATCCCAGGACTCTGAGATCATGACCTGAGCTGAAGGCAGGCTCTTAACAGCCTGAGCCACCCAGGCACCCCAGACAAACCAAAGTCTTAATACTTCCTTACCCAAAGCCTCTACACACCTGTAGCTGCACCCCTTTCTTATCTTCATTTTCCACATGAAGACGAATTCGGCCAAATTTATCATCTGAGATCCTAAGCATGATCATGCCATGCAATTCCATATTCTGCAATCCTCCATCCCGTCCACAAGTCAGTGTGATCTTTTCCTCAATCTTCATGTGCACGCTGTAGAGAAAAAGTAATAAATTTGTTCATAAAGGTAGAAACCAGAATTCCCTTTCTCCAGGGTTTAATGGTGATTAGCCATCAGCAACGTATTTTAAGGTGCTGTTGCTGTATGTACAGAATTTAAAGCATTATACCCTTTTATCCCACAGACAAGTTCCCACCTGTGCAAACAATGTAATAGTTATTCACTGAAGAACTGTCTACAATACCAGTTTGGAAATAAATGTCCATCAATGGGGAACTGCTTAAATACATAAAGGTATATCCACAAAAATGAATACTAAGCAGTTGTGAAAAAAGAGGTAACAACTGAAAATGCTTTTCATTTGAAAATAATTTCAAAAATTAAAAAATTAAAATTATACCAGGAATACATTTATACCTTTTTACTTTTTTTATTTTTTCTTTTAAAGATTTCATTTATTTATTTGATAGAGAGAGACACAGCGAGAGAGGGGACACAAGTGAGGGAGTGGGAGAGGGAGAAGCAGGCTTCCCGCAGAGCAGGGAGCCCGATGCAGGGCTCGATCCCAGGACCCTGGGACCACGACTCGAGCCGAAGGCAGACGCCCAACAACTGAGCCACCCAGGCGCCCCAATACTTTTTTAAGATGCTGTTAACATTTTATCCCACCATTTGTTTTATCATTTGCATACTCTCTAGAACTATTATTGGGTGTTTTTTTTTCCTGATCTGCTTACAGGCAGATTATACACATCATGGCCCTTTACCCCTGAACACTTCAGAGTACATCTTGTGAAAATAGGGATATAGTCTCTTACTTAACCACAGTACTGTTATTAACTTCGCAAACTGACACTTTCTCTACTCTACCACCTATATGCTAATTCTGTCAGTTGACCTAGTAATGTGTTTTAAAGCAGTACAAGATCCCAGGGTGCCTGGGAGGCTCAGTTGGTCAAGTGTCCGACTCCTGATTTCGGCTTAGGTCATGATCTCAGGGTCCTGGAATCAAGACCTGCACTGGGCTCCGTGCTCAGTGCACAGTCTGCTTGGGATTCTCTCTCTCCCTCCCTCTGCTTCTCCCCTCACTCATGCATGTTCAGTGTCTCTTTCTATGAAATAAATAAATGGATAAAATCTTTAAAAGAAAAAAAAATAAAGTACAAGACCCAGTCTAGGATAAAGTATTACATTTAGCTTCATGTCTTTATAGCTTCAAATAAGGATATTCTTATCTCCAAAGTAAGTGAAAAAAGTAATTGGAAAATGTGTCTAGTATGCTACCACTTGTGTATAAGGAAAAAAGAAAAAGATATATATGTTTTTATTCACCTACATATAGACTATACTTCTCAGAAAGAAGAACTAGAAAACTAGTTAATAGTAGTTGCCTCCAAAACGAGAAACTTGCCTGGTGGGAGAAAGACTTTTTATTTTAATACTTTTGTTCCCTCTTAGATTTAATTAATTAATTAAGTAGGGAGGGTGAGGAGCAGAGGGAGGACAAGCAGACTCCACGCTGAGCACGAGCCCAACACTGGACTCAATCTCACGACCTAGAGATCACAACCTTAGCTGAAATCAAGAGTTGGACACTTAACAGACTGAGCCACCCAGGGGCCCCTGTAATACTTTTTGAACCTTTTAAATTTTGAACTATATGAATGTATAACCTAATAAGAAAAATAAGTAAAATAAAAAGTGCTACTGTTCTGGTCAATTACTAAGTACAATCTATCCATATTTTTTTACTAAAACTATTTTTAACTGGGTGAACTGCACACACTAAGAAGATTATTCTGGCATCCTACTTTGTTACAACATGTAAGTCTTCCCAGAAACAAAGGCGTATGATACACAAGACCATAAAGGAGTGTATCTTTTTTTTTTTTTTAAAGATTTTATTTATTTATGTGAGACAGAGAGAATGAGAGACAGAGAGCATGAGAGGGAGGAGGATCAGAGGGAGAAGCAGACTCCCTGCCGAGCAGGGAGCCGATGTGGGATTCGATCCTGGGACTCCAGGATCATGACCTGAGCCGAAGGCAGTCGCTTAACCAACTGAGCCACCCAGGCACCCCAGGAGTGTATCTTAAAATAATGCAGGGTCGGGGCACCTGGGTGGCTCAGTCAGTTCAGCCTCCAACTCTTGGTTTCGACGTGGCTCATGATCTCAAGGTCATGAGATCGAGCCCCACACTGGGCTCCACACTGAGCAGGGAGTCTGCTTAGGATTCTCCCTCTCTGCCTCTGCCCCCTCCCCCGCTCACACAGGGTCTCATTTACTTTCACAAGAGTTTGCTCCATGTTCAAGAAATATTTCGGGGGCGCCTGGGTGGCTCAGTTGGTTAAGCGACTGCCTTCGGCTCAGGTCATGATCCTGGAGTCCCTGGATCGAGTCCCGCATCGGGCTCCCTGCTCAGCAGGGAGTTTGCTTCTCCCTCTGACCCTCCCCCCCGCTCATGCTGTCTCTCTCTCATTCTCTTTCTCTCAAATAAATAAATAAAATCTTTAAAAAAAGAATTATTTCGGAGCGCCTGGGTGGCTCAGTCGTTAAGCGTCTGCCTTTGGCTCAGGTCATGATCCCAGGGTGCTGGGATCGAGCCCCACATCGGGCTCCCTGCTCTGCGGGAAGCGTGCTTCTTCCTCTTCCACTCCCCCTGCTTGTAAAGAGTCTCAAGCCCTCTCTAATACATAATGGTTTCCAACATCTTTTTAAAACAGTGTCAAGCCTCTGTCTCACTCAAAGCAACCACTAGGAACAGCACGGGAGCTTCAGTGATTTCAGAGATTTCTCTCAACGTAATTCTGTTCATCTCATACAGAACAGGACATACAAAATACTCTTATGCACACCTGATACAAGTATCCTCTCAGACTCACCTTTCACTTGACCCCAAAACCATCAGCAACAGTAAAGTCTGGGCTTCAAGACAAGAAATCTGAGTCATGCATATGTGAACTTGGTAACTAAAAATGTTATGAACCAGTCCTGATGTAAGAGACAAATCAAAATATTCTATACTCAGGATGCCTGGGTGGCTCAGTCAGTTAAGCATCTGCCTTTGGCTCAGGTCATGATCCCAGGGTCCTAGGATCAAATCCCGCATTGGGCTCCTTCTTCAGCAGGGATCCTGCTTCTTCCTCCGCCTGCCGCTCCCCTTGCTTGTGCTCTCTCTGACAGATAAATAAAATCTTAAAAAAAAAAAATTGGGGGCACCTGGGTGGCTCAGTTGTTAAGCATCTGCCTTCGGCTCAGGTCCTGATCCCAGGGTCCTGGGATTGAGCCCCGCACTGGGCTCCCTGCTTGGCGGGGAGCCTGCTTCTCCCTCTCCCACTCCCCCTGCCTGTGTCCCCTCTCTCGCTGTGTCTCTCTCTGTCAAAATAAATGAATTAAAAAAAAAAAAAATTCTATACTGGGTTCAAGTACTGAAAACGCAAAAGATAATACGTTAATTTGCTGTGAAAGATACTTATAAATTTTGTATTAAAGACTGGTTCCCCTTAAAGTTTACTTAAAAGAAAACTTGCCAAAATACAGTGCAGAGGCCACCACTGCTCTACCCTCTAATTCAAATCCACTTTAAGAGACCAGGCACACACTAGGCACAAAGACAAGTTACTTTTATTTTTTTTAAAGTTTTTATTATTTTTTTATTTAAATAAAGTTTTATTTATTTAAGTAATCTCTACACCCAACATGGGGCTCGAACTCACAATCCCAAGATCAAGAGTCGCATGCTCCACCAACTGAGCCAGCCAGGCACCCCAAGACAAGTTACTTTTAAATTCAGCCAGCACACTGGGGTGCCTGGGTGGCTCAGTTGGCTAAGTGTCCGACTCTTGATTTCAGCTCAGGTCATGATCTCAAGGTCGTGAGACTGAGCCCCACACGACCCCATGTGGGGCTCTGCACTAAGCGGGGAGTCTGCTTGAGAGTCTCTCCTTCTCCCTCCGCCCTTCCCCACGCTTGTGCACATGCACTCTCTCGCTCATAAAATCTTAAAAAAAAAATTCCCTCTCCCTTTGTATCCCTCCACGCACACGCTCTAAAAACAAAAACAAAAACAAAAACTTAGCCAGCACAGAGTTAATAAAAGGTAAGTTCTAAACTCCATAAAAAATAAATAGCTGGGGCGCCTGGGTGGCTCAGTCGTTAAGCGTCTGTCTTCGGCTCGGGTCGTGATCCCAGGGTCCTGGGATCTAGCCCTGCATCAGGCTCCCTGCTCAGCGGGAAGCCTGCTTCTCCCTTTCCCGCTTCCCCTGCTTGTGTTCTCTCTCTCTCTGTCAAATAAATAAAATCTTAGGGGCGCCTGGGTGGCTGTCATTAAGTGTCTGCCTTTAGCTCAGGTCAGGATCCCAGGAGCCTGGGATCAAGCCCCACATCGGGCTCCCTGCTCGGCGGGAAGCCTGCTTCTCCCTCTCCCACTCCCCCTGCTTGTGTTCCCTCTCTCGCTGTGTCTCTCTGTCAAATAAATAAATAAAATCTTAAAAAATAAAATAAATAAGTAAATAAAAGAAAATAAAATCTTAAAAAAAAAAGAAAAGGAAAGAAATAGCTGAGAGCCCCCAATCATGGGAAACGGGGGGAAAAAAAAGACCCCATGTTAAAATCTAGGATATACTCTAAGTCTTTTAAATCTGGAAAAATTAAAAGATACACAAAAAATTTGTAATGCACTAAAATAAACATTTCTACACATTATGTGATCTGTTCTTACTGAAAAAGTTACTGGTTACCTCTCCATATTAATGGGTGGAGCATGCACTTTGGTAGCTTCAGAAGTACGCTTGCTCATATTAGAGGACATGATAGTTTCACCTTCAGATTTCAATTTGTCCACAAAATTATCTACTTCCTTCCCTTTGGCTCCAAGTTTCAAAGCCTTGCTGGGACCTGAAGGCCTAAGTGGAAGAATAAGAAATAATAAAATAAGAAAAACATCAGGTCATCATCCCAGAAAACATTAATTAATAACCTCATAGCATTCAAGCTTTCCCTGAAACTGTTCTTTAAGAATATGAAGAACTCAAGGGGAAAAACCCAAGCATCCTAGGGTTTAGGGGAGCACCAGACTATTCCCTGCCCAAACTGACAGCTGAGTCACAATAATATGTAAACTTCAGATGCCTGAGTGGCTCAGTTAAGCGTCTGCCTTCAGCTCAGGGGCCTGGGATTGAGTCCCGCATCGGGCTCCCTGCTCAGTGGGAAGTCTGCTTTTCCCTCTCCCCCTCCCTGCTGCTCATTCTCTCTTTCTCGCTCTCTCCTTCTCTCTAATAAATAAATAAAATTTAAAAAAAAATACATAAGCTTCAAGGACCTAAACACCAAAGGTACATTTATATAAGCATGCGTGATCAGATGAAAACTTTGTAATTTCCAACCTGATAAATATACCTGTGCATAAACAAACTCTTGCATATACTTTTAGGTAGTTCACAGATTCTCCCAGAAATCCATTCACACCAAGATTAAAAAAATCCATGTTCCATAAACAGTTAAATATCCCCTCTTCTCCCAAAATAAAGCAACTCTCGTGGTATCATTTATAAAAGAAACCTCTTTTACATAAAAAATCCCCCACCACATTCAGATTTCTCCTTCATACCTTTATTATGTAGCCAAATTTAATATTACATCTTACTTCATCAAGTCACTCATTATTTTCCACTTGCCCAGAAATCAGCTATCCCTCCAAAATACACACATCCAGCCTTCACCGGCCACTCTAGGGTTGCTGGTGATACACTGAATTTACCTGGCTGGCGCAGGTGCCACTTTTGGTTTATCAGTTTCAATGATAGTCTCTGTGATCATGGCAGCTGTGCTGCCTCCAGATACTGCAGAGCTTCCAAATCCTCCAAATCCTGGTGCTTTTTTGCCCTGTCTCTCTGCATCTCTTCGGGCCTGTTGTAATTCCTTCGCTTTACGCCGCATCTCAGCCTTGGCTTCACGTTCTTGAGTCTACAAAAAGAGACATCAGTGGATGTGGCTTTGAGTACAGTCTATACTAGCAAATGAGAACAGGGAAACAGTAAAGCCTAAAAGAAAGACACACAAACAAAAAGTCCCAAAAAAGACTCTATTTATTTACCTCTCTAACTGCTCTGAACACCTTTTCCTCATGAGAATCCATTTCCGTGAAGGTTCTGATCTGTGCCAGGTTAACATTCTCCCGGTATCCCAGGGCAACAATTTCATCAAAAGCAAAAATTAAATCAAAACAGTGCTCTGATATCTCATTCTCCTCTAGGGCTCGGCAATACTCAGGGATCTAATCGTGGGCAGCAATGGAAAAGAAAGATTTAAAAGTTATCAGCATTTATGTTTCCCAAGTCTTATCCTTTAAAATACACAAATTTCAAATAAAATAAAATACACAAATTTCAGCAAAACCTCTGAATCCCTTTGTTAGCTCCGCTCCTCTTTCTTTTAAGCAAGACTTTGGCATAAAGAGAGAGAGAGAGAGAGAGAGAGTGTGTGTGTGTGTGTGTGTGTTTGGCATAAAGAGTGTGTGTATTATCTATATCAATAAGCCTTACCTAATGAATATTATCTAAAAATATGGGCAAACAAGTGTCAGAACCACAAAAACAGACCGAAGCAACTGCTTAAGAAAACGAAAGGTCAGTTTGCACATTCTCTTTTGGGATACTTAGAGTCTAGGAGGGCACACAGTGTCAGCTGAATGAATAAGGAACTGTAACAATAAACTGCTGGGGTGGGGGCATGCAGCATGCAAACTGATAAGCATCAGCTGCTTTGGGGAAAAAATAGTTTCACAGTGAAAATTTAAAGCAGAAAACTATGACCCACAATTACAAAAAGACTCTTACCACTCTTGAGAAAAGCCTTAGGGTCTCCAGATCTTCTAAGATGTTACTGTTTTTGGTAGTGATCAGCACCATGTACAGTTTCTCCATAGGCTGGTAGACATATCTTACACTCTCTGTTTCAACAAATGTATGTTGTTTTCCAGTGTTCATGAGCTTTGGAAAAGCTGCTAACAAGCCCTCAATCCGAGTTCGGGTCATCTCCACAAACTGTCGAGAAACAATAGCCTTTCCTGCTTTCGTGCAGACGGCTGCTGCCAACAGCACCTGCCAGGAACATACGTCTAAGTAAGTACTAATTATTTCTTCACATCTGTTTTCTTAGCATCCTCAGATCTTCCACAGAATGACACACACAGTTACTTAGTGATACGACTATTAGAATGCTGATTTTCAAACTCTACTTCATTGCTCTTTTAATTCCAGTACATAATTCATAAAATAAAGCTACGCTGGAGCAAAATGGAACTATCAGTCCTATTTTTCAATAACCTACCTTAAGAAAAACTTAGTTAAAAAAAAAAAAAAGCAAAACTTTTGCCAAGTCTACAAATACATTTGTTAACAGATATCCTATGACTCAGAAATGGGTTGCTTTCTGCTTTGGCAGACCCATAAAAAATAGTTCAAACTTTTTCTAAGAACAGAAATCTCCACAGTGAAAAGAGAGGTCTGACCAGGCAGATTAAAGGTTTATACATAAGCCGCTGACCTTTCCTTTCTTTTTTCCTAGAACACGGAACTAATCTAATCTGTATCTTTTGTTCTTTGATTAATAACCCCATCCCACGCTATCCTACCTCTACATATGTAAACAATCTATAAAATGAAAAACTAAATGACTCAATGTTTCACACAGGTTTGACACTGGTCAATGATCAAGACCAACAGCCTTTTTTCATAGTCTGGCATTCATTAAACAAAACCAAGTACCAGGGGCGCCTGGGTGGCTCAGTCAGTTAAGTGTCTGCAGTTGGCTGAGGTCATGATGCCAGGGTTCTGGGATCCAGCCCCACACTGGGCTCCCTGCTTGACCAGCCTCTCCCTCTCCCTCTGCCACACCCCCTGCCTGTGCGCTCTCTCTCTCTCAAATAAAGAAATAAAATCTTACAAGCACCAAAGGAAGAACAAGAGACCTCAATGCCATTAGCAGGGGAGTAAGAAAATTAAGTACAGTGTTAATCTTCTCTGCAGTGCAGGAGCCCCAGAATTCACAAATACAAATAACATTTTGGAAGCCTCAATGCTACGATACCACCTCTGAAATATCAACATCCCACTGGTCAGGCTTCTCAGCTTTACAGACATCTGTCCTCTACAGGTAAGCAACTTGAAGAAAAAACAAGTTAGTCAATTTAAATATTCTTATAGTCTAAGTACATCAAAACAGTTCTATAATAATTATAGGAGAACACAATGTCCTTATCCATCGAGAATAGGTAATTAGGTATTTGGGAGATAATTACCATCATGTTTATTTCCAAGCAGTTAGGTAAAAACAATTTATATTGGAAAAGCGATCTATATCTTATACAAATAATTTCCCTCTATCAAATGGATTTTTATTTTTTACTACTATCAACTCTACACTGAAATTTAATTACCTCAGCTTAAAGTCACTTTTATGCTGCATAGAATTAAAAAGTTTTTAGCTGTTCCCATAAGCAACCTGAGGTGATCTCTGAAAATGGTTCACTATTCACTTGACCCAGACAACCCTAAAAAATCATGCAAATCAAGAGGTTCAAATCCTTGTGTTCACTTTAAGAACACATGTGAAACCTTCCAGGCCATCAAGGGTATGTATATCTGAGAGCCACCAAGTATCTGAAGGATGTCACTTTACAGAAGCAATGTGTGCCATCCTGTCACTATAATGGTGGAGTTGGTAGGTGTGCCCAATCCAAACAGTGAGGCTGGACACAAGGTTGGTGGCCCAAAGAGTGCTGAATTTTTACTGCAAATGCTTAAAAATGCAGAGAGTAATGCTGAACTTAAGGATTTAGACATAGATTCTCTGGTCACTGAGCACATCCAGTTGATCAAAGCCCCCAAGACGCAGCAAGAATGTAACAGAGCTCATGGTTGGATTTACCCAGACATGAGCTCTCTCTGCCCCACTGAGATGATCCTTACTGAAGAAGAGGACACTGTTCCTAAACCGTAAGAGGAGGTTGCACAGAAGAAAAAGATATCCCTGAAAAAACAAAGACTTATGGCCTAGAAGTAAATTCTGCATAAAATAAATGCAAATAGGGGCGCCTGGGTGGCTCAGTTGTTAAGCATCTGCCTTCGGCTCAGGTCATGATCCCAGGGTCCTGGGATCAAGTCCTACATCGGGCTCCCTGCTCCGCGGGAAGCCTGCTTCTCCCTCTCCCACTCCCCCTGCTTGTGTTCCTGCTCTCACTATCTCTCTTTCTGTCAAAAAAATAAATAAAAAAAACTTTAAAAAAAGAAATTCAATTTCACATTTATTTTTATCATAGGAGGTTCATGTTTCAACCATCTATATATTTCTGGCAAAAAGAAATGTTTTTAAATAAAAATGTCATCACTGTTTCAGCTTACGCCATGACAAGCAGCTAAGTCTCTGTACTGGTCAATGAAGGCTTACATGACACTATGTCCAAAGAAGGTAAGATTTTTGCCCCAAAATTATCCCTGAGAAAATAGCTGTACTGCATGAAAACTTGTTCATAGCAGCATTATTCATAATAATGAAAATAAGCTAAAAAGTGAAAACCCAAAAGTCCACAGACTGATGAATGGATAAACAAAATGTGGTCTACCCATACAATGGAATAGTACCCAGTCATAAAAATAAGTGAAGAACATGGATGAACTTTGAAAATATTGTGCCAAGTGAAAGATACTAGACACAAAAGGCCACATCTTATGTGATTCCATTTATATGAAATATCCAGAATAGGAAAATCCAGAGAAGAAAGTAGATTAGTGGTTGCCAGAGGCTGGGAAAGGGAAATGAGGAGGGACTGCTAATGAGTACGGGGTTTCTCTTTGTGGTTATGAAAATGTTCTAAGCTTAGATAGTGGTGATGGTTGTACAACTCTGTGAATGTACTAAAACATCTACTGAAACATGTAATTTAAAAGGCTAAATTTTATGGTATGTGAATTATATCTCAATTAAAAATAAAAAGGAAGGCGCCTGGGTGGCTCAGTTGGTTAAGCGACTGCCTTCAGCTCAGGTCATGATCCCAGGGTCCTGGGACTGAGTCCCACATCGGGCTCCCTGCTCTGCGGGAAGCCTGCTTCTCCCTCTCCCACTCCCCCTGCTTGTGTTCCCTCTCTCGCTGTGTCTCTCTCTGTCAAATAAATAGGTAATGATCTCAGGGTCTTGGGATCGAGCCCCGTGTCAGGTTCCCTGCTCAGTGGGGAGTCTGCTTCTCCCTCTCCCTCTGCCCCTCCCATTAAAAAAATTATGCTTTGATTAACTGGGGGATTTGAGTATGTAAAGATGAAGAAACAGTGGGGTAAAATATCAAGACCTAAGCAGGAAAACTCTGAGACTCTCTCTGAGTCATTCCATTATACAAATACAAGCAAACTAAGGCTCCCAAAGTAGGACCAAAGTGCCCCACTTTAAGTATGGCAATAAATTCCCAAGACACCACAATCAGAGGGTTCACGAAGCTGACACAGGTTTCTATGCACTATGTTATTCATGTCACCTCTGGAACATACAGTCACCTCTAAACAAGATAAATTTAACCTATTCTAAATTAATATTCATTTTCTTAAATGCCTTAAAATAATAAAGCTTCCCTTCACATCAGTGTTTGCCAATGTTTAAAAATTATTAAAATACAGTATACACTAAAAGGTAAGTTAATTTTTCCAACTATAATTTGATCTGATTTTCTTTGGGGAAGAGTAAGTATATTCTCTATAAAGTTGTTTTATTTATTTTTTACATTTTTAGAAAAGAACATTTGGACCTAACAGGACCCTTCAAGAGCCCCTGATTGTTTTTTATAGATGTAGATACTGAGGGGGCCGAAAAGCTAGATCTCTCCAGGATTATTAAAAAAAAAAAAAAATCCAGGGCGCCTGGGTGGCTCAGTCGTTAAGTGTCTGCCTTTGGCTCGGGTCATGGTCCCAGGGTCGTGGGATCGAGCCCTGCATCGGGCTCCCTGCTCAGCGGGAAGCCTGCTTCTCCCTCTCCCACTCCCCCTGCTTGTGTTCCCTCTCTCGCTGTGTCTCTCTCTGTAAATAAATAAATAAAATCTTAAAAAAAAAAAAAAAATCCCCTAAGTTGAGCTTTGTCAAACAACTTTTCTTTCAATAATACTTACAACCATTTGAGTATATCATCATTTGTGTTTGGATTAAATAACTCTTCTACCCAGATTTAACTACATTAATCAGAAAGTTCTTTGAGTAAAGAAACCTAAAGAATTAGGTTTCTGGGGTGCCTGGGTGGGTCAGTCGTTAAGCGTCTGCCTTCGGCTCGGGTCATGATCCCAGAGTCCTGGGATCGAGCCCCGCATCGGGCTCCCTGCTCGGAGGGAAGCCTGCTTCCCCCTCTCCCATTCCCCCTGCTTGTGTTCCCTCTCTCGCTGTGTCTCTCTCTGTCAAATAAATAAATAAAATCTTTAAAAAATAAAAAAATAAAAATAAATGTATTAAGACAGAGAACTGATTATAATACTAACAAATGTTAAGAAAATAAGAACATGGGGGCACCTGGCTGGCTCAGTCAGTGGAATGTGGGACTCTTGATCTCAGGGTTGTGGGTTTGAGCCCCACGCTGTGCGTAGAGATTGCTTAAAAATACAACCTTTAAAAAATAAAAAGAAAGAAAATAAGAACGTTTTTATTAATTTGCAGAAAACTAGAAAAAAGATCAAAAGATGCCCTGTTTTAATTAAAAGATTTTATTTATTTGACAGAGAGAGACACAGCGAGAGAAGGAATACAAGCAGAGGGAGTGGGAGAGGGAGAAGCAGGCTTCCCAGGGAGCAGCGAGCCCGATGAGGGGCTTGATCCCAGGACCCTTGGATCATGACCTGAGCCGAAGGCAGACGCTTAAAAGACTGAGCCACCCAGGCGCCCCTGTTTTGTTTTTTTAAAGATTTATTTGAGAGAGAGAGAGAGAGAGCACATGCAGTGGGGAGGAGCAGAGGGAGAAGGAGAGAGGATCCTGAAGAGACTCCACACTGAGCACAGAGCCTAACTCAGGGCTCAATCTCAGGACACCGAGATCATGACCCAAGCAGAAACCAAGGGTTGGACACTTAACCAACCGCACTACCTCGGCGTCCCCACCTGAAACTGTTAACATTGTGTGTCAACTTTAAAAATGTGAAATAAAGGGAAAAAAAAAACACACACACACACCATTTATATACTGATATGTGCAATTTACTCTGAAATGCATTTAGAAAAAGATGAAGAGAGGGCTGGCTCTCTGGTTAAATGAGTGATAAAACAACTATAGTGAAATGTTATAGAATCTAGCTACTGGTCATATGGGTGTTCACTGTGAAGCTGTTTCAACTTTTCTAGATGTTTGAAAAATTTATAATAAAATGTTGAGGGAAAATCAACTTTCAGAAGTTTTACTTATTTATTTTTTAGGTAGGTTCCAGGCCCAATGTGGGGCTTGAATTCACCACCCTGATATTAAGAGTCGCATGCTCTACCGACCAAGCTAGCCAGACGCCCCAACTTTTAGAAGTTTTCATACAAGGGCACCTAGGTGGCTCAGTCGTTGAGTGTCTGCCTTCGGCTCAGGTCGTGATCCCGGGGTCCTGGGATCGAGTCCCGCATCGGGCTCCCTGCTCCGCGGGAAGCCTGCTTCTCCCTCTCCCACTCCCCCTGCTTGTGTTCCCTCTCTCGCTGTCTTTCTCTCTGTCAAATAAATAAAATAAAATCTTAAAAAAAATTTTTAAATAAAAAAATTATTAAAAAATGCATATTTATATATGACACAACTATATGTATATGCATACATGTCCAAATGACATGCAAAACATATTTTATGCTTATTACTCAACACCTAGGGCTTTATCATCTCTCAGTTACCAATGAATTAAAAATATTAAGTTTCAAGAACTTTTCAACAAACAAGATTTTTGTAAAGATTGTATTTGATTTATATAATACAAGGCTTTAATTTTGCTATTAAAATTATAATATGCTCCAAAATGCACTACAAATACAACCAGGATGTAAACAGGAAAGGAGTTAAAAAATCACTATCCAAATACTGAGCCTCCTAGTGGAAATGAACAAAGGAGTTTTTGGAAAGTTTATGTCCAACAGTAAAGTTTTGTGAGGCAAACAGTCTGGATGCAATTTATTTGCCTGAAGCTGAAAACAAAAATCTTTCAGTGGCTGAAAGACCAAGCATGAATCCCACCCCACCACCATCCAAGTTCTCGTCTGAAAAGGTTGTCAGCAGAACTTATTATGATTGGCAGCAAATTATACTGTCATCTCAAGTATGTAGGAAGATGCTTTAAATCAATTATTAATCTATTAACTAGAGAATAAAAAAAAGTCCTTCAAAAGATTGAAAGGCATAAAAAATGACTAGCTCTTTTGAAACCAAAGAATTTCTCCTACTTCATAAATACCCACAAACTGTAGTGATAAAGCAAGATTTAGTGGAGTCAGCATTGTGTTTTGTCCGTCCCACCCTCACACACATTAATTTTCTCCATCTCTACCACAGATGAGAACACAAGGATTCCGCAAGTGAAGGCAAGTAACAGGTCGCCGGGTATAACCCCTTCTTACTCCTCCTCCTCTTGTGAGACTTCTGATTACAATATGCCACCAACACCTCTGACTTCACCCGAACAAGTTTCAAGTTCCTTGAAAACAAAGTCTGTGCTATTGCTCGCTCACCTTTTCCCAATGCTCCATACACCGCACATACTCATAACTGACAAATGGACACACCCAAATTCTGTAGTAGTGGAAGGTTTCAGGGACACCTGGGTCCTACAAATTAGTGTTAGAAGTTACTCCTTCCTGTTCTATGCCTCCGTTCGAACTTTCCTTTATATCCCCCTTCCGAATAAACAGAAGTGCTCAACACTAATGGATTTGGAGTATCACGGGCCTCCCAAACACCGGGGATGAGAGGAGAGCTGATTCCCTGAGAAAGGGAGCCCCCCAACAGAAGCCCAACCGGCCGAGACCGGCGCCCACGAAACCCGCCGGACGCTAGCGCCGAGGTGCGAGGTCTGCAGCGCGAGGGTCCGAGCCACACCACTACGAGGTTCTCGAACGGCAAACACCCCGGGCCCAGCAGAGGAGGGTGCCCAGCTGGGTGGGGGGGAAGGGGTGTGGGCGCAACGGGAGAGGGACTGCAGGCAGGTCCCTCGGATCTCCCGGGCGGTCGGGCCCAGGACGAGGAAGGCCACACTGCTCGCCGAGCCCCGAGGGAAGCGCCCGGCTCCGGGCCCTCGGGGCGGGACTCCTCGGCCCCAGCACCAGGCCGTCCGGCAGGCAGAGCGGCCGACCGAAGCCGGACCCTGGGAATTCGGCCCGGCTCGGATCTTACCATGGTGAGGACGCTGGGGGGATTCACCCGCGCTTCCCGTTCCACTGGAGCTGGGGTCAGGGGAAGGGGAGCACCGGTCGCCCTGGACCTGCTGCCCCCCTGTCAGGAGCCGCTACCGCTTTGCCTCTTGGCAAGATGGCGGCCTCGAGCCACGTCTCCAACCGGAAATGGCGCGGGTCAAAGGGCGGAAGGCGGGGCGCCGTGGGGTGGGGAATGTGCTGGTACCCGGCTGCTGGGCAGGTCTTTTTTTTTGCCAAGGAGGTACGGGGGCTCGCTCTACAGCGGTGGAACCTCATGTTTCTGCCCTTTCACTGATGGCCAGCATCTTCGTTCAATTAGGGACATCTCTTACAGTTTATAAAGCTCTCATAGCCACTATATCATTTAATATACAAACTAACTGATGTGCATGAAGGACTAGTATCCAGGATATATAAAGAACTCTTAGAACTCAACAATAAAAAGATAAGGTAATTTTAGGGTGACTGGGTGGCTCAGTCGGTTAAGCGTCTGACTCCGGCTCAGGCCATAATGAGAGCCCAGTGTGGAACTCCCCGCTGAGCAGGATGTCTGCTTGTCTCTCTCCCTCTGCCCTTCCCCTGCTCGTTTTCTCTCTCTCTCTCTCAAATAAATAAGTAAAATCTTTTTTAAAAAAGAAAGTTAATTTGGGTGTCTGGGTGGCTCAGTTGGTTAAGCGACTGCCTTCGGCTCAGGTCATGATCCTGGAGTCCCTGGATCGAGTCCCGCATCCGGCTCCCTGCTCGGCAGGGAGTCTGCTTCTCCCTCGGACCCTCCCCCCTCTCATGTGCTCTCTCTCATTCTCTCTCTCTCTCAAATAAATAAATAAAATCTTAAAAAAAAAAAAAAGACAAAAAGAAAGTTAATTTGAAAAATGGGCAAAATAGGAGTGCCTGGCTGGCTGGCTGAGTCTGTAGAGCATGTGACTCTTGATCTCATGGTCATGAGTACAAGCCCCATGCTGGGTGTAGACATTACATACATACATACCTATTAAATAAATAAATGAATAAATGGGCAAAATAGACATGTCACCAAAGAAAGTATACAAATAACCAAAAAGCATATAAAAAGATGCTCAACATCCTTAGTTCTTTGGGAAATGCAAATCAAAACCACAATGAGATACCTCTTCACAGCCAATAGGATGGCTATAATAATAAGTGTTGGTGAGAATTTGGAGAAATTAAAACCCTCTCACAATGCTGGTGGAAATGTAAAATAGTGCAGATGGTTTGGAAAAACAGTTGGGCAGTTTCTCAAAAATTAAACACAGAATTTCCATATGACCTATCAATTTCACTCCTTGGTATATATCCAAGAGAATTAAAAACATATGTTCATACAGGGGCGCCTAGCTGACTCAGTCAGAAGAGTATGAGACTCTTGAACTCCGGGTGGTGAGTTTGAGCCCATGTTGCACGTAGAGATGACTTATAAATAAAAATAAACTTTAAAAAACATATGTTCATACAAAAATTTTACAATGATGTTCCTAGAAACATTATTCATAATAGCCAAAAAGTGAAAACAATGCAAATATCCATCAATAGATGAACGGAAGACAAAATGTGGTATATCTATACAGTGGAATATCAGTCATAAAAAGATACTGATACATGATACAACATGGATGATCCTTGAAAATATTACGTTAAGTGAAGGAAGCCAGTCATGAAAGACCATATCTTATATGGGAAGACTTGCTCTGAACCTGTTCATTTCACTTGTATGAAATGTCCTGAGTAGGCAAATCCATAGAGACAGGAAGTAGGGCTTCGAGGCACTGGGAGAGGGAAGGAATGGCGGGTGAGGTTTGTTGTTTTTTTTTAAGATTTTATTTACTTATTTGATAGAGAGAGACACAGCAAGAGAGGGAACACAAACAGGAGGAGTGGGAGAGGGAGAAGCAGGCTTCCCGCAGAGCAGGGAACCCAATGCGGGACTCGATCCCAGGACCATGGGATCATGACCCGAGCCAAAGGCAGAGGCTTAATGACTGAGCCACCCAGGCACCCCTGAGGTTTGTTTTTTGAAGTGATGAAAATGTTCTGGAATTAGAGGTGGTGATTGCACAACTTTGTGACTATACTAAAAACCACAGATTGTACACTTTAAAAGGGTGAGTTTTTATGGTTTGTATCTTTTATTTTATTTTATTAAGATTTTATTTTATTTTTTGACAGAGAGAGACACAGTGAGAGAGGGAACACAAGCAAGGGGAGTGGGAGAGGGAGAAGCAGACTCCCCCTGAACAGGGAGCCCGATGCGGGACTTGATCCTGGGACTCCGGGATCATGACCTGAGACAAAGGCAGACACTTAACAACTGAGCCACCCAGGCACCCATCTTTTTTTTTTTTTTTAAGATTTTATTTTTAAATGAATGTGGGCCTTGAACTCACAACCCCAAGATCAAGAGTCATATGCTCTACTTACTGAGCCAGCTAGGTGCTCCTAAATTATATCCTTTTAAAACATGTGTGCAGGAGGGGCACCCGGGTGGCTCAATTGGTTAAGCGTCTGACTCTTGATTTCTGCTCAAGTCTTAATCTCAGGGCCCTGAGTTCAAGCTCTCTGTTGGGCTCCACGCTGGGTGTGGAGCCTCCTTAAAAAAAAAGTGTGCAGGAAGCAAGGCTTATGCCTTTTTTATAAATGAAGAAAATGATGACAAGTTTAAGAAATTTACACAGGGGCGCCTGGGTGGCTCAGTCAGTTAAGTGTCTGCCTTTGGCTCAGGTCATGATCCCAGGGTCCTCGGTTTGAGCCCTGCGTCGGGCTTCCTGCTCAGTGGGGAGTCTGCTTCTTCCTCTCCCTCTGTCCTGCTCGTGTTCTCTCCCTCCCTTGCTCTCTCTCTCTCAAATAAATAAATAAAATCTTAAAAAAAAAAAAAAAAGAAATTTACACAAAGTTCTAAGCCAGTATATAATGGAAATAAAACTCAAATCCAGTCTTCTGATTCTGTTGGCAGTTCCCCCATGCCAAAAGTCAGACTTTGAGTAGACCTGATTCAGCCGTTCTTCCCTACATCCTATATCATTTTATCCCATATCACTGGCTCAGCTCTGTAGCACTCATCCACTGCTGAAATGGATAAACAGCATTCTTTTATTGAGTGTTTATTTTGTGTCAGGTACTTTACATGTTATCTCCAATCCTTTACAACAATCCAGATAAGGACACTGAGGATCAAAGAAGTTAAACACCTCTCCAAACTCAAACAGCCTGTAAATGGTAGAGCCAGGATTCAAAGCCAGCTTTTCTCAAGATGACACTGCCTCTTTTTATGTCTTGTATATTCCTTGATGCTTACTGAACACTTACAATGAGCCAGGCATTACTCTAAATTCTTCACATGGATTATCTCATTTATTCCCCACAAAACTCTCTCTCCTCCAGCCATTCAAGATGACAAAAGAAAAGGAGGTTAAGGGGAACAAGGTGGCCCCAGCTCCTGCTGTCATGAAGAAGCAGGAGGCCAAGAAGGTGGTCAATCCCCTGTTTGAGAAAAGGCCCAAGAATTTTGGCATCAGACAGGACATCCAGTCCAAAAGGGACCTCACCCTCTTTGTCAAATGGCCCCGCTACATCCGACTGCAGCAGCAAAGGCCTCTTCCCTGTATATGTCTACACGTGCTTCCTGTGATTAACCAGTTCACCCAGGCCTTAGACTGCCAAACAGCTACTCAACTGCTTAAACTGGCCCACAAATACAGACCAGAGACAGAGCAAGGAAAGAAGCAGATTGTTGGCTGGGGCTGAGAAGAAAGCTGTCAGCAAAGGGAATGTGTCCACTAAGAGGCTGGCTGTCCTTTGAGCTGGGGTTAACACTGTCACCACCTTGGTGGAAAACAACAAGTCTCAGCTGGTAGTGATTGCATATGATGTGGATCCCATTGAACTGGTTGTCTTCCTGCCTGCCCTGTGTCATAGGATGGGAGTTCCCTACTAGCATTATCAAGGGGAAGGCCAGGCTGGGGCGTCTGGTCCACAGGAAGACCTTCACCACTGTTGCCTTCACATAGGTTAACTCAGAAGACAAAGGAGCTCTGGCTAAGCTGGTGGAAGCCATCAGGACCAATGACAATGACAGAAATGATGAGATCTGCCGACACTGGGGAGGCACCATCCGGGATGCAAAGTTGGTGGCTCACATTGCCAAGTTAGAAAAGGCAAAGGCTAAAGAACTGGCCACCAAATTGGGCTAAATGGATGCTTTTAAATTTTCTGTACATAAAAGTAATAAAAAGTTCTCTTTCAGTGAGTGTCAAAAAAAAAAAAAAAATCCTCACAGGAATTCTCTGAAATAGGTACCACTAATATCTCTATTTTACAGGTGGGGAAACCAAGGTATAAAGAAGAAATCTAGGGGCACCTGGGTGGCTCAGTTGGGTAAGCATCCAACTCTTGATCTCAGCTCAGGTCTTGATCTCAGGGTAGTGAGTTCAAGCCCCGAGTTCGGCTCCGCCACTAGGCGCAGAACCTACTTAAAACAAAACAAAAACAAAAACACAAAGAGGAAAACTATTCTATCACAGATGTCAGGGCTAGAGAGTAGCAAAACCAGGATTTAAACAAAGGCTACTCAACTTCAGAATCTGTACCCTTAAGCACTGCATTATAGAAGCTCACAGATTTTAAAACTTTGCATGCCTGGGAGTATATATGTCAAACTGTATTTTTTATTTTTGTTATAAAAACATACTGTAGAGCGCCTGGGTGGCTCAGTCAGTTAAGCGTTAAGCGTCTGCCTTAGGCTCAGGTCATGATCCCAGGGTCCTGGGATCGAGTCCCACATCCTGCTCCCTAATCAATGGGGAGTCTGCTACTTTCTTTACCCCTCCCCCCTGCTTGTGATCTCTCTCTCACGATCTCTCTCTCAAATAAATAAATAAATACATACATACGTACATAAACATATTGTAAAAAAGTCAAATTGTTAATTTTAAAGAAGTACAAATCTTGCCTGGAATTATTGTTTTATTGTGGCAGCTTCCAGGGGCCTTCGATATGGACCACCGAAGCTCAGACAAGATGAATTGATGCTGATTCTTTGGAAATATGACATTAGCTAAATTACACTGCATAAGAAAAGCACCCCTGCAAATGTGCTTCCTGAGGAGAGCTTTAGAGGCAGTTTGTCATAATGATTAGAAGCTGAGACTTAGGAATTTGACCCGTGCTTGACTCCCATTTTGACCACTTACTAGCTGAGTGCCTCTAGGCAAGTAACTTTTATCTAATCTGTCAATTGGCAGGAACATCTATCTCATAAGGTTGTGAAGTTAGATAATATATTAATAAATAAGGTTATATAATCTAAGTGCTGCTACATAGTAAGTGCTCAACAATACATACACATTATTATTAGCAATAACAAACAACACAAAAATTTTAAAATGTTTTGCAATTCCATTTTTAACCCCATGTATCTCAGGAGAGGTGTCTTCTCATTTTCCTTTTTAAAGCCACATCCCACTTTCCTCTGGCAGGTTTTCAGGGTCAAATTTCAACACTTTTGTTTCTCTCCCTCTCTCCCTCCCCAAATTAACTATGTTTATGGTTTTGAAATATTTGTTACTTCATCTTCATTCACTCATTCCTTCATTCACCTATCCAACAAGCATTTTTAAAAGCGCCTAATTTATGGGGCGCCTGGGTGGCTCAGTTGGTTAAGCGACTGCCTTCGGCTGGGGTCATGATCCTGGAGTCCCGGGATCGAGTCCCGCATCGGGCTCCCTGCTCAGCAGGGAGTCGGCCTCTCCCTCTGACCCTCTTCCCTACTCATGCTCTCCCTCTATCATTCTCTCTCTCTCAATAAATAAATAAAATAAAAATCTTTAAAAAAAAAGTGCCTCATTTATGCATGGTACTGCTGCTATAAAGAACTTAAAAATTAGACACAGACCCTGCCTAAAGAAGCTCTGTCTTCTCCAGCAAATAAAAATATAGTATTTCTATATACAAAACACGATTTCCAGAGCGGAGGGCTGACTCCACCAACCGACATTCGTCGGCCGGCTGCGCCAAGCTGTGATCGCTAGATGCCGCCACAAACACATGCCCTAAAACCATAGAAAAACAGGGGACCGCACTGCCCAGAGAGGCTCTGTCCAAACGCCACCAGATCCTCCCCCGATCCCTTTGCTGCTGGGAGAGACGCCAAGCGCGGGTGGAGAAGGTCTCACGAGACTGAAAGCAAATCTCGCGATGTTTATTTATTTATTTATTTTTTGCCTAGCGACTAACAACAAGGCCGGTCGCTCCACGTCGAAGCCCCTCAAGTGGCCTGGCCTAATACTGGAGTGAGACCCCGGCCCGAGGCTGGGGTTCTGTCCACATAGAGGAGACGGATTCAGAGGGGCTGCAGGTAATTCGTACTCCCCCTAGCAGAAAGAGCTCTGCCTTTCTCCCTCCCGAGAGGAATCTAAGGGGACTCCCCTTCCCTCCAACCCCCCCCATCTCTTCCCTTCTCCTTGACAACCGTTCCTTCTCCTCGTCCTTCATGCCACAGCAACCACTCCGCTTCCTTCACTCCCCAAGAAACTGCTGCGATCCGACCTGCAAGACAGGGCGTTGGAGATGGGGGGGATGCTCTTGGGATTATTGGATGGGACCGAGAGACCGGAGTTTATCCTCTCTTCGGGTAAACAAGGTGACTCCGGAGAGAAGAACTCTTTCTAGAGCCTCTGCAGCCCCTTCTCCCCCACCCCCACCCCCGGAAACCCCAACAGCTATGGGAAAACTGAGCGAAACTAAGGAGAGAGCTGCGGTCTAAGACGAATACTGTTCTGCCCTTGTGCGTGTATCTACAGCTTTGGGGAGCTGCTGCCTAGATTAGCTGTCTTTTCCCTCCACGATTCCCTCCTTCCTCAGCCAGGCTGTCAGCAGTTCCTAAATAAGAGTTGCAGCAGAATGATTTAACCGATTGACTTGGGGCCAAGAAGCCTTAAGGAAAATTTGAATGAGGGTGAAGGTTACAAGTAAAACCGGTGACTTGGGTAAGGAGGAGGAACCAAGGCTGGTTCGGAATCAGCTCATATCCTGTGATATGAGCTAAGTAATCATGTCTCCTTTCATTTAGACCAAGACTGTTGAAAACCAGACATATGATGAGCGTCTAGAGATTAACGACTCTGAAGAGGTTGCAAGTATTCATACTCCAACCCCAAGACACAAGGGTAAGAGAGAAATAAAGAGGAAAGAAGAGAAATGGTTCTCAGAACAAAGAATAGGATGGATCCATGATGGTCTCCAAGAAATTCCCATTTTATAATAGCAAATGTTGGCTATCAGAGTCAAGTTTGGCAAATACTTGCCATTATTTGTGTTTTCTGACTACTTAAGGCGGGGAGAAAACACAGCCCCCCAGATTCAGGATTTTCCTCCAACATGACCAGTGTTTCCTATCACTATTTGCTTTGTGATATGCTCTGCTCACAATCTGCCAGGGATTCATGGTTGGTTGGTTGGTTGGTTGGTTGGTTTGAACTTATCAAAACTGTTTTGCTCAGTTTTGAAGATGCTTCAGTAACCTGCCCTTAACTTGCAATCCCAATCAAAATCTCAGTAGAATCTTTTAACAGGACTTGACCTGTTATTCAACAAACATTTCTTGAGTGCCTACCATGCGTCAGCTTTATGCATGGCACTAGGCATACAGTATTCAAAGAGACATTGACCCTGCCATCCTGATGCTTGTAACCACGGGAGATCGATGACAAATGAGTAAACAGACATAATTACAAATGTGGTAAGCGCATCGATGGAAGCAAAGGGTTTGATATGATGGAGAATAATAGTGAGGAGTGGGGTCTACTTTTGACGGGTTGGTCAGGGAAGACCTGAGGCAGTAACATTTGAGACCAAAAGATGAGAAGGATTCAGACAGACATTGAGGAGAAGTCGGCCAGGAAAAGGGAGCAGCAGTGAAATGTGAAAAGGACCTCAGGCCAGAACGGACTTGGGTTCGTTTGAGGATTTGAAAGAGATCAGCATATGGTAGGAAGGAGTGGTATCAAAGGCATGCAGGCAAGAGGTAGGCAGAGGTAGGCAGGAGGCCTAACAAGAGGAGCTTTTGAGGTCATGTTGCTGGTAGGTGTGTCTTGGATTGAAAGGTATAATGATGAGAGTCAGGAGCCAGTGGGAAGGACTGTTGTAATGGCTGAGTTGAGGTGACAGTGACTGGGATGTGGTGAGGAAGGTAAGAATAGAGAGAGGAGGCAAATAGAAGGTAATTGCTGATGGGTTGGGTTTGGCTCTTGGGTTAGGAATCAAGGATGACATCTGGGGTTGCTTGTTTATTGCAGTAAGAATACCTAACATAAAATTTACCATTTTAATCATTTTTAAGTGTACAATTCAGTGGCATTAAGTGCATTCATATTGTTGTATAACTATCTCTACTGTCTATTTCCAGAGCTTTTTTATCATCCTGAACAGAAACTACTCGTTCAACAATAACTCTCCATTCCCCTGTCCCTGGCAGCCCCTGGTAACCTCTCTTCTACTTGGTGTCTATGACTTCATCGATTCTGTGCTCCACGAAAGTGGAATCATACAACATTTGTCCTTTTGTGTCTGGCTGATTTCACTTAGCATAATGTTTTCGTGGTTCATCCATGCTGTAGCCTGTGTTCGTTTCCTTCCTTTTTCTGGCTGAATAATATTCTATTGTATGTATAACCACATTTTGTTTATCCACTTGTCTGGATACTTGGGTTTTTCCACCTTTTGGCTATTGTGACTCTGCTGCCTGAACATGGGTGTACAAGTATCTATTTGAGTTCCTGCTTTCAATCTTTCAGGTGTATATATATATGTATATGTGTATATATATATATATATATACCTAGAAAAGGGTTTTGATTTGAGCATGTATATAATCTCGCCGGCCATGGACATTATCATTTGTTTTCAGTTTGGGCAATGTAGTAGGCTGAAAAATGGTGTTTAACTGGCATTAATTTGATTTAGAAATCATTGAACATGGGGCACTTGGGTGGCACAGTCAGTTGAGCGGCTGCCTCTTGGTTTCAGTTCAGGTCGTGATCTCGGGGTCATGAGATCAAGCCCCAGGTCGGGCTCCACGCTCTGCGTGGAGTCTGCTTGGGATTCTCTCTCCCTCTCCCTCTGCCCCCACCTAAAATAAATAAATAAGTCTTTTTTAAAAAGCAATCATTGAACATGGTTTTCATGCGAGTTACTTACATCTGATTATACTTTTATTTTATTTATTTTATTTTTTTAGATTTTATTTATTTATTTGACAGAGAGAGACACAGTGAGAGAAGGAACACAAGCAGGGGGAGTGGGAGAGGGAGAAGCAGGCTTCCCGCCGAGCAGGGAGCCCGATGTGGGGCTCGATCCCAGGACCCTGGGATCAGGACCTGAGCCGAAGGCAGACACTTAACGACTGAGCCACCCAGGCACCCCTGATTATACTTTTAATTGTTCAGACTATTTTTATTGCTCTTATCATATAGATGCTGATTCAGACTTACATTTGTGACTATTATTTGCCAGGAGCTGGGTCAGTTCCTTTCACTTGAGTTTTGTCATTTGATCCTTACAGCAGTTCTGAGTGATAAATATTACTGCCTTCCTTCAGATGTGGGAATACTGAGACTCAGGCTAAGTCATTTTGTCCATGTCCTAGAGTTGTTCTTTAATCCCAGTCTTCTATCAATCCAGCCCTCTTATCACTTTATTAATTACTAACCTCATTTTACCAATGTGTGAACTAAGAGCAGATTTTATATGATTTATGTAACAGCAGATAATCAACTAGTATAATGTCTAATCTGATGCCTTACGCACAGTAATGCTTAGTAAATATATCCTGAATTGAGTCGACAGAGCCATGGCTAGAATTCAGTCTCCTGTCCTTTAACTAGATATTCTTACAGACCCTGTTCCATAAAACAGAACAAAAAAAAATATTATAAACTAAAAATATTTGTCTTTAAAAATCATCTTAATAATCTAAAGGGAAAACTTCTCTCCTAAGGACTTCTTCATTCCGCCCATCTTCCTAACAAGACTATGGCCGACAATAGCGATGAGTATGAAGAGGAAAACAACAAGGTATGGTACAACCATAGCTTCTCGTGAACTTTCTTGATTTGAGCTGTTGGTAGTTAGTTTGAGGTGTTTAGTTTCTTGGATACTCACCTCCAGGGGTTGGTTTGGGTACCTTTGAGCTCATGTAGGAAAATCAGGAGCAAAGAGTCTTAAGATTTTGATTCCTTCAGGAGTAAAGCCTACTAGTGCAGCTCACTTTTTGGTGAGGAATTTCATATAGCACAGGCCGGAGTTTTGCAAACTTTACTGATCATAAGAATCAAGTAGGATACTTATCTTTAACAATACGTATTTCCAGTAGTGCCCACCTGAAACTACTGAATCAGAATCTTGAAGGTAAAAGCCTGAGAATTGATATTTTTAGCAAGCACTCCAAGTAATTCTTAAGATAAAGCAAGTTTGGAATTATTGGTCTGACCATCTGTTCATTGTCAACATTTGGGATTCTGCCAATATTTTGTGAAAGAGACTTTAATTTTGAAGTTTTAAGACCCAGATGTCACTTTGTTGTTGTTCTGTGAATGTAGAGGATTACTGTTTCTGAATGAAAGATGGAAAGATGCCTACAGCTCTAGGCAGGACCGGGAAGCTGTGCACGTGCTCTGCTTAACAGCCACTGTGGCCGGTCTTAACACGTAATCCAGAGGTTACTTTTTTTTTTAAGATTTATTTGAGGGGCACCTGGGTGGCTCAGTTGGTTAAGCTATTGCCTTAGGCTCAGGTCGTGATCCGGGGGTCCTGGGATCGAGCCCCGCATCAGGCTCCCTGCTCAGCGGGGAGCCTGCTTCTCCCTCTCCCTCTGCCTGCCGCTCCCCCTGCTTGTGCTCTCTCTGTCTCTGTGTCAAATAAATAAATAAAAATCTTTTAAAAAAAAGATTTATTTATTTGAGGGGGGGGTCAGAGGGAAAGGGAGAAGGAGAGAAGCAGACTCTCTGCTCAGCAGGGAGTCCCACACAGGGCTATATCTCATGACCCTGAGATCATGACCCTGAGATCATGACCTGAACCTAAGTCAAGAGTCAGAGGCTTAACCGACTAACATACCCAGGCACCCCCAATGGTTACATTTTAATTGTCCTTCAAGAACAGGAGCTTTGCAGGGGCGCCTGGGTGGCTCAGTCGTTAAGCATCTGCCTTCAGCTCAGGTCATGGTCCCAGGGTCCTGAGATCGAGCCCCACATCAGGCTCCCTGCTCAGCAGGGAGCCTGCTTCTCCCTCTCCCACTCCCCCTGCTTGTGTTCCCTCTCTTGCTGTGTCTCTCTCTGTCAAATAAATAAAATCTTTAAAAAAAAAAAAGAACAGGAGCTTTGCAAACAAGTGAAGGATATCTGAAGAAATGCAAAAAGCTGTAGTAATGTAGACTGACTGCATAAAAAGCCTAAAAGGTCATAAAAAGCCTAAAAGGGCCCACTTTGGGGTGCCTGCCTGGCTCAGTGGGTGGAGCATGCAACTCTTGATCTCGGGGTCCTGAGTTCAAGCCCCACGTTGGGTGTAGAGATTACTAAAAAATATAATAAAGTATTAAAAAAAATAGTAGAGACACCTGGGTGGCTCAGTCCTTTGAGTGTCAGATGCTTGATTTTGGCTCAGGTCATGATTTCGGGGTCGTGAGATTGAGCCCCACCTCCAGCTCCTCACTCATAGGAGTCTGCTTCTCTCCCTTTCTGTCTGCCCCCCCACACACATGTGCACATGTGCGCTCTCTCAAATAAATAATCTTTTTAAAAAAGTAAATAGGGGCGCCTGGGTGGCACAGTTGGTTAAGTGCCTGCCTCCAGCTCAGGTCATGATCCCAGGGTCCTAAGATTGAGCCCCACATCGGGCTCCCTGCTCAGCGGGGAGCCTGCTTCTCTGTCTCCTCCCTACTCGTGCTCTCTCTCTCTGTCTCTCAAATAAATAAAATCTTTTTTTAAAAAAGTAAATAAAGTAGTCCCACTTTATGACTAGTGTGCTCTTTTAACATCTTACCCACAAAGTAATTTTTAGGCATTTTTCTCTGACATACAAAGCCCTCTGCCTTTAGATCAGAGATTTTGCAAAGCACAGCTTTGAAGAAGCAGACAAAAAAAAAAATGAGCAATTTCCTAAATTGACCTAATTTTGCATATTCACCCTAAATTTCTCTAGTCTCCATCATGCTGTGGCCAATATTCAAGACTCATTTATCTTTCTAATTCAGTGTACAGCCAGAATCAGCAGAAAGGATATATTTTTGAATGGCCTTTAAATTGACCATCAGTATTCTTAAAAAGCTCCCTTTGCCAAACAAGGATAGCTTTGGCAGATTTTGAATTGAGAAAGAACAATTTGGGGCACCCGGGTGGCTCAGTTGGTTAAGTATCTGACTCTTGATTTTGGCTCAGGTCATGGTCTCAGGGTGTAAGATCAGAACCAACTGCCGCCCCCCCCGGCCCGCCCTGCACTGGGCTCGGCGCTGGACATGGAGCCTGCTTAAGATTCTCTCTCTCCCTCACCCTCTGCCCCTCCCACTCTCCCCTCTAGAAAAAAGAAAAGAAAGAAAGAACACATTAAGAGATTCTTATCAATGTATACCAATAGAGCTAAATAAATTGTGCAACATTGTGTCATATGTCACACATATATTACAGATCAGTTAAAATATATCTTTATCCATGTATAATAAATCTGTGTTATGCTTAGAAGAACATGTGACCAAAAGCATTTCTGATGTCCTGTAATGTCACATTTTTTATATGTCAATAATTGCTTTACTGTAAGAGAAACATTAAATAATTTTTAAAACTAGAACCAAACATCTGTTAACCTCAATATAAGCCATATGGCATATGGAAACCAAGCTTTCAAAACCTACTTTTATTTTTTTAATTTTTTTTTTTTTAAATTTTATTTTATTTTTTTTAAGTACCCTACGCACGGTGAGGGGGTTGAACTCACGACCCTGAGATCAAGAGTCACCTGCCCTACCAATTGAGTCAGCCAGGGGCCCCTCAAAACCTATTTTTTATTTACTTTTTTTTTAAAAGATTTTATTTATTTGACAGAGAGAGACACAGCGAGAGAGGGAATACAAGCAGGGGGAGTGGGAGAGGAGAAGCAGGCTTCCCGCGGAGCAGGGAGCCTGATGCGGGGCTTGATCCCAGGACCCTGGGATCATGACCTGAGCCGAAGGCAGATGCTTAACGACTGAGCCACCCAGGCGCCCCTCAAAACCTATTTTTAAAGGAGGCCAATTGGTTATCCCTCAGGTCCTACGGATGGGCACACCACGGAGGCAAAGACATGGACCCTGCCTCAGATGCCCCTGCAAGTCCCCAAACCAAACTCCTCAGACACTTGAGAGGGTAGGATGGTACTGAGAGAAACCAGAAGCTCGGGAAGTAGGTTGTAATGCCAAGAACGGAAGGGTCTCTTGAGAGAACATGTAGTCATTGCATTTAATCGATGGGGGGGAGGGCAATAGGGGCAGGTCAGGAACCGAAGAGAAGTGTCACTGAATGGAAGTAGAAGACTCCCAGTCCCTGGCACTGCTGGTCGGAATTCAGGCGCAGGGTTGATTAAGAACCTTCTTCTGATAGTTACAAGCAGCTTACACTGGGCCATCTTGCAAATTAAATGCTAGGTTTCCTGTGATCCTTGTGAGTATGAAGATCCCCTAACGTTGTCTTCTGACTTCATGTTCCCCCATTTCCTTCCAAAATAACTCATCACAGGTGTCTTCGTCCTCTAACTTTTAGAGCTGAAGCTGACTGGATAAGTTTATGCACAATTCTTGGGTCTCCTAAGTAATAGACATAATAGACAATTATTGGATAAAATGTATACTGAAGTCTCAAGGAGAAAGACAGAATATGGTTATAGAAAGTGAGGACTGGGACACCTGGGTGGCTCAATCGGTTAAGTGTCTGCCTTTGGCTCAGGTCTTGATCCCAGGGTCCTGGGATCGAGTCCCCCATCGGGATCCCTGCTCAGCAGGAAGCCTGCTTCTCCCTCTGCCTGCAGCTCCCCCTGCTCGTGCTCCCTCTTTCTGACAAGTAAATAAGTAAAATCTTAAAAAAAAAAAAAAAAGAAAGAAAGAAAAAGAAAGTGAGGACCTAGTTTTTGGCTAAGCAGGAGTAGACAGAGGTCCTTGCGGCCTTTCTGGGGAGTGCCAGCCTCTCTTTCTGGTGAATCAGTGCCAGGCGGGAGGGTATCTGTGTGAGCACTGGGAGGGATCGGGGCATAAGTACACTAAGCTTCTCTTTATGTGGTGCCTTCCATGCCTGCCCTATCTCAGGAGAAGAAGAAGCCCACGCAGCTGACACCTCAGAGGGGCTTCAGTGAAAATGATGATGATGATGATGATGATGATGATGACTCATCTGAGACGGATTCTGATGAAGATGATGATGATGAAGAGCACGGGGCCCCTCTGGAAGGGTGAGGCAATCCCCTAGCCGAGGATCCCCAAGCAGGGAGGAAGACACTGGCCTGGGAGGAGATCAGTTGGAGTGAAATTCTAGCATCTCTTTTGATCTCCCCTACTTAGGATTTTCAGATGTCTCAGAAACCAACAGAATGAATTTTCTTTCTTTTCTGGCTATACTGCCTCGCTGAGTCCTATGATGTCACTTGCATGATCTGAAACATTTGTGGGCTCGAGGGTTCATGAGGATTTGCTGAATAAATCTAAAAGGTGGTCCCTGCCTTCAAGGAGCTCCCATTTTGGGAAAGGGAAAATAAAATTTATATAGATACCCAAGCAATTCTGTTTAGCAAGGAAAACACACATGCACAGGAGCATTTCTGCTTTAGGCTCAGCTCCTTTTTGGAGGGGTGGAGAGCAAGTGCTTTAGGAGCCCCAAGTGGAGACAGATGTTCCTGGGTGATGCTTTGGCAAAAAAATCTCCTTACCCAGGGGCGCCTGGGTGGCTCAGTCGGTTAAGCATCAGCCTTCAGCTCAGGTCATGATCCTGGGGTCCTGGGATTGAGAGCCTCCCCACCCCCACTCATGCTCGCTCTCTCTCAAATAAATAAAATAAAATCTTTAAAAAAAAATCTCCGGGGTGCTGGGTGGCTCAGTCGGTTAAGCATCTGCCTTCGGCTCAGGTCATGATCCCAGGACTCTGGGATCGAGCCCTAAATCAGGCTCCCTGCTTCTCCTTCTCCCCCCTGCTCGTGCTCTCTCTCACTCTCTTGCTCTTAAATAAATAAATAAAAAATCTTAAAAAAAAAAAATCTCCTTACCCTGTTCCAGCCCACATGCTAGATGAGTCATGACCCATCCCTAGAGGTTTTTTTTTTAAAGATTTTATTTATTCATTTGACAGAGAAAGACACAGCGAGAGAGGGAACACAAACAGGGAGTAGGGAGAGGGAGAAGCAGACTCCCCGCCGAGCAGGGAGCCCGATGCGGAACTCGATCCCAGGACTCCAGGATCATGACCTAAGCCGAAGGCAGTCGCTCAACCAACTGAGCCACCCAGGCGCCCCACCCCTAGAGGTTTTAATCAAAGTGGATTCTAAGGCCCATCCATTTCAAATACCATTACTGTTAAAGTGATGATGGTGTAGCCAATCAGTAGGATTCCATCTGGCCATTGAAAAATATAAGGCAGCACTCTCCACACTGTAAAGAACAATCTCCAAGAGAGAGTGTTAAGTTTTAAAAAGGTATAAAGAGTGTTTATGCTGTGCTACCGTGTGTATAAAACAAATATTACAGAGACTATCTCTAGGAAACACTAGAGACTAATAATAGTGATTACATTGGAGGAGGGACTTGGTGGGAAGGGGACAAGGGTGGAAGTGAGCCATAACTTCTCACTATATACATTTGTACCTTTCCCTTTATATCATCGGTATGTATCACTTATTAAATAGTTTAATAAAAATAAGTTACCTGTGGATTATCCACCTGCAGGTAGACACTAAGTAAATGAGACAAAGGTTTAATTGCAGACTGACTTTTCATGCTTCCCAGTTTACTTCATGAATATATATATCCTGCTTTCATAAATTATAATCTGGGGAAATGGAAACTTCATATCAATAATATATTTAATTTTTTAAGCTACTCTCCCCAGAAGAACTTTCCAAGTCACTTATGTACTTTGCCAATGTTCATTACATTTTACTTAATTATAATTAATGTGTTCTACTATTTTTTTTACTGTATACATTTCCTGTATCAATACAAGTACTTTTTTTTTTTAAGATTTTATTTATTTATTTGAGACACAGTGAGAGAGGGAGTAAAAGCAGTGGGAGTGGGAGAGGGAGAAGCAGGCTTCCCACCGAGCCGGGAGCCAGATGCGGGGCTCGATCCCAGGACCCCGGGACCATGACCTGAGCTGAAGGCAGATGCTTAACGACTTAGCCACCCAGGTGCCCCTACAAGTACTTTTTAATAACTATACAATATTTGAGGTTCCTGGCTGGCTCATCGGTAGAGTGTGCGACTCCTAACCTCTGGGTTGTGAGTTTAAGCCTCACATTGGGCATAGAGCTTACTTAAAAATTAAAAACAATAGTAACTATACAATATTCAACTTAATATATCTAACCGTCTCTCAAGTATTGGATATTTTGTTTCTAATTTTTTACTTATATAAATAACACTGTTAAAAACATCTTTGTAGGGTGGGAGGATGGGTTAGCCTGGTGGTGGGTATTTAGGAGGGCACATTCTGCATGGAGCACTGGGTGTTGTGCACAAACAATGAATCATGGAACACTTCATCTGAAACTAATGTTGTAATGTAAGGGGATTAACATAAGAATAAAAAAATTAAAAAAAAAAAAACATCTTTGTAGGGCGCCTGGGTGGCTCAGTTGGTTAAGCAACTGCCTTCGGCTCAGGTCATGATCCTGGAGTCCCGGGATCAAGTCCCGCATCGGGCTCCCTGCTCAGCAGGGAGTCTGCTTCTCCCTCTCCCGTTCCCCTCTCTTGTGCTCTCTCTCTCTCAAATAAATAAATCTTTAAAAAAAAAAAAATCGGGGCGCCTGGGTGGCTCAGTCGTTAAGCGTCTGCCTTCGGCTCAGGTCGTGATCCCAGGGTCCTGGGATCGAGCCCTGCATCGGGCTCCCTGCTCAGCGGGAAGCCTGCTTCTCCCTCTCCCACTCCCCCTGCTTGTGTTCCCTCTCTTGCTGTGTCTCTCTCTGTCAAATAAATAAATAAAATCTTTAAAAAAAAAAAACTTTGTAAAAATTCTTATTTTTCTTGGGGCAAGTTATTTTCATGTCAGAAATTAAAATCTCGGGCACTTGGGTGGCTCAGTCGGTTAAGTGTCTGCCTTCGGCTCAGGTCATGATCTCAGGGCCCTGGGATCGAGCCCTGAGTTGGGCTCCCTGATCAGTGGGGAGCCTGCTTCTCCCTCTCACTCTCCCCTGCGCTCTCACTTGCTCTCTCAAATAAATAAATAAAATCTTTAAAAAAGAAAAAGAGGGCGCCTGGGTGGCTCAGTTGTTAAGCGTCTGCCTTTGGCTCAGGCCATGATCCCGGGGTCCTGGGATCAAGCCCCGCATCAGGCTCCCTGCTCCGCGGGAAGCCTGCTTCTCCCTCTCCCACTCCCCCTGCTTGTGTTCCCTCTCCCGTGTTCTCTCTCTCTCTCTCAAATAAATAAAATAATAAAAATCTTAAAAAAAAAAAAAAATTAAAATCTCATGTTATGTCAATTACACCTCAATTTAAAAAAAGGAAATTAGAATCTCATACCGTACTTTCTCTTCATCCCTTTCATTCAGAAAAAGGGAAAGAATTTATGCTACATTCTAAAATGTTTAAAAATTGTTTTAGATTTTCTGCAGCTCTTTTCTTCTTTGTCAGAGATCACTGAGCTAATTATAATCCATTTTAAAGTTGCCTTGCGAACTACCCTGGAAAGGCAGATGTGGGCAGGGCACAAACCAGGTTCAGAGTCACAGGGTCTGTGGTCAAAGTGAAGGCCGGTGGCGGGGGAGGGGGGGAGCTGGTGCTGAACCAGGGCTCAGCCACATTTGCTCTTCTCTGGCCACCTTGAACCATATTTTCCTTTCCCCAGGGCCTATGATCCTACAGATTATGAGCATTTGCCAGTTTCAGCTGAGATTAAGGAGCTCTTCCAGTATATCAGCAGGTGAGCACTAGGCCCTCCTCCCATGACCCCCACCCCTTTCCTACCTCTAGTCTGAAACAAGCCTGTTCTTCCTAGATTTTTTTAGCCTGAGCAGTAACGTTCATTTCTCTGACTTTCTCTACATTCCCTTGGCGATGTCTCCTAGGTACACACCTCAGTTGATTGACCTGGACCACAAACTGAAACCTTTCATTCCTGATTTTATCCCAGCTGTTGGGGATATTGATGCATTCTTAAAGGTACAGTTGGCACATCCTAAAAATGACTTCTTAGGTGTTTCTTCTGACCTCTCTATACTGTTAACAACTCAACTAATTTCCTTGGCTAGCATTGGCTATCTTGATGTATATTCTTCATTTCACTGGAGTTCTCAACCTTGCTCTCCAAACTCTACTCATTGCTATTTAGGTAATACTTGATTATATCATTATATATTCAAAATTTGTCATTCATTTACCTCCTAATTATCAGCTGTACATTTAGGGCACTGTAGATCATGTATTTTTTTATAGATCGTGTTTTAGTACAGCATGATACACAAACATGTCTTTTTAATACTAGTAATAATAATGAATGGGAAGAGTTCTTCCTCTTCAACTTATTGGAAACAAGAGGTGTGACCTTTTTATGTGCCCCCCCCATTTGTTCTCTTTCTTCCTTTCTCTTAACCAGGTCCCACGTCCTGATGGAAAGCCTGACAACCTTGGCCTGTTGGTATTGGATGAGCCTTCTACAAAGCAGTCGGACCCCACAGTGCTCTCACTCTGGTTAACTGAGAATTCCAAACAGCACAACATCACAGTAAGATACTGGCCTAGTACAGACCCCACCCGGAGAGGGCCAAGAGCAGAGGCTGTCTGGTATCTGTGCCATCAAAAGGGATGGCTGTGGTTTCAGGCCAACCCTATTTTTTTATTTTTTAATTTTATTTAATTTATTTTTTTTAAGTGCTTTTTTTTTAAGATTTTATTTATTTGAGAGAGAGAGAATGCGAGAGAAAGAACACATGAGAGGGGATAGGGTCAGAGGGCAAAGCAGGCTCCCTGCCAAGCAGGGAGTCCGATGCAGGACTCGATCCAGGGACTCCAGGATCATGACCTGAGCCGAAGGCAGTCGCCCAACCAACTGAGCCACCCAGGCACCCCAACCCTATTTTTTTAAAAGACAGTTCATTGAGATGTGATTTACTTACCATGAAGTTTGCCCTTTTGGATTATAGAATTCAGTGATTTTTAGTGTATTCACAGAGCTGTACAAACATCACTGCTATCTAATTTAAGAACACTTTGATTATTTCAGAAAGAAACCTCATACCCATTAGCAGTCACTCCTCATTCCCCACTCCTTCTAGACCCTGCTAAGTACTTCAGTTCCTTCTTTTTTTCTATTTGAGTGGAGTTGACACACGTTACGGTAGGTTCAGGTTACAGCACAGTGGTTGGACAAGTTTATACACTCTGCTGTGCTCACCCCAAGCGTGGCTGCCATCTGTCACCACACAGCGCTATTACAGTACCACTGACCTTGTGCCTTTTATTCCTGTGACTTACTCATTCCATAACCGGAAGCCTGTATCTCCCTCTCCTCCTCACCTGTTTTGCCCATCCCTCCCACCCCCTACCCTCCGGCAAACACTAGTTTGCTCCCTGTATTTATAGGTCTGATTCTGCTTTTTGTTTATTCGGGTTTTTTTTACGATTCCCCATTTAAGTAAAATCATATGTCACTCCTTTTTTTATGGCTGAATCATATTCCATTGTATGGACATACTGCATGTGGTTCTCCATTCTCTAGTTGTTTCCACTTTTATTAACATGCTGTTGTGAACTTGTATGTACGTACAAGTTTTTGTGTGGGCATATATTGTTATTTTATTTTGAGTACATATGTAGGAGTGGGATTGCTGGGCCGTGTGCTAACTGCTTAACATTTTGAGGAACTGCCACACTGTTTGCCAAGCAGCTGAATCATTTTACAATCCCCCCAGCAATGAATGAGAGTTCCAGTTTCTCCACATCCTCGCCAACACTTGTTACTGCCTGTCTTGTTTATTCCAGCCATCCTAGTGGTGTGAAATACCATCTCAGTGTGGTCAGTCCTATCCTGTTGACCTGCCCCCTTTGCATGGCTCCAGAAAATTTTACCAGAGTTTCCTCTCATCTGCACTGGCTGCCATCAGGCTTCCCCATTCATTAGCTACCTGCTGTATACGAAATAGCGCAAGGATGAGCCATCCAATTAAAATAAGAGAGCTACTTTAATGCCATCAGCCAGGGTTTCCCCTTATTTTTCTAGCAACATATGAAAGTAAAGAGCCTAGAAGATGCAGAGAAGAATCCCAAAGCCATTGACACATGGATCGAGAGCATCTCGGAGTTACACCGTTCTAAGCCCCCTGCGACTGTGCACTATCCCAGGTAAGAAGTAGCAGCCTCTTCCCCACAGTAACCGCTGGGCGCCTTCACCGCCCTCAGGCCCAGTGCTCCTGAGAGGAGGGCCCCCAGGCAGAGGACAGACTGGATTAGCCTGCGGTCCTGTGGATCCTGACAGCTACTGGCTGAGACTGCAGACATAAAGATGATTTATCTGGTATTACTTAGCCATTCTTCCAGACCGCAGAGCTTGGATAAATAAGTCTGCCCAGTCTGTGTTCTCCTGAAATCCTCATGTGGCAGACTGACCACCTCCCTTCATTCCAGAATCTCCTGACCCAGCGGTTGCTGATGTCATCAGCCCACATTTCTTGTTCATATTTGCCTCTGTCCATATAGGCCCATGCCTGATATTGACACGCTGATGCAGGAATGGTCCCCAGAGTTTGAAGAGCTTTTGGGCAAGGTAAGTGGAGAGAGCAGGAACTACACAAGTGTGGCATTTACTTGAAGACCCAGTGTTTGCTCTCTTCCTGTATTTGTTTAAGTTTTTTTTTTTTTAATTGACCAACTTTAAGTTTATTTATTTATTTATTTATTTGAGAGAGAGAGAGAGTGCGAGCACCAGCATGCAAGCAGGGGGTAGGGGCAGAGGGAGAGGGAGCATGGAGCCTGACTCGGGTCTCGATCCCATGACCCTGAGATCATGACCTGAGCCAAAATCAAGAGTCGGACACTTAACCGACTGAGCCACCCAGGCATCCCTTAAGTTTTTCTTTTTTTTTAATTTTATTTTTAAGTAATCTCTACACCCAACCTGGGGCTCGAACTTATAACCCTGAGATCAAGAGTCGCATGCTCTACCGACTGAGCCAGCCAGGTGCCCCTCTCTTCCTGTATTTTATTATCATTCACTTTTTAATTGGAGTATAATTCACAACAGAGACATACACACATTAATTTTCAGCATCTGAACAGCTTTGTATAATGAACACATCAGATCAAAACACAGAACATCACTAGCATCCCGGAAGCCCACTCCTGCTTCCATACACTTCCACCTCCAAACGTAATCACTATCCTAATTTTTTTAAGATTTTATTTATTTATTTAACAGAGAGAGACACAGTGAGAGAAGGAACACAAGCAGGGGGAGTGGGAGAGGGAGAAGCTGGCTTCCCGCGCAGCGGGGAACCTGACTGAGGGCCCGATCCCAGGACCCTGGGACCATGACCTGAGCCGAAGGCAGACACTTAATGACTGAGCCACCCAGGCGCCCCAGTGTCCTGATTTCTAACAGCATAGATCAACTTGCCTATTTTGGGTGCTCTCTAGATCTAATCATCCTCTTTTGTGTCTTATTTCTTTTTCTCTTAAGAAAGAAGTCAGGGCACCTGGGTGGCTCAGTCTGTTAAGCGTCTGCCCTTGGCTTAGGTCATGATACCAGGGTCCTGGGATCGAGTCCCGCATCGGGCTCCTTGCTCAGCGGGGAGCCTTCTTCTCCCTCTCCCTCTGCTGCTCCCTCTGCTTGTGCTTTTTCTCTCTCTCTCTGACAAACAAACAAATAAATATCTTTTAAAAAGAGAGAGAGGTGCGGGCCCCGGTGAAACCTCAGCCTTTTGACTCTGGTCTGTCCCATGCTCGTCCTAGGTGAGCCTGCCCACGGCAGAGATTGACTGCAGCCTGGCGGAGTACATTGACATGATCTGTGGTAAGCTCTTCCATCCCTTCCTTTTCCCCGTCTCTGGACGAATACACTGTGGGGTTTTGCAAAGGCTCCTTTGCTCTGGGAAGATAGCATCTTGAGTTACAGCCAGTTTGCTGTTTGGCAGCACTGAAGGTGATATTTGGGCTTATGTGACTCCCCACCAGGTCGGCCCTCAGAGTCATAGCGACACATCCCATCTGGGAGGGCCATGGCCATCCTAAACGTAAATGCCCCATAATTCCCAGTTGTGTTTGGTTCTGCTCATGGGAGCTCTTGATTTCAGCCATCCTAGACATCCCTATCTACAAGAGTCGGATTCAGTCCCTGCACCTGCTCTTCTCCCTCTACTCGGAATTCAAGAACTCACAGGTAAGACTAAAGAAGTGTCTTCTGCCGTAGTGAGGAACGCTCCAGTCTCTACTCCTCCAAGTCAGCTGGGATTTGCCCTTGGACAAGGAAGAGTGTTTCTCCAAGGCTTACCATCACCCTTCCCTGTTACTCAAAGAACAGCAAGCAGGAAGGGTGGGGTTTTCACAGGGAGGGAAGCAGAAGAGCTGTAGGCCTTTGGCCTGGGGGACACGCCAGGGACACTCACCACAGGGCTTAAGGAATGGACGCAGGGCAGAAGGAAAAAAGGGGTTCATCTTTGAAGGGGGTGGGGCAGATTGCTAGCTGTTTTTCAAAGACACCACCAAGGAATTGTTCTGAAAGTGGAATTGGGGAAAAATTGGAGCTTAACGGGCTGTAAAGAGGTTCGTTCTTGCTCAGATGCAGCAGGTAGCCTACCAGATACTCCATGTACCCTCTCCTCTTTCCTCACAGCATTTTAAAGCTCTAGCTGAAGGCAAGAAAGCATTCACCCCTCCATCCAACTCCGCTTCCCAAGCTGGAGATGCAGAGACATTAACCTTCAGCTGAGACACCCCCAGGGTCTCTCTGCTCCCAGGCTGAGCTGCCACCTCTGCCCTGGCTGAGGCGACACAGTCATCAGCCATGTGGCGACCGCGCCCGCACCACAGCCTGACTCGGACGCGGACGTCCTGCTGCCCTCTGTGCCAGAAAGTACTGCATGTGTTCCTTAAATGGCTTCTGCCTGTCTCCGGTTTTCCTCCCGTGGGAATTATGCACCTACACCACTGTGGGGACTTGCGTTAGAAGAATAGAAGGACTGGAACGTCTGGGATTCTGGGGTGCTCAGGTTGGGAGGAAAGCTTCAAAGATGTTCTTTTTGAGACAGCGACGGAATTCTTTTTTTCTTTCATTCTTAACGTTATTGGCAAAGATTTGGCAAATAAAATGCTCTATCTTCCAGGTTGTCCTGCTCTTCTATAATATGAAAAGAGAAAAGACAGACTGAGTATAAGGCGGAGCTAAGGATCAGGCCCAGTAATGGCATTAAGTGAACAGCAGTTTCAGCAAATCAACTCTGTGAAAGAAAAGCACATCCCTCGCCTCCAGGGTTGGCCGTACAGGGCGATGATCTTCTCCCAGAACTGACTTTTCCTAGGGGTCTCTCACCAGTTACTGCTGCCGCCGCCTTATAGTTTACCTGCCTGTCTGGCTCCAGACCTGGCTGGTTGTGGTCTCCAGAGAGCCTAGCTGTTGCACCATCGGGTGGGAGGTGACTGTGCCCTGGACGAGGGAGGAAGCGGCGGTGGAAGGAGAGACGGGACGATTCAGGAAATAATTGGGAGGCTATATCAGCCAAGCTCCAGTCAGGACGTCAGAAAACGTGCCAGTTCATTCTTCTTTCTTTTTTTTTAGAGGGTGGGGAGGGGCAGAGGGAAAGAGAATCTGAAGCAGACTACACCTACCCTGGAGCCCAGTCTCACGACCCCGAGATCATGACCTCAGCTGAAATCAAGAGTCGGACACTTAGCTGACCGTGCCACCCAGGCGCCCCCATGCTAGTTATTCTAACACGGGGTGTTAACGGTGGGAAATTGGTCACAAAGCATTGGAAGGGCTGACAGAGCAAAAGGGAGAAGGGAAGGTGGGCTGCAGGAAGGAGAGGTTCAAGGGGAGGCATCTGCTGCAGGTGCCGGAGGCAGAAGGGCTGCTGCAGTGGTCTCGAGGGGCCGAGGGGGCGCCGCACCGAAGCACTGAAGTCCGCACGCCCTCACCCCACTACCTGCTCAGCTGTGAGTAATGGCTGCGACTTCCTTTCTCCCACCTTCTCGTATCCTGCGGGCGCCTCCCACTGGCAGAAATCAATAGCTGGCAGGGGAATCTGGAAACCCAGCAGTAGAAAACAGAAGGGAGGTTGTGGGGCTGAGAGGCAACAAATAGATAACCAGGAGAGGTAGAACCACAGACCTTGCTGGTAGACTGGATGTGGGGGACAGAAGGAAAGGAATCGGGGATGACACCCAGGTGTTTGGGCTTGAGCAGCTGAAGGGGTAAAGGAGCCAAGTACAGATGTGGGGGGAAGTGGGGCAAGAATTGATTGGAGGGGAGAATTACATTAAAGTGCTACACTGTCAGCCTAATCTATACACAATAAACACATAGATGGGATGGGAATTGTTTCTGACAGACTCTTCCACCAGGTGTGAGGTTCACATCATGCTTCAATTTGAGGAAAAGGAACATTCGTGCTCAGGGCTCACTGTGACATCCCACTGGAACCAGGCACTCTGGTCTCAGATGGATACCAGCAATGCTCACATTTAACTCATAGGGGAAAAGTCAGGCAAAGTATGACAGGAACTCAAATTCCCCATTACTTTTTCAGGGAACACTCAGATTGCCTTCTTTGGCTAGAGCTGAGTCAGTACTAATAAATACCATTGATTCTTGTTCTCCACAGTAGTTGCTTTGTTTTGTTTTGTTTTAACCAGGTCCCACGCCCAACGTGGGGCTTGAACTCACAACCCTGAGATCAAGGGTCGCATCCTCTACGGACTGAGCCAGCCAGGTGCCCCATTATCCACAGTTGTTCTGTTCTATAAAGTCACGGCAAACACCCAATTAGCAAATACTCAACCATCGATCCTCGGGGAGATACAAGGTTAGGTTTCTGTGTGCCCCTGGTGTACCATGTTCATCAACCACCCATGGATTCACTGAACTCACAACCCCCAGCACTATAAATCATGCAGTACTGAAGCTTATCTAACACACTTTCTCCATGAGACACATCACGGCCTTATTACATGTAAGAGCGCTAGAGAGCACGTCAGCGCCATGCTTGGGGGTCATTTTAAATAGCAAAATCACCAGCAATAAGCAGAAAACGTAGCAATATGTAGAACATGTTTACAGTATGAGAGCTGAAACCAGAAGGCAGAACGTCCCCTTTTTCAGCCTCAACAGGGAAGGTAGGTGTCGGGTGACTTAAATTTTTCACTGCTCTGAGCATGTCTGCAAATCACTGTGGAAACCCTGCAGGTATTGATTTGGGATAGCAAACATATTTTAGTGAGGAAGTGGATTCACAAAGGTGGAACCTGCAAATAACACGGATCAAGTGTACTTCCTGCCGCAGGCACTGTTAACCACGGCCTTTGCTTACCTTGCCGCTCCTTTATATCCAGCGCAGCCCCCCAGTGACCATCCCAGGAGCTCTTCTCTCCGCCTCAACGCCTGTCCTTATTCCCTGCTGACTCCTTGCTCTGTGGCCCTAGAAAAAATCCAGTAACTTCTATACCTCAGTTAACCTAGCTATGAAACAGTTACAATAAACACTAATTAACTGTGAGGCTTGTCCCATGGGCAAAAATATGTGAAAAGATTAAGTGCCCCCACATGTAATATGTGGTAGTTATGTTACTAAGTATAAATTTTCAACTAGGCCTCCTAAAACTGCATTTGGCTACTTTATCCCCACCTGGAGCTCCTCATTTTCCATACTCCCCCAAGGCAAACTGCAAAACCAATCTGCTTGCCCTGCTCTACCCATGATTCAGGAAGCCCCCCTTCTTCTTTTTTTAAAAGATTTTATTTATTTATTAGAGAGAGAGTACGAGCACGGTGAAGGGCAGAGGGAGAAGCAGGCTCCCCACTGAGGAGGGAGGCCAGTGTGGGACTCGATGTGGGCCTCGATCCCTGGACTCCGGGATCATGACCTGAGCTGAAGGCAGATGCTTAACCAACTGAGCCACCCAGGTGTCCGGGAAGTCCCTCTTCTAACTAAACTCGTATGCACGCTATTTCCCTTGCTTGAAGTGTCCCTCACCTTCTCTGCTGATCCTAGGCTTTCGACATTTGGAAATAAACATTGAATACCATATTTACATCTCACTCCCTCCTTTAACCCTATACAATGACAGTATAAGAATAATAATTTTGAAAAAGATATAGACCAGCAAGGATTGATAATAGGAAAGAAAATGACAGAAGACTAGGCAGCAACAATTTTGGAAGATGGATAAGTGGTAATTGATTTAGTGGGGTGGGGGGAGCCTGAAATTTGCCTATAGAGGAGAGAGACAGAGAAACCAGTAAGAAGTGAGCCACGTCACACTGCAGAACCCCGGGAAGGATCAGGGATTGAAACTGCCAGGTATTTCTGACGGCACACATGCAGGGTGGGGCTGAAAACAGGAGAGTTGGTTGGAGGTGTGTAGAAGGATTAAATCCCTAGAAATGTCCCTCTCTGTGCTGCCCACCTCTCTATCCCAACAGAAGATAGTCACCTTTGAACCAGGGAGGCTCTGGACATGAAAACACCAAGCCACTATGAGGACAGCAATAAGGGGCCATATTTAAAAGAAGTGGATAGGGCGCCTGGGTGGCTCAGATGGTTAAGCGTCTGCCTTCAGCTCAGGTCATGATCCCAGGGTCCTGGAATTGAGTCCCGCATTGGGCTCCCTGCTCCTTGGGAGCCTGCTTCTCCCTCTGCCTCTCTCTCTATGTCTCTCATGAATAAATAAATAAAAATCTTTAAAAAAATAAAAAATAAAATAAAAGAAGTGGATGAAACAGAGGAGTGAGGAATGAGATCCTCAGCTCTTTCCCATGCTTATTTATACCTCCAAAGCAGAATAATGGAAGAATCCCCTCGGCAAACTGATCAGCCAAAAAGAAAAGAGCTTTAGATATTGACATGGAGTCTTTAAGCACATGTCCAGGTCCCTACCTCCCCATCAGCTTCCAATCAGCTTTCTGGTTATCTCATTCTTGTGTGTGTACACCTGTTTGCAACTCTCATTTTAAACATGAATGTACAGAGATCACCGGACTTTGAAGAAAGCCAGAAAAACAGAGACTAAAACTGGCAAAACAAAGCAAATCAGAGAAACAAAGCAGGTAAGCTAAGGGGAAAAAATCAGTAATATTCATAGACCAGTTCTCAAACTTGGTTGCACATTAGAATCAACTGGAAATCTTTTCTCTCTCTCTTTTTTTTAAGAGAGCATGTGTGCAAGCAGGAGTGGGGGTGGAGGGGAGGATCAGAGGGAGAGAGAGAATCTTTTTTTTGGTAAATTTATTTATTTATTTATTTATTTATTTATTTATTTATTTATTTATTTATCACCCAGCTGCCCCGGGAGAGAGTGAATCTTAAGCAGGCTCCATGCCCAGCACAGAGCCAGACACGGGGGTTGATCTCAAGACCCCGACATGACCTGAGTCAAAATCAAGAACTGGACACTCAACTGACTGAGCCACCCAGGTGCCCTGGAGATCTTTTATTTTATTTTATTTATTATGTTTTTAAATTTTTTTAGTGAGTTCTACACCCAATGTGGGGCTCAAACTCACAACCCTGAGATCAAGAGTCACATGCTCCACCTACTGAGCCAGCCAGGCGCCCCAACTGGAGATCTTTTAAAGAAAAGTTTCCTTGGGATGCCTGGGTGGCTCAGCTGGTTAAACATCTGCCTTCAGCTCAGGTCATGATCCCAGGGTCCTGGGATCGAGCCCCGCGTCGGGCTCCCTGCTCAGCAGGGAGTCTACTTCTCCCTCTCCCTCTGTGATCTCTCTCACTTTCACTCTCTCAAATAAATAAAATCCTTTTTTTAAAAAAAGAAAAATACAAAAATAAAAACATGTTTATTTATTTATTTTAAAGATTTTATTTATTCATTTGAGACAGAGAGATAGAGAGAGAGAGATGAGCAGGGGGCGCGATAGAGGGAGAGGGAGAAGCAGACTCCCTGCTGAGCAGGGAGCTGGACGCAGGGCTCAATTCCAGGACCTGGGGATAATGACCTGAGCTGAAGGCAGACGCTTAACCAACTGAGCCACCCAGGCACCCCTAAAAACATGTTTAAAAAAAAATTGAAAAGCCTTTAGGCAAATTATCTAAAAAAAAAAAGATTCAAATAACTAAAATCAGAAATGAATGTGGAGACAGTAATACCAATTCCACAGAAATAAAAAGTAGAGAGTACTATGAACAACAAATTGGATAACCATTGAATAATGTATAGAATTGTTAAATCAGTATGTTTGTACCCCTGAAACTAATATACCATTGTGTGTTAATTATAAATTTTTTAAAAAGTACCTAAGGGGGGGCACCTTTTATCTTGGGGTCATTTGAGCCCCACAATGGGGTAGAGATTGCTTTAAAAAAAAAAAAGTACCTAAGGTCAGATCATTCAGGGCCTCCCAGGCAATAAGACAGTTGAACAGATTAAAAAAAAAAAAAAAGGAAGGTTGAACAGAGTAAATTAGTGGCAGTAACTCCTCACTCACCTACATAGTATGCAGCCCCTCCTGTCATGGTGTCATGGTAAGCCCAGGATGCTTCCTTATCTTTTGATTGTGGGTTGGACCATGTGACTTGCTCTGGGAGGTGAAAAACCAACAACAGATTGGTTAACCTAGATGAAATGAACAAATTTCTAGAAATACAAAGTAGAAAGTCTGAAAGACCGATAGCTAATAAGGAGATTGAATCGGTAATCAAAATTTTTAAATCAAAGTAGAACAGGGGCGCTTGGGTGGCTCAGTCATTAAGTGTCTGCCTTCGGCTCAGGTCATGATCCCAGGCTCCTGGGATCGAGCCCTGCATCGGGCTCCCTGCTCTGCAGGAAGCCTGCTTCTCCCTCTCCCACTCCCCCTGCTTGTGTTCCCTCTCTCGCTGTGTCTCTCTCTGTCAAATAAATAAATAAAATCTTTAAAAAAAATAAAAATAAAAAAATAAAGTAGAACAGGTAGGTTGCTGGTTGGCAGGGAATGGGGGGGTGGAAGAAATGAATTTTTTTTTTAATAAATTGAATAGAATTTTCTCTTTTTTTAAAGATTTTATTTATTTGAGAGAGAGAGAGAGCATGAGCAGGGGGAGTGGGAGAGGGAGAAGTAGGCCTCCCGCCGAGCAGGGAGCCTGATGCAGGGTTTGATCCCAGGACCCTGAGATCATGACCTGAGCTGAAGGCAGCTTAACTGACTGAGCCACCCAGGCACCCCTATCCATCTTGTTTTTTGATACATCTCAAAGGAAGTTGCAGACATCAATACACTTCACCCCTAAACACTTTGTCATGCATATAATTAACTGGAGTTCAGTATTTATTTATGGTTCTTTTGTCAGGTGAAATTTATAGTGAAATGTACAAATCATATTACCATTTGATTTTTTAAAAAAATATTTTATTTATTTGAGAGTGAGCAAAAGACCACAAACAGGGGTGGGGTGGGGAAGCAGAGGGAGAAACAGACTTCCCGTTGAGCAGGACCCTGGGATCATGACCTGAGCCAAAGGCAGACGCTTAACTGAGCCACCCAGGCGCCCTTACCATTTGATGATTTTTAAAACTACAGCTTTATTGGAGTGCCTGGCTGGCTCAGTTGATGAACATGCGATTCTTGATCTCGGGTTTGTGAGTTCAAACCCCACGCTGGGGATAGGGTTTACTTTAAAAAAAAAAAATTACAGCTTTATTGAGATATAATTTGTACTTCATGAAGTTCACCCTTGTAAAGTGTACAGTTCAGTGGTTTTTTTGGTCTGTTCACAACGTTGTGCCTTGATCACCACTAATTCCAGAACATTTTTATCACCCCCAAAAGAAATCCCATTTTCATTAGCAGCCGTTCTCCATTCTTCCCTCCCTCCAGTCCCTGGCAACCAGTAACCTATTCTGTCTCCGCCAAATTGCCCATTCTGGGCATTTCATATAAATGGAGTCACAGATGGCCTTTTGGATTTGGCTTCTTTCACTCAGCATCTTTTCAAGGTTCACCCAAGTTGTAATTTGATGGGCTTTGACCTGCATAATGAGCAGGGGCTTCTTCATCAGCATTTCTCAGAAAGGAGTCTTTACATCAAATTCTCCAAGGGGTCTGGGATTCAACAAAGGAACAGGGAATCTCTAAGGGAAAACTGGAACACTGGTTTCAAAGTCCACCCCTTTGCAAACACTTGCGTGGACGGATTTGCCTGGAAGAACCCACCTTTCTGCAGAAGTAAGACCTTGAGGGTAGCTGAGAGGAGCACAAGGCTTGTAGCCTTGCCAAAGAACCATCAAGGAAGGGGCTCCAGGACCTCCCAAAGGAAACAGTGGACGACCGTCACCAGAGAGAGGCACCCTGGCTTCTAAACATTCTGGGGCCACAAAGCAGCTTACGTGCAAAACCAGTAGAGGCTGGGGCAGCCTCAGCCACTCCCATGGAGGCCAACCCTAATGAACAATTGAGAAGCAGGAAGGTGGGCAGAGAACCCAGAACTATGCAAGCCAAGCCCATCTGTTGCTCAGAAAAGGATATAAATTTGCCCTCAGGAAACTCTAGGGCGCCTGGGTGGCTCGGATGGTTAAGCGTCTGCCTTTGGCTCGGGTCATGATCCCAGGGTCCTGGAATCGAGTCCCGCATGGGGCCCCCTGCTCAGCGGGGAGCCTGCTTCTCCCTCTGCCCCTCTCTCTCTTCCTCTCTGTGTCTTACGAATAAATAAATAAAATCTTAAAAAAAAAACAACAACAACTCTCATTTCTAGTCTTTTTCCCTGATTCTCCCGAAAAAAAATTTTTTTTTTTTTTTTAAATCACAGCCTAGTCTGAGCCTTCTGTACCTCTAACCAGGACAAAAGAGCTCAGCCTGGCTTAGCCACACTCCTGAGAGATGGGGAGTCTGCCAAGTGGAGAGCTGGGATCCCCGATCTGGCACTCCCAAAAAGGAGCACGCCAGCCCTACATTGAGAACAGTGTAATTAAAGAAATAACATTTATTTTTAAAAATAAAAGACCTGAAGCAAACAAGTTAAAGTGAGAAGATTCAACCGAATCGAGTGGTGGATACACAGGTGTTTCCTCTACTCACTGTGTGATTTAAAGATTTCATTTTAAAACCATAAATGAAGAAATGAAACAGACATGTAACATTCACTTAGTCAAGTTTATTAAATCTACTGTGTGCTCAGCACTGTCCTAGGCAGTAACAGGAGAAAAATTATAAAACAAGATATCAACAAGGGAAAAATAGACTCTGCACTATAATAATCTGCTATCATTTCCATGTTGCTTTCCAAAGAGTTCTTAGGTTGTTTTGGAGTATGTGGTCCCCCCTTTTCCCATGTTCCCCTAAAAGCTTCTAGCTCTGTCCAATAATGTGCCACTACGACCATCCCCTGAAGAACTGAGGGTGGACAGGAAGAGCGGCTTCCTGCTGATGAGGCAGTCAGGGGCTGCTCAGGGGGTCCCATGGCGGGGGAGACATGTTGAGAGGGGAACCATCAACCCCGAGGGCTCAGGGCACTCACAGTGAATCAGAGGAAGGCCAGACTTGGGGAAGCCACAGACAGGGCCCTGGGGCCCTCACTCACCCCCTCCTCCCCAGGGGATGTGCTTAAAGTGCCAACACTGTAAGAAAATGATGCACAGTTACTACATGCTGCCCAGGGTACCACTGGACTTCCCGCCTCCCTCTTTTCCTCCTGACTTGTGCTAACACCAGGCCCTGGCACTGCCAGGGTGAGGTCAATGGGGAAGTATAGTGCCCAGTGGGGAAATGGAGAAGGTCCAATGTATAACATATGATGCCCAAGAGGAGGCGGAGACAGAGAAGGGCAGAGAGGTATGCAGCAAAAGGGATTAGCTTGTGCTTGGCCACTGCCCCCGGGCCAGAGGTTGGTTCCCGTGTAAAGGGCAGTTTGGTTCGATACGGCTATCGGGGTCCTAAATTTTCCCTGAGGGAACAAAGCTGCACAGCATGGGGAGGAAACTGAAGACATGCAGGGCCCTCCCTGTGCCCCCCGCACTGGGCACACCCCCGTGCCTCTGTACAAAGTGCTAAGAGTACTGGTGTGTGGCACAGGGCAGGCCCAGACCAGCCGAGCCATGCCACACTTAGATGCCAGATAACCTGCAAACACACCTGCACAAAGAGCTCCATCCGCCAGGGCACGGGTGTCACTGAAGGGCCCCCCTACCTGAGTTAGAACAAGGGGCTGAGGTGCAGCCGGTGGCTCTGCCAAGATACCCGTGCCCCTGAGGGTCAGATCATGAGGATGACACAGAGGGCACCCCAGCCAGGAGGGCAAGCAGAAGTAGCAGGGGCATGACCTCTTCCCAGTGGCAACAGGGCCAGGCAGCGGTGGCCTTGGAGGAGGAGGAGGGGGCCCAGGAGCCAAGAGGGCACCCCCAATCTTGCCCTGCTCAGAGCCAGATCTCATCACTGCTCACACTGGACACTCGATAGATATAGCCCAGCATGGGGAGCTGGATGAAACCTGCAGGGGCAAAGATGCCCGTGAGACGCAGTGAGCCTCACCGCCTGGAAGTTGGGAGAGCCCTCTCTGCCCATGGAGACTCTGAGGCCTCTGGCAGAAGCACAACGGCTGGGGAGCAGAGGAGGGGGGCCACAGGCCCATGTCCCAGTACCTCGGCTGGTGAGGAGGCCACCGGGCTCTGGGTCCAGCAGCTCTGGCCGGCTGTTATTCGGAGCCATCTGCCGGTCTGCTGGCTTCCCTGCTGGGTGACAAACGGGTATGCCCAGGATGAGGTGTGTGCCTGATGGGGCCTAGCCCCTCCTAAGTACCAGGGTCTCTCTTTTCCTCAGAAGCACCTCTGAAGATAAAGTGGGGGCAGAGGTGTACCTCTGGAATCTGGAGTGAGGTCGTTGAGCTGCAGGTTGGACGGGAGGGACATGTTCTCCCGTGGCAGGCGCACGTTGTTGAGTTTCAGGTTGTTGGAGTCACTACAGGGCGGACAGAGCCTGGGATATGCCCCGTCTCCAGCAGGCCCAGATTCCTGCTTTGGGGCCCATTCCAGAACTAGGGAGACCCCCGGTTTCCAGCTGTCCCCATGCTGCATCTCAGGTCGGCCCATCCAGCCCGCCCCAGGAAGTTACCTAGAGATCAGGGATGGGCGCCGGGAGGGGCCTAGGGAGAAAGAAACCACACACTTTCTCAGGGAGCCCACCCACTTTGGGTCTCTCCCTATGCCCTTTCAGACCCAGGACCCTCAGGCAAGGGATCTCGCCAATGCCCAGCTTTGGCTCTGGGACAGACTGGGTTCCCAGTGCCCAGCCCTGCTACCTGAGTTGCATTGGGTTTTACCCGTGGACATGCCCAGGAAGATCAGCGATGACCTGTCCTGCCAAGCCCCACGTGCTGCCCTTGCTGCTCCTCCCTCTCCTTCTCCCTGCTCCTCAGCCACCCTCACCACCACCCCCAGCCCCGCCCCACTGCTTTGGCCCTACCTTTGGTCTTCTTCTCTTTCCTGCAGACCAGGCAGGCCACCAAGGTGCTGAACCCCACCAGGGTGCCCAGGGCAAGCCCTCCAGCCACAACGATGCCCAGCAGCGGCACTTCCACTCGGGTGGCCAGAAGCCCTGCAAGGTGTCCTCTGGTTAGGTTCGAAGTGGGCAGGGCCCCCCAACTCTGAGATGCCAGAGACAGGTACTACTCTGTCTTCCTTGCTCAAGGTGGTCGGCACAGCTCATTCAGAAGACTCACCCAGAGGGCCCCCAGTCTTCTCATTTCTGCACTGTGATCCTGCACCCACCTGAGGCCGTGCTGGGCCAGTCGCTGGCAGTGCTCACCCGGGGCCGGAAGCGAGGCGCTGGTGACACCCACGTCGTTGGTGGCCACCACGGAGAGGTTGTGTGCCAGGCTGCTGAGCTGCAGCTGCACGGTGTGGTTGCTGAGCCAAGGGTAGTTCTGGGCATCCAGCACCAGGAAGTCAGAGGCGTTGACAGTCACCGGCCCATCCTGGTCGATCCAGGTCACATTGGCAGGTGGGTTGGCACGCACCAGGGCAAAAAGGACAACCAGGAGGCCTGGCCCCTGAGCTTCCCGGTACTTGGCCCCGACCTGGGCAATCTCTGGTTTAACTGGTGCAAAGCAGAAGCCAATATACTCTCACCACACCCTTCAGACTCCTTGCCCTTTCTTCCCAAACCCAGAAGGGAGCCAGGAGCTTGGACCTCTCCTCAAGGGGGCACTGGGAAACAGGATGGCTGGGTCTCCCTGAGAAGCAGCATTTCATAGTGATTAACAGTAGAAACACTTGGGGCACCTGGGTGGCTCACTGGTTGAGCGTCTGCCTTGGGCTCAGGTCATGATCCCAGGGTCCTGGGATTGAGCCCTGCATCGGGCTCCCTGTTTGGCAGGAAGCCTGCTTCTCCCTCTCCCCCTACTTGTGTTTCCTTTCTCACCCTCTCGTTCAAAATATAAATAAATAAAATCTTAAAAAAAAAAAAAAAGCAAAAAACAAAAACAGTAGAAACACTAGAACCAAAATGTCTCGATTTGAATCCTGGCCGTGCCTACCAGCTGTAGGACTGCAGACTTAACCAATCTGTGGCTCCGTTTTGTCATTTGTGAAATGGGGCTAACAATAATAATTACCTCATAGGATTATCCTGAGGATAATGTGAGTTAATATTTGCAAAGTGCTTAAGTGTTAAGGAGTCTATCAGACCACCTGCCTGGCGGCTGCTGGGCCCCCCTCAGCAGAGAACCTCTGTCCCTGCCCACCTCAGGGCACTCACATTGCACGTTGAGGATGACGGAGGCATTAGCTGACCGGCCACTGCCAGGGTCCTGCAAGGAGCAGTTAAGCTCATGCTGGGCCCTCTGGGCAGTAACAGTGAAGGTGCTGGTGCCTCCAGAGAAGGCCTCCCCGCCCACGCTCAGCAGTCTCGAGGTGCTGGCCTCCTGCAGCTGTCCATCCAGGTACCAGGCCAATCGGGGGGTTCCAGGCCCCCCTGCCACCCGGCAGGTGAAGGCGTGCCGCTCGTTCTCCCGAAGTGCCAGCTCGGCCCAGGTCTGACCATCAATTTCTGGTGCCAATTCCCCCCAACCTGGAACACAGCAGGGGGTTCTGCGGAGAGCTGGGGGAGGGGTGGAACTGGTCTGTGACCAGCACGAGATCCAGTCACAGCAGGGCAGCAGACCAAGAGCCGGAGCACCCAGGTTCGCTGGACCGTGGGTAGGTGGGAGAGGGGAAGCCAGCTCTGGTGCTCTGGGGCCTGAAGCGGGTACCCAAACCCAAGGTGAGGGGAGAGGCGGGGGCTTGGCCAAGGGGTGAACGGGGGTGTACCTGAGCTCAGAAGGGCTGGCAGGAGCAGCAGTGTGTGCGGGAGGGCGGCTGGGCCTGGGGGCAGCGCCATGGCGGCTCAGGCCTAGGCCCCAGGCTGCCGAGAGAAGGGACGTTAGCCCCGACGTTAGCCAGGTGACCGCGGGCAGGCTCAGTAATTCCTCCAGGAACTCACTCTCCAGAAACAACAATAAACCGTGCACCGACACACAAATGGAGACTGACCCGCAGTGGCGAAGGCAAGGCCGCCCAGCGCGAAGGCCCGAGCCCACCCAGCACACAGCCGCCCAGCGTGCGGCCGCAGAACCGGGCGCCGCCCCCCGGGGACAAACAGGCGCCGGCCCGCCGGCGCAGAGACCGCGCGCAACCGCGCAGCCCGCCCGGGGCCCGACACGCGCGCGCGCACACGCAGACTCGCGGCGCAGGGCCCCTCCCCCAAAGGGACCGTCCTCCCGGCCCGTCTCTCCCTCGTCCCTTCCCCCTGCCATCTGTCGCCCCACGCCCGCTTTCCAGCCTTCGGGGACTAGGCGGAAGTGGGCCGGAGCGGCGGGGGGTCCGGGCGGTGGGGGTCGCGCGGCAACCCCGCGCCCCCCCGTCCCCCCAGGGCGGCTCACCTGGCGCCCTCCCCGCGCTCGGCACGAGCGACTGCTCAGGTCTGCGGGGCACTGCAGTCCGCGGCGGGGCCGGGCGGGGCCGGGCGGGGCCAATCAACGCTCGAGCCCGCCCGGCCCCGCCCCCGCCCCGCCCGCCCCCCGCCCCCCCGGTCCCGACCGCGGCGGACAGCGGAGTGCCCTGCGGCTGGGGCCCCGGCGGCTGGACGCAGACACGGGCGCGAGTCCGGGAGAGCCAGCAGCTTTATTGGTTCGGCTCAGCGGCCGTTACAGGGCCCGCGCAGCTGCCTCATCACGTCGGCCAGCATGCGGTTGCACAGCGCGGCGTAGGGGTTGAGCAGCACCAGCTGGCGCCGCGCGAACGAGCTGCCCAGCCGCGCCGCCCGCTCGAAGTCCCCGCGGGCGTCGTCGTTCCGGCCCTGCAGCCGCGCCAGGAGCCCGCGCTGCACGAAGCCCTGGCGCGCGGCGCGGCCCCGGCCGCCGCTCAGCGTCACGGCGCGCTCCAGGTCCTCCAGGGCGCCTGCGGGAAGGGCGAGCGGGCGGGTCAGGAGCGCGGCCCCGGGGCCCGGCCACCCACAGCCCGCCTGCCCTTGCTCCTCAGCTGGGCACCGTTCCTCCCATCACCCCGAGGCCGACTGGCGAAGCTGGCAAGACCTGCGCTGGGCTGCACAGCCCGTCTATAGTGGCAGAGCTGGGAGTCCCTATTAGCTTTCAGTATCCAGGACACCAGAACACCACGCGTGCTGGGGCGATTTTGAATGGTCACTATGTTCATGAATCCGGCCCGTTGTCCAGCAGTGGTAGAGGGCTCAAGTTCCACTCGGACGCTAGTAAGCATCTACCCTGTGCCGGGGGACTGACTCTGAATCTCAGAGTCTAAACAAATTATAATGTACTGGTAACCATTTCTTACAAATAAAATTCATTTCTCTTTTCCTTTTGCAGGCGTTTCTCTCCTCTCATTCAGGGTATGCTTTAAACCTGTTCTCCCTCTGACTGCCTTTCCTCATTCTTCATCTCCATGATCTTCTTTATATTGTATACAAACGCAATATTTTGTGTTTCATTAAAGGAGATCTTGGAGCCAGAGCTGGCCCCGGACATGGACATTGTTATGTTTATCATTCTCAAAATACTTGGATTGGGCATTAGAACTCTGAACTCAACCTCAGGCAGCTGGTATGTACCTTAGAGCCCAGCTGCAATTCTTCTGGGCTCTGCCTCGGTTCACTCCTGCTCTCTAGTCCGAAGAGCTGTCAGGGTCTGGAGGAGCTCCAGCATCATCCTACAGAGAGGCCCATCTTTGTCCTGTCTCTGTGTGTTTTGAGCCCAGAACCCAGCAGGGGCTGTGCTCCCCAGGCCACCCAGATGGTTAAGAAGCTCTCTGATCACAGCGGTTCTGGCTTTCCCTCCCAGGAGCTGGTCTGGAGGAATTGAAAACCTTTTCCAGGCAGCATCAGTCACCTCTGTTCCTCTCTGGGGTTTTGGTCTGCAGACTGTCCTTGCCTGCTTTTACAGCCTGGCCCAGCCCTACCCTGCACTGCCATGCCACAGCCAGGTAACCAAGCCTGGAAAAGGGGCCTGTGGTTCCCCACTGTTCCCAGAGTGGAGTCCAAAGGCCCCAGACTGGCGTTCCTTCACATCCGTCTGCCCTCTGGTCCCCAGCATGGCCTTCTCTGTCCCATTGTCCCCATTCCAGAGTAACCCAAGTGCAGCAGGTTTGATCCAGTCACTCCCCAGTTAAAATCCTTTAACGATTCACCATGTTTTCAAGACACAGTGCAACCTCTGCCTAACATTCCCGGTTCTTCACCATCAGGTCCCTATTTACTTCTCCAGGCTCTACTCTACCCTTTCACTCCTCCCCGATCCAGCCAGCATGGAGATCTGACATTCCCTGTACCTTTTCATGCCTCTGGGTCTCTACAGGCTCCCACTCTGTCCCCTCCATCCAGCTACCTCCTACTCATCCTTTCAAACTCACCCCTCGGGGCACTTGGGTGTCTCAGGCCTCTGCCTTTGGCTCAGGTCGTGATCCTGGGGTGGAGCCCCACATGGGGCTCCCTGCTCAGCAGGGAGTCTGCTTCTCCCTCTCCCTCTGCCCCTCCCCCTCCTCTCTCTCTCAAATAAATAAATAAAATCTTTTTTAAAAATTAAAAAGAAAAGAAAACTCACCCCTCAGGGGCAGATACCACACTGAACCCTCTCAGCTTGTTACACACATAATCACAATTATGTGTCTGTCCTACCCTCTGGACTGTGAGCGTTCAGGGGCATTCGGAGCACAGACTCAAGCCCTGCCACCTGGTTCAAATCCCAGCTCTGCTCCAGGTTCTTCGTCTGTAAAATGGAGGTTACAATAGCACAAACCTTTTGGGGTGGTAGTGAGGATTAAATGGGTTACTATAGCTCACGTGGAAAGTGCTGGATGCCTGGCACGTAGTAATTGCTGTAAGTAGTCTGTCTTGCATCTCTGTCCTCAGCGCCCAGCCCACTGCTACAATAGTAGACTCTCATTAAATGTTTGTTAAATAAACGAGTGGAATGCAATCTCTTCTGATTTTCACAATCGCCCCGAGAGATTACAGGGCCCGTAAGGTATCTCTTATAAGTAAGAACATAGGTTCCAGAACAGTTTAGTGACTCCCCAGCCCCACAAGCACTTCATCTCTGGTCTGTGGACTCCAGGGCCCCCCTGCAGAAGCTCCGGGCCGTCTCCCCTCACCTGCCACATCTCCTTGGAGTCGGCGGGCCTGGGCCCGGTTATTGTAGGCAGAGGCCCTCTCAGGCAGCAGATTGATGGCTTGGCCAAACCTCTCCAGGGCTGTGCTGAGGTCACCAGCCTCTGCGGCCATCACCCCCTGCAGCTCCAGGACCTTGGACTGCTCCATCTGTGCTCGCGGGAAAACTCCATCTGTGTTGGGGAGGGAGCCAGGAGGGGACAGGTACGCAGTTGGGAGCAAGAAGCAAAAGCTCCCTTGGCTTTAGAAAGCTGGGGCCTGAGCGGGAGCAGACTGGGCTGGGATGTGGGTCACAGCAGAAGTCGGATGCAGTGTCGTGGGCAGAGGGAGCTGAGGTCACCAAGGCTGAGAGCTAGCACTGTCTAAGTTCCAAAGGGACCTGGGAAAGGGACTTTGGTCGGCTCATTGCCAAGAGAATGAAGCCCAAACTCAGCCCATAGCTAAATGCCTTACTCAAGGTCACACAGCTCCTAAATGCACAGCTTGGATTTGAACCCAGGTCTTCCAGGCTCCTTAGCCTGTCCCCATTTTGTTCTACTAGTCTGCCTCCAACATGAAGACCACCAAGACATACTTGGGTCATGAAAACCATGTCAGCTTTTCAGACTGAAGTCTCCATAAGACCCAGGCTTCACTCCTTTAGAAACAAAGCTCATCAAAAACTCCTGATGGGGGTGGGGGTGGCGGCTGGCTGGCTCAGTCAGTAGAGCATGCAACTCTTGACCTCAGGGTCATGAGTTCAAGCCCCATGTTGGGCATAGAGCCTACTTAATTAAAACAAAAAACTCCGGATGGAGATATAAGGCCCCATTAGAGACTGAAGGGCGGGCCAGGGAGTGCATTCACTCTGTGGAGGGATTAGCTCGGGGCTGGGCTTGTAAAGGTGTGTAACACTGAGGGCTTGCTTAGGTTCTTCATGCTAAGATCGGAACAATTCAACTGAGCCACCCCTGCGCTTCCATTCCGTGTGGAGTGAAACGTCCTGTCATGACTAAGATGTGTGTTGAGCATCACCCCACCACCCTTTCCCCCAGCACAGTTGAGCTTGGATTATGGGGTGGGTTAAGTGGTGAGGTTAAGTTCAGAGGTATGATGGCTGAAGGACAGACAAACTGTGACTTGCTCCTTTTGGCAGAGTAACTCCACCAGTGCATTAAGGATCAGCCAACCTCTCGCATTCCGACCTCAATCATTGTCCATGGGTCATGGAACAAGGGGCCTTGTGAGACCACCGTCCTCTGCCACCCGGCTGAGGCCAGCCGGTGTGGAGCGCTATAGTCGAAGGTCAAACTCACCTTCATCAACGTCTTCCTTCTCCACTTCCTCTCCCATGTCCAACCCAACAAGGTCTCCAAATGGGTGGTCAGGGTTGAAGATGGCCTGCAACACTGCCTGGTCATTTGGAGTCCCCATGGTGCTCAACTCCCAAGTCCCAGAAGGTGACTCAGGACACAGGAGGGAGGAAGAAGGGGTGGGGGCTGAGCCTCGCGGCCAGTTGATCTAGAGGGCAGAGGTTCTGTTTGAGGTCCATCCCCCATGAGGAGTGTCTTCCATTCCTTGGCTGTAGTGTAAACTCAACCTCATTTGGCCTGGGGTTAGCAACCCTGGCTTAGCAGAATATTTACAACAGTTCTTTTTTTTTTTTAGATAAATGCATTTTTTTTTTTAAAGATTTTTATTTGTCAGAGAGAGCACAAGCAGGGGGAGCAGCAGAGGGAGAGGGAGAAGCAGGCTCCCCACCGAGCAAGGAGCCCGATGCGGAACTCGATTCCAGGACCCTGGGATCATGACCTGAGCCGAAGGCAGATGCTTAACGACTGAGCCACCCAGGCGTCCCTACAATAGTTCTCAACTGCCTTTCCACCCCCACCCATCTTAGGGGGAAGAGAGTAAATGAATCCAATTTCTGCCTTAGGGTGGAGTGAAGCAAAGAAGAGTGCTGTTCAGGTTCTCCCCGAAATGCTTTCATTTTAATATATTCCTAGACTGGGAGGAAATCGGCCGAAGGCCTCTTGATCGCCCACGGATAATAAAAGGGGGGCCATGTGGGAGGTAAAGCTCTTTGTCTTCCTGACCCCTTCCTCATATCCGGGATTAATTAGGTCCTGAACACAAACCACTGATGAGCATGGGAGGAAGACACAGTTCGGAGAGTCAGTGTGGACTGGGGCCCGGAGGGAGGCGAAGCGGAGTGATTTAATGATTCCACCTTCAAAGAGAGGGCCGTGGCTGGTACTCTGCAATCTGGCCACCAGCCACTCGCTGCTGCTCCCCCCAACGCCCGCCGGCTCTTTTCTCCCCCCCCACCCAAAGCCAAAAGAAAGTTTGATCGTGTGCAGCAATAAACTTGACATGTTTATTAATTAAACTATCACTTAAATAAAAAAAAGTGCATAGAAAATAAACATGTTTAAAAACTCCTTTTTTTTTACAACTATGTACACTTTTTACTTTTACATTCAGTCTTTCGTAGAGAGCTTTCAGCATTATTATTTTTTGAACTATTAAAGTATTTTCCTTCGTCCCTGTCACAGGGAGTTAACACTGATGGACTTTAGACACATTTTTTCCTTTTTTTTTTTTTTTCTCTTTTTCTCTAACCAGAAGCTTGGAAGAACACAAGGAAAAAAACCAAAAGATCTGTTATACATGATAAAGTTGTCAAGAAATGTCTTATTTCTAGAAAAGAAGCTTGTCATCTGTTGAGCTTTTGAAACAATTATTCAACTACCTGTATTTACTAAAGAGACTGTTAAAAGTTCAATAAAAGAAACACCACAAGTCTATTTTCTTGGTTGAAAGACAGAACTAGAGTACCTCGGAACAAGATACCAGGAAAGCACAGAACACAATTTTCCCCTAAATGCAGGTGGTAACCCCAACATTCATAACCGAAAATAGAGAAACAAGGAGTACAGGTACTGACTGGCAACATTCATGGGCAGAAAAAATCTGGGTGACACCATTTCTGCGTTCCTCTCTGACCCTGGGAACGGACCGCGTCACCGTCCCTTTGTGGTTTGGGTCCCCCCCCAACTTCAGAGGATCCGAGGAGCGCCAGACTGACGTTTTCCTGCCACTACTAGCAACTGTAACACAATCCTTATCTATAGTGTTAAGAGAATTAAAAGCCATGGACTGAACTAGGCTTTGTTACATGGTGCATTACTATATTAGTTCCTATATATATCATATTTATATTTATTTGAAAACCAAAACAAAAAAGTTGCAAGTTTTCAGAGTGTGAGACTTGACTGGTATTCATGATTCGGCACAAAACCATCTGCTCAATAACCTTGTATTGCTTTAAAATGAAGGAAATGAAACATAAAATTACACCCAGCCCTTTGCAATGACCCGCTTTTCCTTTAAAAAGAAAGAAAACAAAACAAAACAAAACAAAACAAAAAAACCAAAAACCCAAACCCAAACTTGATTTCTAGTTAAAAAAATCCCAAATCAAACTTAAAAGTTAACATGTGATAAGGTTTTGACCTTTAGTATTTTCAGATATTTGATTGAACGTCAGTCCTTTAGAAAGATACATTCATTAAAAGATTTTTTTTTTGTTTTTTGTTTTCCTTAATGTTGTTGTATATTTTCAATCACGGGAGCTGCATGGTGCTCACTGCATTGACCGGGGGGTGCTGACAGAGGCAAGCGGGGTGGCGGACTGTATCCCGGCAAAGGAGTCTGGTTGAAAACTTCTATGGATTATAGCTGCCAGGGCTTCCCCCTTAATTCTGGTGATTGGTCTAAAAACCGGAGGGGCTATGCTGGAGGTGGTGGACGGTGACAGAGGGAGCCAAGGGACCAAGTTCCGGCCGTAGGGTCAGCGCCATGCAGCATTCTGGCTACACAGACATCACCGGCCACCAGGAAATGCGGCCACAACAGATTCTAGCAGCAAAGCTCTCCGGGAGCTGGCTCGCTCCCGGAAAACTGACCAGGCTTGCAGCTGGGACTCCTTAGGGATTCGGGGTGCCCCTTGGGGGATTCCTGGGAATGACCCACCACAGTTCCTCGGTCTGCACTTTTGTGCGGAGATTCCCTTGGTCACTTTCAAAACAAACTCAGGTGTTTTGGAGACGGATATGCCGGTTTGTTTTGTTTGTTTGTTTTTTGCCTTTTTTCCCTCTTGTAGGGAAACCTTAGCTTATTCCCCAAGTTGCTGGCAGGTATGCTGAATTTTGGCAATGGACTCAAGGCTGAGCTAGAAGAGGAATTACTCATTTCTATGGTTGACAGTTGGGGAGTGAAAAGGCAAGGCAAACCATCTGCAGCTGGCAAGAGAAGGAGAGAAGTGGGTCCCTCCCCTGGCCTCAGGGTTCGGGATTGGTAGAAAGAGAATGAGGAGGGGGCTCACAGTACAGCATGGCCTAGCAGGGCATTAACTAGGTCTATTGAGCTGAGTTTCCCCCACCCCCTGACTGGCCTTTGGGTCTTTCTCAAGGTGAATTTGTGACCCATCAGTGCATTAATCATTTCAGTAACAAATGCAGCTTAAGGTTTTTTTTCTTAAAAAAAAAAAAAAAAAAAAGGAATAAAAGGATTTACAAAAAAACCTCACACAGTGCAATAATCAAGGAAACCAGACACTAGTGGAACCCCTAGGGCCACTGTATCTTGTTCACGGGCAAAGGAGGAAGGGAGGCGAGGTCTGGGTAGAGTGTTTTTCCCCAGTCCCCTGCTGGCACTTCTCCATGATGACAAGGAAGTCTCTGCCATCCTGGCCACAGTGCTGGGCTCCCTGCATGACAGCAAAAACAGTGACAATGTTCCAGCAAAGCCACCAGACACAGTTCTTAAGGTCACGGAAGAATAGGAAGCCCAGGGTGGAAGGCACAGCAGAGCCATGAGTCCTGGGGCAGAGAGCGCAGGGCTGAGTCGTATTGCTTTGCTAGACTTCCAGAGGAATGGGCTTCTTGTGGGAGAAAAGGGCGCCCTGCCCTCTACTGGACTGCACTGCTCTGAAACCCAGTGGCCGACAGAGGCAGAGAAGAATCTGCGTTATCGTGAGTGGTCAGACTGTGCTTCAGTTTCAACGGGCTGCCCCACAAGAGGGCACGGGGGGGATCCATGGGTTCTTTGCAGGTATAAGGACTTGGTGGGCAGAGGGGAAGGGGACGAGGTGACCGATGAGGCAGATGGTGAGGAAAATGTCAGGCTGCCATTCAACTTGGTTGCTATCTCGGAAGTAGGGCAAGAGGAGGGAAATGGAGATTCCAGCTCTCGCCACTCCGAGCTAGTCCAGAAGGGAGAGAGAGTGTGGGGAAGGAGAGGGGACACTGCTGTGTCAGGATACTACCACTGCCTTTTGAGGAGCTTCGACACGGGAAGGAGGGGAGTGGCCCAATGGAGTAGGGTGACCTTCCTTGTCCATTTATTGTCAAAGAGCAAACCCAGGACACGTTTATGTCAACAGGGCACAAACAAGCTACACATTAAACAACAAAAGTACACCTTCCAGGGGGAAGTTGGGCAGGAAAAACCAGACTTTGTGTGTACAGCTGAATATTTTTCTCTAACTTCATCCTATGAAAATAAAAAATTATTAAAAACCGATCTTCTTTTAAATTAGGATAATACCGCGGTTTAAAAAATAGCCTTGTCATAAGTGCTTCTCCCTATGAAGTGCTTCTCATAGAAAAATATACAAAATATATTTACATTTATAAAACCTTAAATAGTAAACTGTAAACAGAACAGAGTAAAATCCAATGACTTAATTTAACAGGTTCAGGACACCGTCTTGGGGAAAGGAGGAGAAGGAACATTTGATGCTGTTTTGACCACGTCCTAAGGAGTAATCAGGGCAGTAGTGTCATTTAATTTACTTAGCCTGTGGATTTTGCGCAGGTGGCAGAGGTCCCTCGATACAAGGTGGTCTAGTCCCCAAGTTTTGGGCCTTGAAATCTGATTAGTGTTCTGCCTTCAACTGGACACCGACCATTTAAAAATGAAGTCTTCCTATGTCTTAACAAGGGGAAAATAAAGTTACCATGTCCTAGGAATGGGGCCCAGGGGTCATCCTGGTTGTGATACTCTGGTTGTTGCATGATTCAGATCCTATTTAAATAATCGTTTTCCTCTTCTAAAAAATCATGCTACATATATTTCTTTAAAACTCTCCGTGGAGCTTTACGAAAACTCCAAATTCCGTCTGGTTATGACCAATGGCTCCTGTCCACTTCCCCACTGGGCGTGCTTCCAGGCTCAGGGGTTGTGTTGTAGGCGTACACGATGCCTGGCAGGGAGTGTCCTTGAGCAGGGAGTCACTCCCCTCTACCACCCAGAAGAACAGGAAAGCAGTGGGATGAAACAGGGGGGAACGAAGAAGGTGGAGGGAGGCGGAGGAAGAATGAGAGGGACACTGCTCCTATTGTCGAGAAAGGAAATCGGCTGAGATAAGGCTCCTGGGGGTAACACTCCCACTTAAAGCCCACAGGCTCCACGTTTGGTGATTCATTGGCACAACCCCAAGACAGTCTTTTGACACCAAAGGTGCTAAGAATCCTGTCTCCCAACCAGAAGTGAACTCTCAAGTGGGAGGATAGTAGGGAAAACCACCAGACCTTCTCTGTTTGGTCAACAGACGGCTACAGGCTGGGCCCGGCTGGCAAACTATCAGGTATCCAACCAACTCTCTCTATCGGGGCCCCCGGCTGACCCCTCCCTTGGAGTGCTTGGGAAAGGGCCAAGGCGAGGATGGCAACTTCTCTCCGAGGAGACACTCAGGCCCCATCTCCCAACATAACGAACCCTCCACAGGCTCCTTCCAGGCAAGTCTGCCAGCGACCCCATTTCCCACTCTTTCACGGCGTACAATCAGAGGGGCCCCAGTAGAAAGCCGGCCGCGGATCTTTTCTTCGAGACCTCATCTCTCTCTCCAGGACTAGGATCACATGTCTAATGTGAATATAGGATGTAAGGGAGCCCAGCCATCACGGAGGCCCCTCAACTGTGCCCACTCAATCCTGGAACTCCTAGCTGCTGGCAAAGGCCTTCAGCATTGCTCTGGATGGGCCTGGGTCCTAGGACTCCGACACTGGGGGCGAGGAGCAGCTCTAGTTTAGGAACTTCCGGCATTTCTTGGCACCACAGTTGCAGGGTAGCTTGTTGCTGGCATCCTCGATGGGGAACTTATAGTCGTAGGTGAGCTCCTCCCCACGGTAGATCTTGCGCATAGCAAAGATGACGATGTGCTTCTGCCCGTCGATATTGATGACCCGAGAGTAGCAGTTAGGCTCACACGAGTGATTGATGAAGCGTGCAGCGTTTCCGTGCATGGTGGCATCCACCACCTCCGAGTCATCGATTCGGAACATGTAGCAACCGATGCCCTACACGTGAAGGAGAGAGGGAGACCTTGTCACTTAGCCCAGCTCAGGCTGGAGAACATTTCCCAGCCCTTTTCTGATGTGGCCTACAACCGCTGACGAAAAAAGTTTCTTCTAGTAAAATGTCCAGATTTCTCCCATCTTTCAAGATGCTTCCATAGCAAATTCCTACATTATAGCTACTAGACTAGACGTTTCTTAATGTCTCCACGGGAAAGAGAAACCTAAGACATCGTGTCATTAGGTGCTTTTGATCCTGGGATCCACTCAGACAAACCTTTCAAAGAGTATCCTTGTACACTAATCCTTAGGGTGGATTCTGAGCTTCTCCTGGGCCCACCACAAATTTTAAAGATGTCAAAATATCAAAATAAAAAAAAAAAAAAAGGAAAAGGGAAAAAAAAAGTATGTTTGAATTAATAAAATATACTATTTCTTTTGGGATGTAAGGATCATATTTTTAGCTGATGGCTCCTTTCTCAAACAACACAAGAACTGGGACAGTGAAAGCGAGAGACTCACCTTGCTGTCATAATACTTCTCTCGCTTGTCAGTCTGGATGGAGCGGATGACATTGCCAGCATACTCAATCACCATCTCACCTGCGTCAATGTTTCTCTTACAAAAAAGACCCCGGCCGTGGATGGGAGACCTAGGACATAAAGATGGAAAAGAGATCGGCCACCAATTTCGCCAATCAGGTTAACTGTGTGAATACATGAATAAATGAATAAAACCTGCTCTGTCAGTTCCCCAAGAAGGACAGACCCTTGGAAAGAAAAAAAAGAATCTGGACCCACTTGATTTGAGTATATTACTTATTCTAACAAATGGCCAAGAATGAAAGATTTCTCCATTCGGGAGCCCACCAGAGTAGCAATATTTTAATGGTTACTATGTTAAATTCCTTGTTCAACGCAAGGAGGGGCAGGTTCCGTTAATAGCAGCTAGAAAAACCTCACTTACTGAATGAGGGAGGTCACTCCAGCATTTGGTCTGCTTTAATTTTGGAAAACGATTAGTTCTCTGTAATTCTCTCTGCAATGTTAGCCGTACCTGTAGACACCAACTGCCTCCTTAGAAGTCTTTTTTAAGTGCCGGAAACGCATGGGCATTGGCAGATCCATACTAGTTGCCCTCCTACAGAGATAAGGCACATTATTAATGAATTCTCTCCAGGAAGTCATCAGTTTTGAGTCTTGGATTGAAGGTTTCTAGAGAATATGACCACATTATTCCCTTTGTTCAATGCCAAGCATGATAACCAGTGTCTTGTAAAATGAGGCCTATAATATACCCAGTCCTTTCTGACCATGGTAACTGTGGTGGTAGTGGTATGTCCAAAGCGGACAGAGTTCACTTTGGTTAAAGAAAATAAAATATACACCTTACAGTTACCTGAATTTCTCCTCTCCTCTGCCCAACAGCTAGGGCTACTTTAATACAGACTACAGTTCAGTCTTAAATGTGATCCGGGCAATTCTGATCCAAGCAAAACCACACAGTGCCCTGAACAGCCAGAGTAGAGGGAAGCAAAGAGTGCTCCTGAAGACCCCCTCCACTCCAGACTTACCGAGCTGACTTCAGCTGTACCTCCTCCTCTTCCTCATCATTGGGGTTGTACTCAGGAGGCTGCCGGTGTTTGGAAGCCAGGAAGTTAAACATGTCAAATGCTGACTTCCTGGAGCCAAAAGATTAAAACACGCTTTAACAGAAATGCTTTGAACAGAAGCAGTGAAGGACAGCTTTGACACTGGAAATCTCAAAGGTGATGTGGGGAAAACGATTGTATCATCAGATAATAAAATTGGGACCCAAAGCTGCTTAGGAAAGAGAACGGAACTTGCCTCAGGTGAACTTCAGCCCTGGCTGAGCCATGAGGGTTCAGGGGGGGTTCGTTGGCTTCCTCTGGTTTGTGGAAACGGAATTTGTAATTCCTACAGTGCTTGGCACCAGAGAGCTGCTCAATCAGGAACACGACTGCATCGTGAAGAATCCCCAGCATCCTCAAACCGTTAACACCTGTGGACAGAAGGCACCAGGGAAGCGAGGGTGCGGCCAACAGGAAAGTGCCTGGTACTAAAGAAAGGCCTGAGCGAGAGAACTCTGCCAGAGGCTGCTCACGATGAACGACATTGAACACTAGCCAAGAATTAGCATTAGCGAACCATTAAGATGACAGAGATGCAGGTCTATCAATACAGAAAATGTTCATGGTAGATTGAAAAAAAAAGACAAAACACGTCACCAAACTATTTTCTATGTTCTGTATGTACACAGATAGGCTATATGTATTATTTCATTTCATGGTCACAATGCCCACATGAGGCAGGAATTACCAGCTTCATTTTCAGGTCAGTCAACCTAGGCTCAGAGAATTTGAATACCACACCCAAGGTCACACAACTGGTGTGACAAGATTTGAAGCTTGGGCTATGGAGCTCCAACCATGACCGCGTTTTCGTTTATAGGTTAATGGGGTATCTGGGCTCTGTAACTTCATACTCACATGGGTACCTCACTAAAATTTAAAAGAATGATTAGTAATAACCCCCTAACACAGAACTCTCTTTTGTATTGTTATACTGAATGTCTGGAATAATACACTCGATAGATGCTTTGTTTTACTCAGTCTCATGCCATTAATGAGCATTTCTGATTTCTTTTTATTTTATAAAAATAAATGTATGTAAGTTGCTGGCATAGATGGGGAAAGGCTCTCTGAAATAACTGGTTTCTTTCACTAAAGGGATGGGATGGGGCATCCCAACAACTGCCACCCCGCTTTGACACGAGAAATAGCAATGTTTGGGGCGCCTGGCTGGTTCAGTCGGTACAGCATGTGATTCTTTTTTAATTTTCTTCATCTTTTTTTTAAAGATTTAATTTATTTATTTGAGAGAGCACATGAGCAAGGGGGAAAGGGAAGAGGCTGAGGGAGAGGCAGGCTCCCCACTGAGCAGGGAGCCTGATGCGGGGCTCGATCCCAGGACCCTGAGATCATGATCTGAGCCGAAAGCAGACGCTTCACCGACTGAGCCACCCAGGCACCCCTGTCAGGTTCATTTTTTTAAAAAATTTTTATTTGAGTATAGGTGACACAGTAAGTTCATTATTTAATTAATCCTCACCACAAATTTTTGAGGTCACAGTTACATTCCTTTTTAGATAAGGAGACTGAGACTCAGAGAAGTCATTTAGCTTGCACTCAATGTAATATTGATCGCAAAGGGGCAGAAATGTAGTTTGTACTGTTTTTTTCTGCCTCCAGAGCTCATGGTTTCTTACCACCATTCCATGTGGCAGTAAAGGACATGGATAAATCAAAGGAATTTCTGTCCTGTTGGCAAAAACAAGGGGGGGTGGCGGCTACTCAGTGTGAGGCCGAGAACACATAGTTTAGGACACTGGCTTACCCCAGGGGCAGGATTTTACACATATTATCAAATAATCAGTTCAAAGTGACTACTGGCAGAGGCCATGTACAACTATCCTTTCTTGGGGTGCCTGAATGACTCTTGATGTCGGCTCAGGTCATGATCTCAGGGTCTTGGTATCGAGCCCCACATCCGGCTCCATTCTCAGCGTGAAGTCCTCTTGGGATTCTCTCTCCCTCTCCCTCTTCCCCTCCCTTCTCTCGTGTGCTCTCTCTCTCTGTCACATTAATAAATAAAATATTTTTTAAAAAACAGGGACGCCTGGGTGGCTCAGTCCGTTAAGCATCTGCCTTTGGCTCAGGTCATGATCCCAGGGACCCAGGATTGAGCCCCGCGTCAGGCTCTCTGCTCAGTGGGGAGTCTGCTTCTCCCCCTGCTTGAACTCTTTCTCTCTGTCAAATAAATAAATACAATCTTAAAAAACAAAAAACCAAAAACTAAATTATACTTTCTTGCCTCCTAAATATTTCCTTCACCAATCTAAAAAAAAAAAAAAAAAGATACTATCCAAAGTTAAAAGGCAGCCCACAGAATGGGGAAAAACATTTGCAAATCATCTCTGATTAATATCCAGAATATATAGAGAGAACACCTAAAACTCAACCATAACAACAACAAAGCCTGATTAAGAAACAAGCAAAGGCCTTGAATAGACATTTTTCCAAAAACGATCTACGAATGACCAGTGAGCACATGCAAAGATGCTCAATGTCATGAATCATTAGGGAAATGTAAATTGAAACTATAATGAGATACCGTCTCATACCCATTTGGAGGGCTTCTATCAAAAAAGCAGGGGATGTGGAGACATTGGAACCCTTGGGCACTGCTAGTGGGGATGTAAAATGGTACAGCCACTGTGGAAACAGTACAGCAATTCCTCAAAAAATTAAAGATGGAATTACTATTTAAAAAAAAAAAGGAATTATTGCATGATTGAGCAATTCCACTTCTGGGTATCTGCCCCCCAGAAATGGAAAGTAGGGTCTTGAAGAGATATCTGTACACTCACATTCACACAGGAGAATTATTCACAATAGCTAAAATGTGGAAGCAACCCAAGTACCCACTGATGGATCGATCAATAAGCAAACTGTGGCATATAAAAACAATGGGATATTATTCAGCCTTAAAAAGGAAGGAAACTTTGCAATATGCTACAACATGGATGAACCTCGAAGACATTATGCTAAGTGAGATGAGCCAGTCCCACTTACATAATTCCACTTACATGAGGTACTGAAAGTAATCAAAATCGTAAAGACAGAAAGAATAACGGTGGTTGCCAGGGTCTGGAGAGAATGGGGAATTTCAGTTTTACAAGAGAAAAAATGAGTTATGGGATGGATGGATGGTTGCTCAGCAATGTGAATGCATTTAACACCCCTGAACTGTACACTTAAAAATGGTTAGGATGGTAAATTTTATGTTATATATACATTTTACCTCAATAAAGAAATTCATCTGCTTAGAAAAAAAAGAATAAAGTCCCAATGCAATATTACAGCAGATAGGAAGCCTGAAAGCATTATGCTAAAGAATCCAGTCGCAAAAGGCCATACATCGTAGGATTCCATATAAATCCCTAGAGATAGAAAGTTGTTTAATGGTGGCCAGGCACTGGGGCTGAGGAATGACTGCTAATGAGTATGGGGTTTCTTGGAGCGATGATGAAAATGTTCTGGAATTATCAATAGTGATGGCTGCACACCTCTGTCAGTAGACTAAAAACCACTGAACTATATGTTTCAAATGGGTTAACTGTATAAGAATTATATCTCAATGAAGTTGTGAAAAATTATTTTAAAAAAGGTTGATGCTTTTGTAGAATCAACTCTATAGCTTTAGACCAGAATACTCTGAGACAGGAGTAAAATCACCCCTTGTGGTCATTACCTGCAAACGAGAGCTGCTTTAGGCGGGCATTTGACCGAGCTTCCTGGACTTTATCTGTCAGTGACTTCCAGGCATCTGTGAGGAAATAAAATATTCCATCAATTATCTCTAACACCAGTGGCAAGCAAAAGCATTGAGCTTAGAATCCTTACAGGGTGAAAACACCCTGCTAAAATGGCTTTTTGTTGTTTTCTTAGTTTCGATGAGTTCCGTGCATAAGAAAGCGGCCGAGAAGGTGCATTATCCAACAGTTAGACAGGAGGCTCACGCCTTCTGAAAATGACCCCTGAATCCCCAAAGCATTCACATCCTTTGATGGTAGTCTGGGTCCCAAACCTGAATGCTGGATATCACTTCTATTCCCTATGCTTCTAAACAAAACAATACTAGCGTTAACGATTTAACCCAGACTACAGGGAGACCTTAAACCTCTGTTCTGTAAAACTAAGGGGGTGTGACTAGAAAACCTCTACAATCCCTTCCAGCTCCAACTTAAGATTCTAGGATCTCCTACTGTCTGTTGGGCTCATTACCACCGCTTCACACTCAGTGTGTTGTACGGGGCACTCATACACTCAACGTAGTCTTTCTGTTCTCCTTATGTATCTTTTTTTTTTTACGTATCTTTTTTTTTTAGTGATCCAGGCCTGAATCTTCAGAGTCACAATGGACTCCTCTCTCTACTCTCCATATTCAAGCAGTCCTGAAGAGTGTCTGTTCTTTCCTGCTGGGAACGGGCTTTATTACCTGACATCTCTGCTGTAGCGATGGCCTCATTAGTGAACTCTTGCCACCTCATGTCTCCAATTTAGTCCACCTTAAAGGGAGCTACCCCGTTAAGCTTCTTGAAATTCTGCTTTTATTCCATGTCCCCAGATTTTCAAAGGCCTCATGGTTTGGCACTGAAGGCCCTTCCAAAACCAGTGCCCAAACCACCTTCGCAGTTTTCTCTCTCACTAGTACCTGACTGGGATTTCAACATCCTCTCCCACCTGAGGGCACTCTAAACCCACCACGTGCAATCCTAACTTTGCTGATGTCCCTTTTTAGAAAGCCTTTCTCATTCCTCTTTTCCTAACCCAAATTCTATCATCTCCTTTAACGGACTCTTCTATTCTACCATTCTTCCTGGGTTCGACAACCCTAACTCAGTCCCAGGGATCTTTCCTTCAAATTCCTTTATTACTCACTGCCTAGATAACATTTCACTAGTCCTTCAGTAGCTAATGAACACCTATATGCTTGGGATACAAAGAGGAGTGAGAAAATAAAATGCCAGCCTTTCCACGAAGTTCCCTGTTGAGTAAGACGTAAAAAAGTAAACAGACTTTATAAAAACAAAATTTAAGCTATAAGAAAAGCATTTAAGATTCTAAAAGGAGCAGAAAGGAGGGAATGGGAGTGCTTATCTGCCTCAGAAGGTCAGGGAAGACTTTCCAGGCTGAACCCTGAAGGACAAGGTAGAGTTCACCAGATAAGCCAGGGTAAAAGAACATTCTGGGCAGAGGGAAGAATTGGGTGAAGGCACAGGGGTGAGAGAGAATGGCATCTGAGGTACACAAAGAAGTGGTAGAAAACACGACCGGAGAGAGAAGACGTCTCACGTGCTCTGCTACGTTATGGACTATTACTCCAATAACACCAACTTCTTAAGGACGAGTTAGACGGATAATGGTGTCAAGCATCTTCCGTAGCACCAAGCACACGAACTGCCCACATCAACAGTACTAACACAAGCCAGTGTGGAGCTGGCTGAGACAGAGCTTGCACTGGTGAGCCAACCACATTTTTTTTTTTTTTTTAAGTAATCTCTACACTGAACGTGGGGCTTGAGCTCATGACCCTGAGACCCAGAGTCAGAAGCACTACCGACCGAGCCAGCTGGGCGCCTCATTTAATCCACTCACCTTCAATACTTTCTGCACAGATCTGGAAGCCATCATCACTTGAAATTTCAAAAACAAGTCCTTTCTTGGGCTTTTTCTCAGCAATGCTTTCTTTCCTCTTCTGTTCTTGCTGGAGCCAAAGCATCAGTGGAGAGCTGAAATTACTTTCTTCTTCTTCCACTGTTTTAGGTTCTACGAGGGAGAAAATAGATAGGGGCCAAACTGAGCACTGATACATTATCTTCAAGCCTACCAACATTCCACAGTTGGTAGGATTACTCCCATTTACAGATAACAAAACCAAGACTCAAAGATGTGGAGCAACTTGCCCTGGGTCATAGCTGGAAAGTGACTAAAACTAGGTTTGTTTGTTTTGTTTTACCTGAAGTCATGCTGTCTCTGTGGTAGTTTCTGGTATGAGAATTTGACAGTTTTTCAATAAGCAATTGCCCTCAATAAGGTCAAAGCTAAAAAATAATAATGATTAATATGAATGAAGCACTATACACGAGGCACTCTTCTAGGAACTTCCTGTAGATTAATTCAGATAAACCTCACAATGACCCAGGGAGGTGTTATTATTATGTACACTTCAAAGGCGAGAAACCTGAGACAGAGAGATGGTAAGTAACTAGCCCAAGTTCACATAATTAGTGAGTGGTAAGCTGAGATTTCAACCCATTTGGCTCCAGAGTCTGCCACCACCTTGCTCTGCGTTCTGACAGAAAGAGGTGCCTCTGTCCTCTTGAGGAATGAGCCACCAACAGAATGTGATCACAGCCCAAATGTTATGCCTGAGCATTTTCTCTATCTTCCTCTCTTCTGGGAAGTTCCTTCGATGGAAATGGGCAAACCTTATATCCAGATCTCTCTAATCTTGAAGTGGCCAGTTCTTAATGATCAAATTCAGTAGTACAGATGGAAAGTGCTATGGAGATACATCTGCGACTGTGACCAGATACATGGTTTTCTTCAGCGACAACTAAGGGATGGGGTCAGGTAACCACTAGTTATGAAGACCACACTGTTGTTAAAGCAAGTAGAGCAGAACAATGGACAGATGTCCCAGACTCTATAGTGGAAGGGCACCGGACCAGGGAATAGATGCCCTGGTTAGTCTACACCTTTGGCCAATCACTTAAATTCTTCGGAGCTTAAACTTTTTAATTTAGAAAATTTGTAGATAATGCAGGCAATTTTTATAGTACTTTTGACTTCGAAGTTCTAATTCTAACCTGTTACCCACCCACATACCTGTACTTTCTTGCTCATTTGCTGGATTTTGTGTTGCCTGAATCTCAGGAAGAACTTGCCTAAATGAGAAGAAAACCCAGTGTGAGATGTAACAGCAGCTACTCTTCAAAGATAAACACTGTCCACGCCGGCCATACCACTGTATCGATTACATAAAACTACTAGAAATGGACCACAGGATGTCTTGTATATAACCTGCTGGATAAACACCACCACACTACTGTATGGTACGTAACATAAAACTCTCTTTTATGAGATTCTTTCCTAAATATTGACATTAAGCTTGGGCTTTTGGAGTTTGCAGATTATGTCCTTGAAATTTTTCTCATACCCTTGGTATTAGAAAAAAATGAAAGGACACTTGTTAGAAGCAGTTTTGGAGTTACTTAAGTAAATTAACCGATTTAACTAAAAACAAAAGCAAGCTGCAGGAGCCAGTAAACCACAACCAATTTTCATTTTTGAAAATTAAATATATCTTGGCAACAACCCAAATGCATATCAATAAGGGGCTGTTTAAATAAGTAAAAAAAAAAAAAAATCAAGTACAGAACAGTAATGATAGCATTATTCATTTTATGTAAAAAGGGTATATATATATATTCATATACACACTGTGTGTATCTGTGTTTGTATAGAAACGTGTACATGGATGAAAACACATTATTAGTGATGGTTATTACCAGGGAACAGAGGGGAGGAGGGTAGGCAGGACGAGCACGGAACCACTTATCTATTATTTAAGTAATTATGCATTAAAAAAATTGTAAGTATGTATTACTTCCATTAAAAATAAAAAACTTCGGTACCAAGAACAGTACAAATGAGGAGGAATTATTGCTTCAATGGGGTGGACAAAACGGAGGGCTTGACCTTAGACAAACGATCTTCGTATTTACCCTGTGGGCTGCCCACACTCCTTTGACTGCTCCACGTTAGCTGTGTCCTGCTGCTCAGCCTCTGCTCCTGGAGCCCTGGAACAGAATCATTGGATCTTTTCAAGAAAAACCACCAGTACATATGTACTGCATGTGGAGGTCAGTCTAAAGAAATGACTCTGTCGGGATCTGACAAAATTTATGAGCTGGGAAAACTAATCTGTGCTTCTAACAAGTTAGCCAGTGGTTACCCTGAAGGCATTCTGACTAAGAGAAGGCACGAGGAGCCTTCTGGAACACCAGGAATGTTTTGTATCTTGATCAGAATGGTGGCTACATGGGTGCATACATATGTAAAATTTCACCTGTGCACTCAATGCACGTTACACCCCGTGCTTTCAAAAAGGACTTCATGAGGATCTACAACAGGTGGCTTTGCCCACCAGATAGGAATAATCATCATCCCTCAGCATCCTAAGACTCAGCAAAAAAATCCCCAAACAACAACAACAACAAAACCCAAAAGCAACAAACCCAAGAGCAAACAGCAGCATTGTTTTAAATCAGAGCAAAGGGGGGCCTGGGTGGCTCAGTCGGTTAAGGGTCCGACTCTTGATTTCGGCTCAGGTTATGATCAAGGGTTCTGAGATTGAGCACCGCATTGGGCTCCATTCTGGGCATGGAGCCTGCGTGGGATTCTCTCCCCCTCTGCCCGTCCCCACCCTCCATAAAAAACAACAAAAAACCCCCACAACCCCTCCTCCCAAAAAAAACCCAAAGACAGGGGCGCCTGGGTGGCTCAGTTGTTAAGCATCTGCCTTCGGTTCAGGTCATGATCCCAGGGTCCTGGGATCGAGCCCCACATCGGGCTCCCTGCTCCGCGGGAAGCCTGCTTCTCTCTCTCTCACGCTCCCTGCTTGTGTTCCCTCTCTCACTGTGTCTCTTTCTGTCAAATAAATAAATAAAATCTTAAAAAAAAAAAAAACCCAAAGACAAAGCGTAATTAGAGATGTGGTTCTATCCAAGAGACAAACTGTCCACGGATGGCACTAAATTTTGCTCTATAAATCACCACTGTAAGGGGGAAAAAAAAAAAAAAAAAGTCAAAACCCAGAACAGCCCCGAGTAATGCAACGTGGAGACAAGAGTGTCCTTCCCAGGAAAACTGCCACTTCAACAGCCTCTCACCCAGAGCAAAAACAATCCCACCTACCCAGAGTAGCTAATATTTCGATCTCTCACCCTGTGACTGAGGTCAGGGATGGCGTGCTGGCTTCTTGGTCTGGAATGTGTGCTTCAGAAGAACTGGTCCGCAAATGGGAAACTTTGTGCTTCTTGCCATTCCCTTTGTCCAAAGGCAGCTGAAACCGTTTGATTTTTGGTTTGGGTTTAGTGGGAGCCGGCAGCGCGGGGCTTGCTGAGGGCTGTCCAGAGGATGGAGAGCCCCCGGGAGAGGCCGGGCTGGCTTGCATAGCTGAGGATAAAGCCTTATTCTGCTCTAGCCCCATGCTATTAGGAGCATCTCCTGTCTGGGTGAAGTTGGATCCCTGGGTCCCTGCAGCAGAATCAAGTTCGCGCTGGGACGGGAGAATCCCAGTTTTGCTGGCAAGGAGCTGGTTCACGCGCTGAAGCTGATAGTGTTCTTCGGCGTCCCCAGAAGGAGAGGCGGCTGCGACGCCCGCAGTCTGAGCAGAGGGGAGCACGCAGATGCTAGACGCCGCTGCCCCCAGTTGTGGAAACATTCCCGCGCTGGGCGGTAGAGCCACGGGCTGGTCCTGCATCCCCAGGCTCTGCTGGCTAGCTTTGATTAAAAGGTTGCTGATTGAGCCAATATCCGGGGCACTGAGCAACCTGGGGTTGGTTAACGCAACATGTCCCGGAACGGACGTGCCACTTGCAGGGGCGGTTGTGGTCTGCATGGACACCACATTCAAGACGGAGGCACCGGACGCCAGGCCGGACCCAGGCCCCGCGGTGAGGTGGCCAGTATCCTGGCTTACGGTGGACGCGCCCGCCGCCGCGGACGCTGTGCCGCCCACACTCTGGGGTAACAGGGGTGCCTGTTCAAAATACATGATGCCAGATTTAGACCTTTTTATGATGTTGGGGACAGTTCGGTGAGATGACGTATTAAGTGACCCCAGATCTAACAGATTGGGATGGTTTGGCAGCTGGGAGGGTGTGAAGTTAATCAGGGTCATGTTAGAGACCACATCGGAAGGGGCAATGGTTGAAGGGGTGCTAGAGGGAGCGAGTTTTTTATTCTTTCGGGTCTGTAGACGAGATATGGGTCTTTTCTTGAGTGCAGAGGGTGGAGTGGCTACTGTGGTACTGAGGTCTGTCCTCTGGCTGGCTTCTGAAACCAAAAGTTGGGGATCTGGAGGAGGCTGAACCCCAATAAGTAGGCCTGAAGGAGGACTGCTGATGTTAGGTGGGAAACTACTTTGAGCAGCTGCAGGGAAGGAATGTAAGTGCTGGTGATGAGGCATGGGGAGCAATCCTTTGCTAGCAGGAGGGAACAGAGATGGAGACGTTGGCAAGCTTGGATTTAGTCCCGTGGCTAGGGTGAGACCACTTCCCATGGGCCCCAATACTGAAGTATTTGTCTCCATCACATTGGGTGTAGAACTAACAGAAGAGGTCAATTGGATTTTTTGGGTCACTCCATTTGGAAGAGTTTGGAGAACATAAAGTGGCTGCATGTTCTGGTTAACCACAATGAGTTTCTCAGTGGCTGGTTTCAGGTGGGGTGGAGTGGTCTGGACAGCTGCATTAGAAATCTGAGATGGGCCAGGACTCTCAGTAGAATTGGGCACATATTTCTGGTTCTGGATAGGAACAGTAGGGGAAACAGGTACCTGCAGGCCGGGGGTGCTACTGTTTCTAGTTAAATCCTGATTGTTGCCATGCCCTTGCTCCACCGAACCACAAGGAGGGCTGGAGATGTGGTCTGCGTCCATGTGTCCTTGAATAAAATGATCTGGAGTCATGTGGCCTTCGGGGGTGGGATCCACTCCTGGACTCAGCAGTGCCGAGTCGCCTTCAGAGGAGGCCACAGACTTCTCGGTGATGGTCACTCTCTTCTCTCCTGAGTCAGAGATTACAGCCAGTCTACTGGCATTCTGGCTAGGGACGGTGGGACTCCGCGTGGTCAGGACAGACAGGTCGGACGGTAGCTCCAGAGGCAGCTCAAACTGCTCCTCTGCCGAGATAGAGGAGGAGACGCTACTGTCCACGGGTTCCGCCGTCGGCAACTGCTGAGAAAAGACCTCGAAAAGACCCATGTCCTTTTCCCGATTACTGTCGAGACCCAAACCTTCACCCAGATTCAGGAGTTCCGACGAAGAGGACTCCGGGCTCTCGCCCAAAGCCTGCATGGAAGGAGTATTCTTCAGTACAAAGTCCATAATGTCCGAGGGCAGGATATTCCCACAGTCGTCACTGTTGTTGTTATCCGAGTCCGACTTGAGGAGCTCGGTATTGTAGGTGTCCAGGAGGTTCTTGTCCGACGGGGTGCTCGTGTGGACCCGGCGGCTGGACTCCAATGAGCTGAGCTGCGCCTCCAAGGAGTCCTGTCCCTGTGTTTTCACTCTGCTTACGGAGTGGCAGTTATCCATCTTTGGCTCGTTTTTGTGGCCAACGGAACTCTTAATGACATGTTCTTTCTCCCCGGCATCTTCGGGTCGCTCGATCTTTAAGTTCTCCGTTCCGTTTTCTTTCCCGTTTCTTTTTGGAATCTGGCTGCTCTTCCTCGTGGTGGCGGTGACGCTAGTATCGCTCTCCGTGCCATCATCGACACCATCCAGCTGTGAGATTTTGGGAAGGTCACACTGCTCCTCCTCCCGAAATAAATTATGGGATGCCAGCCGCTCGTCTCCGCCTGAGGAAATCACTGTTCTGGTGAAATTATAATAGTACAGGTCATCTTCATCGGAGGTGCTCAGGTCGTCGGCCCCATCCACCTGTCCTTCAGCTGATCTCTTGCCCCGTTTCTTGCCTGTGGAGCTGCTGTAGAATGGAATGTCTTCTTCGCCGTAGGATCTCACTCCGTAGAGCGGGGTGAGCCCGAAGAACATGTTCGAGCGCGCCCGGGCACTGCGACGGGGATATCTCCTCTTGAAAGAGCCATCCTCCTGAGGTTTGGGACCATCTGGAAGCATCAGGTTTCTGTCCTGTACCGGAAGATTCTGATAGTTGTTACTCTGAGGATCCTGGGATGAGGTATCATTGGGGCTTGGCTGGGCCACCGGACCATCTCCTGGACTTTCGGAGGCTGCAACTGGTTCTGTGGGAGGAGATGCGGACTCTATTTGCAAAGGGGAAACAGGGCTACCTTCTTTCAGGGGATTCTTGGACTGGCCCTCACTTTCCATTTTGAGGGGTGTCAGTGTTACTTTGACCGTGCGTTTCCGGGGTGTCTGTAATTCCTTGGCAGATCCTTCTACTTGCATGGATGGAGCTTTGGGGACTCCCGGAATAGAGAGGACTTTGTCTCCAATCTTATCAGAAGAAACATTATTACATGGTCGTTGCCCCATAAACTCAGGAGTCAAAACCTCGTCCACAAACTCCGGCTTTAGGTTTCCTTCCTCACCAGCTGACACCTGACCAGGTTCCAAAAAAGATTTACTGGAATGTTTTTCTTTGAAAGTTTCTTTACAAGACTTTTTCCCTTTCTGTCTCCGGTCTCTGGAACTAGATCCCACGTGTTCATTGATGATGGATGATCTGTTGCTCACCCCAGATAGCTTCAAGGTTCTGACTCCCGCGTCTTCATCGGGAGGGGGGTTTACCGATTGGTTAGAATCTGTGTGTTGGTCCCGATCATTCCTCTGCCCCCTCAGATGGAGTGGGGGGAAGGAGAGGGCCTCTTTAGAAGAAAACGGCCCTGAAGAGAGTTCAGCAAAAGTACCGATCTTGCTAGCATTTAATTCTCCAGGTGTTGTGTTATGAACCTGAGCAGCCAGTTTGGGAATGCCAGGATAAGCCATGGTATGTGCAGACCCCTCCGAACTCTTGGAACTTGGCACTTTGGTCTTTTCTCCCTTCAAAGAGGAGCCCTTGGATGCCAAGTCTGAAGCGCCGGAATGCTTCATTTCGGAAGAGGAAGACCCATCCAAGTGGCTGGTTTTAGTGCCCATAGTAACCACTGTCCTTTGCAAATTTGAAGAGGTGGAAGTGTTTTGCCCTAAATTAGTATTTGAATTCAGTGGTCCTAAGACATGATCAACTGCTTTGGCACTTGACTCAAGATCTGTGGCAGTCCCGATGGTAGAGACTGAGGAAACACTATTCCTGGAGTAAGTACCCCCAGTTCTCATTGGAGACATGATCCGGAGTTTAGACCGCTGGGGTGACAAGGAAGAAGTGCTGTGACGCCGGGAGCCAATGCTTCGGAGTCCAGAGGAGAGTAAAGGGTCACCCACCGTGACTATTTCATGAGTGGTTGGGGTAGGACTTCCTGAACAAGAGAGAAAAAGTAATAAAGTCTATTACAGAGAGAACGAATGTGTGGTGGCCATTGCTTTCAATGACTTGGCAATGGCTTATAACTGAAAACTGCAAATCAAGACTCAATGAGCAAAAGCCACTAAGATAGAGTGGCCTGAAAGAATCACAAGCTCATCTCTGAGCTGACCTTTTTGGGTCAAGTTAGTCAATGAGGTAGGTCCTTTACCTGCAGAAGGCAACGGCCGACAGCCAGGGGATCTCTGTGTTGGAGAATAACTAGGTGTGCGAATCCTAGGGACCTTTGAGATGACGTGATAAAAACAGGAGCCAGAGGTTTGCGAATGAGGTCGGTCTGGTGAGGGAGGACTTACAATTTCAGCTGTGTTTTGACTTTCTTTAGATGCAATTTCTGTGGTAGGGAAGAAAAACTCTTACTTTTAAAAAAGGTCCAATTAAAATATCAAACAAATGAACCAACACAAAGCAAGCTATTAGGTAAAGATCAAAATAGAAACAAATGAGACCTCCCAGAGAGACGACTTTCCCCACCTTCAATCACAGTACTCCCCCAATCTAATTCGAGTCCCACCTTGATTACAGACTCACCTGCAAAAGATGTGGGACTGTGAGCGATGGTCCTATTTTCATCGTGCTCGACAGTGCTGTTGATATCCGGCTCTACAACTGGAGGACGGCATTCTACGATCTTGCACGTATACACACAGCGCTTGCGAGCGTCCGTGGTGCTCCAGTAAACCCTGGAACACCTGGGGAACAGATCCACACAAATCCCCATGAGTGAGAGTACAGAAGTGGAGACGAACATTTGTCAAAGCGTCTTCTCATCCTAGCTTCCCTGCTCTCCTTGATTTACAGAATTTAGCTTGACTTCACGGATTCTTATTATAGATCCCCCTGGTTAGGGTGTTCCAGGCTTTTCGAAGTTCCTGGTTCTTCCTAGCCTCTCAGAAAATAGCATCAAATCTTTTTTTATTGTAGTGTAAGCAGGAGACAAAAATAGTAAAGTATCCTAAAATGCAGAGAAAGGAAAATACTAACATCTACTACATGAAATAGTTATTGGCCTTCAGGAAGGGACGCCTGTCCCCCGCAAGGTGTACACAGCGAGGAAAGAGCAAACCTGAAGTGTCCCCTGTGGGAGAAAAGCCCCATTAAGACAAGGGAAGTGTAACTGCTTCAGATCTGCTGGATGCTGATGGAGCCTGGCTTATACAAAGAGCTGCCAGCTAAATGCACAGACTGTTGCCAGAATTGGAATGCAGAATAAACTGGGGTACAGACGGCAAAATGGGACTCCAAAATGGGAGAGACCGAAAGGGAGTTTTAAAGTTATACTGTCAGCATGCTAGAAGTTTAAGCCATTTGCTTCACATAGGAAAGAGGATAAATGTTCACTGGACAATATGATTATTATTGTGGGGGTTTATATTTTTAGATTGAGGACAGGGGCATGAGGTGTTTGATCCACTACAATAATCTGGACTTTTGAATGCAGATAGATGGAACTCAGAGGAATCTTAAGAGACTGACCTTGCGTTTTTTTGTTTTTTTTTTTAATTTAGGTTTTATTTGGAAATGATTCTGAAAGTATGCCAATAATACTTTCCTTCTGTAACTGGATTTAGTGGACATAAAAGGATACTTCAGTCCTAATCTACAAAAAGTAGCAACAAAAGTAGTTAATTTTCGGTAGCAATTAAAAGCAGCTAACAAGTATGGCTCTCCATTCAAAGACCTGCTCATTGCTCAGGGTGCTCAGGCTGTGGGGGCTGGAGTCTTAGCTCTACAGAGCTACTTACTGATATCCAATAGGAAAAAGCTTATCTTCACAGTCGGAGAGATCATTCAGAATTCCTAAGCAGTCAATTGTCATTGAGCCTGACCAAGGAAAGAAGAACTGATTAGAGAAGGTAGGGAGAAGGCTCACTTTATACCCAAAGACCAGCAAGTCCCCCAGCGATACATTGAGCCTTCCCCCACAATAGAAGCCCATGTCATACCAATCATCATGTGGATATTTTCTGGTTCCAAGCCATTGAGAAACTTTCTTCTCAAGCTGATTCCTTCAAAGTCCACAAACACTCTTCTAAAAACTTCAAATCCATTCTCAGGAACCACCTGAAACGAAAACCCGGCTGTTAACAACAGGCTGTCCCTTTACACATTGTACGCATGATACTGACTCTCTCGGAGGTCAAGTACAGAGCGTATCTCAGAATCACCCTGCTGTTTCACAGGAGGACCGCGGTGTTTCTAAGAAGGTGATTCTAGGAACACACAGTAGGAAGGTAAAACAAAGCTTACCATCTTGCTGTTTCAGCCTATCTTCCCTGTAGTCCTATAGAATTCGGAAAAGCAACGGAAGCTCTCACCTCGCCTTTGATCAGATCCCGATGGCGTTGGCAATACACTTTCTTATCATCCAGAAAGACACAGTTCTTGGCGCGAGAACACATGAAGTGATAGTTGCTGGTGCAGGAGGTAAGGCAGCAGCCCACAGTGGCTCCTGGCTTTTGGCAGAACTCACATCTCTAACCATCCAGAGAGAACAGAGGCCTAAGTCAGACTTTCAGATGTTTTAAGCCATTTTTCTTCTCTACAGAATTACCCCATTCTGGGTTTCCTACAAGGCCTTTTTTAAATTGGTAATCAGCTGAATTACAGAGGACTGATATGAACCCTAAAGCCTCCTCTCCAGGTCCTCTCTCTCCCACTGTCCCTGGGGCCCTGTAACTATTAAACGTAAATATTACACTTTGATTTAGAACTTAAACCAAAACACAGTTTTGTTCCTAGGATGCACGATTGATTTAGAGAAGATAAAACTTCGAATACTGATACTAAAAACATCATCTTACTAGAAAGCTACCATATCCAAAAGAACTTAGTTCTAGAAAGATTATAACTGTCAGAAACACAAGGGTTCTCTAGTTACTAGACTTAACAGATTAAATTTATTGTATGATTCAAAGATTTCCTTCAACTAGCCTGTATGTCACCACTTTATTCTATCGAGGTCACAGTCTGGGCTCCTCTTTCCACAGAAGACTTTTTGTTTGTGCTCTCCCCACAAATTACATGGGCTTTTTGTTTGTTTGTTTCTCTCTCGCTCGCTTTCTTTCTGATAATCCTTCATCTTCTCCCTTCCTTTCAATATAGCTTTTAAAATTTTACTCCTCCGTGGCCTTTTCTGACTACTCTCAGCTTCTACTGATCATTTCCCACATCCCCTCTTCGTGTGTATATTTATGTGGGTTTTTCCTATGGAATCAGAGTGGTGATTCAACTGGGACCTCTGAGATCATTTTGTCTAAATCACTTAATTAATTAACACCTTTCTTGCACATTCAGATCATCTCCCAAACTAGATAATACTTTGTCCTCTATTTCCTTTGAACCATCCCCCAGGGGTCAGAGTAGCAACCTGCCTACCCATCCTGAAGGCACTGTGAAAACCTCAATGAAGTAGCATGAAGCCACAGAGAGAACATCTGGAAACTGAGGGGAAATCTTTTCCATAACATTTACACAGGGTCTTACCAGCTGCTTGCCCCTGATCACAGCCATGTGCACATTCTTTAGTGATCCATCATCGTCTTCAAACACTTCTGCTGACCACAAAGCGCAATTTACATGTGTCCACTCATTTTGGCCAATGTAAAGCAAACGGCCAGCATCCTAAGAAATCAAGAGATTTCTTTTTTCTTTAAAGAATATAATGTCAAAGAAGGTTTTCCTTGGTATTAGCTTTACCTCAGTCAAGATAACATCAATAATAATTCTTTAACTTGGGGATGCAAACAAAAATCAAAACTCATTTCTCAATGTTCCTGTTTCCACTTCTCACCTTTCTAGAATCCACAGACGGGAAATATTTTATAAACACAGGGAATCAAAACATAAGCAGTATGTGGTAAGTTTATAAAAGTGTGCATGGACTTCTTTACAACCATATTTCAAAGCCAGTTCTCTCAGCTTGCATTACAAAACCTTTTTTTACTGTAAGCTTACTTTGTGCCCAGCACTAAATAAAGCTTTATAAACATTATTTCCTTTAATCCTCATAACCGTTCTGAGGTTAAGTATTATTATTATCCTCATTTTAAAGATGAAACTGGGGCGCCTGGGTGGCTCAGTCGGTTGAGCGACTGCCTTCAGCTCAGGTCATGATCCCAGGGTCCTGGGATCGAGTCCCACATCGGGCTCCCTGCTCTGCGGGGAGCCTGCTTCTCCCTCTCCCACTCCCCCTGCTTGTGTTCCCTCTCTCGCTGTGTTTCTCTCTGTCAAATAAATAAATAAAATCTTAAAAAAAAAAAAAAAGATGAAACAGAGTCAGAGAGGTTAAGCTCCTCGCCAAGGTCAACAAGTAGGCAGTAGAGCATGGAGATGAATACAGGCAGCCTGCCAGAACTGGAGATCTTAACCATTCTGCCCTCCTCCATTACACACAAGCCTTTAATATGCAAACTTACATATATTTTATTGACTTTCATAAAATCTTATTGAGAAATCTCCTGTAAAAACTATTAGACGTCAACAGGTTAATTTAAGACAAATCATCTTTTTTTTTTTTTTTTTTAATTTTAAGTGGGCTCCATGCACAACGTGGAGCCCAGTGTGGGGCTTGAACTCACGACCCAGAGATCAAGACCTGAGCTGAGATCAAGAGTCAGATGCTTAACCGACTGAGCCACCCAGGTGCCCCAAGGCAAATCATCTTTTAAATCAATTAAATCCGTTATAGAAAAAAAACCCCAAGTGACATAAGCTAGGTGACAAACATTCATTAAATAAATGGAACCCAGTCATCGAATTTAGACACCAAGGACCAAGAGTTCACATGAGCATCTGCTAAGTAGGACCCCGTTCGCCAAGGTACTTACATTAGCACTGTCATCACCATAGGTCAAACACAATGCACATTGTCTGTTATCTTCTATGCCTGGGGGTGGGTTCAGTTCTGGACTATCTTCTCGACTCCTATCAGTACCTTGGAACCCAAAAGATATCCAGTTAAAAGTGGCAATACTAGGTCTGATTTCCAGAAGGAAAAAAACCAATTCAGTTTAAATAGTCTGTGGCTTATAAAATAAACACTTTCAAAAAGTGTTCAAAGTTATGCTATCTCACCATCTGTTAGAGTATTTATATCGATTTCTTGCTACCAGGCCAAGCTAAGCAAAAATTAGGATGACCTGAGAATTTCTTTCCAATATGCAAGTATATTAAATTTAGGTTCACAAAGTTAATCATTTGCATCTAGAGAGAAATGAATAATGACTCATTTGGTGCCTTACTCAAAATTGGTGGTGTAGGAGGATGGAGAGGAGTTGGAGAGTCTGGTTCTCCAGGCCCTTTAGGTTTGGGAGCTGGAATGATTTTCTTCATTAGAGGAGGCTGCTCAGTGTGGCTGTTTTCCTCTCGCTCCTGCCACTGAGCATAATTATGGTCAAGTGAAGGTGGAAGCACTGCGTTTGGTAACATCCCACTGCTGAAAATAATTGATTCAACAAGCATTTATTGAACTCCTACGATATACCTGGAACTATACAAAATAATCAAACTCTTGATATCATCAGGTCACAGCCCCATGCATGAGCCATTCACAGCATATAAGGACAAGCCACAGAATTTGAAAACTGTCTAAATACACAGGACTTTATTATCTAAAGATATATATATTCTCGATATATGACTCTTGGTTAAACTTCCGGAAGCAAGTGATAACTTTCCCAAAGAATCAAAAGGATTCACTGGAATAAAAATTTCAGGTTAAATATGGAGAGTCAAGAGCAATAGAGAGCACAATTTGAACCGAATAACACAGAACCCAATTTCTGCAAGTCCAAATACTGAGTTACATATAGAAGCACGAGTACTGTACATATGTCACAAGTTAAGCCAAGTTGCAGAAAACATAATATATAAAGAAAAAAAGGGGGGCAATAGGCTATAATAAACATTAAGTATTATCTCTCAATCGGCACTGAAAAGGCATTTCAAGTGATTAAATTTTAATCTTAAAATCTAGTCTGAAGAACCCTTAATCTAGAAATATAAGAACTCTCAGATTTCTAGCTGATGAGGTGGGGAAAAAAAAGTAACAACAAATTTACTTACTTGCTCGATACTTTATTTGGCTCCCAAAACCTAGACTTTTTGACACTGAACCATGGAAAAACACGTTCCATTTGCTAACAGAAAAACAAACAAACAAAACGTAAGCATGTGAACATTCATTTGGAAACCACATAAAAACCAACAACTTCACACTAGCTTCTCTGTCAATATGAGGATGATTTCAGGCCACCAAGAGAAAGATCCATCCACTTGGGTGACCCCAACAACTTCCTCCCAAAGAATCAGAGGAATGAGTTAAACCAAAAGATGTTTTATACACATAGCAAAACAAAACGGAGAAGAGAACAAATCCGTTCTGTTCATGGATAATTATCCATAGATAAGCATTAAAAACATGAACTATTAATATCATTCACCCGAATAAAGAAGGACTTGACCATGCTGTTGGCTTTTTTAATCTCTGGCTGCCCTCCATCTGAATTAATGGCTGCTTGAATGATCTTCACGATATCATCACTGAACTCCAACTGTATACAAAAACAAAGTATTAATTATTCATAAAACAGTGCGCTCTCCAAAACCACTTCCTCTTTCCTCCTAAATCACCCAGCCCTGAGATCCAACAGAAAATGGACACCCTATTTTAATGCAGTGTAATTTCTCTTTAGTGGAGGCCTCTGGAATTCAGTTCACAATTAACTTGGGGTAGTCAAGAGAAGCCAGGCTAATAAGGCAAGAATGCAAATAAATTGGCTGTATCACGGTAAGTTACCCAAATAGGGCCATAATTTTTTATTTCGGTTAAAATAAACAACTGAATAGCAAATATGGACCATAACAAATGATCATTCCCATACATTCTTAAAACCATAACTTTAAAAGACCTCTATCTATAAATGAGTATCCTATATAGAAAATGAGGCATCTGTGCAAATTCTATTAAAATATATAGAAAGACACATTATTTAGACGTGATTTCAAGAGAGGCAAACCAAGGAACTTCACATTAACATTTTTCCATAAACTAGTGTTTTGTTTTGTTTTTGAAAGATTTTTATTTATTTATTTGAGATAGCAGGAGCAGGAGAGCAGAGGGAGAGGGAGAAGCAGGCTCCTGCTGAGCAGGGAGCCTGACGTGGTGCTCGATCCCAGGACCCTGGGATCATGACCTGAGCCGAAGGCAGAAGCTTAATCGACTGAGCCACCCAGGCGCCCCTCCATAAACTGTTTTTTTTTAAGGGGGAAATGTACAACTGTGAAGCTTTTTATTTCTTTTTTTTTTTTTTTTAAGATTTTATTTATTTATTTGACAGAGAGAAACACAGCGAGAGAGGGAACACAAGCAGGGGGGTGTGGGAGAGGGAGAAGCAGGCCCCCCGCAGGGCAGGGAGCCCAATGCAGGGCTCAATCCCAGGCCCCTGGGATCATGACCTGAGCCGAAGGCAGACGCTTAACAACTGAGCCACCCAGGCACCCCCATAAGCAGTTTTAATAAAAAATAATTTTCAGAGAACTCAGATGACAGCCAAATAAAAAAATCATTTTGAGACACTACCTTCCCATCTTCTGAAACACGGAGCTAAAAGAACTCATATATTCTTAGGTATTTAAACCCACAAGACATTTCTAAATATAACACAAGCCATCTCTTGGTGCTTACTCCCAGCCCTGTCTCTTAAAGACCCAAAGGCACTAAACTGACGTTTGAGGTAGAGACATACCACAGATGTATAGTTCCCTTGGTCCATTTTCCTCTTGACTCCTTCCAGATCTAAGGGCTGTTGATCTTCCTGTTTGCTGACCTCAGTAAGCACAGGTGGGTCAGGTCCTTCTGGGGAGCTGCGGGAAGGTATACTCTCCTCTGTCTCAGGATTTAAGTCTGGAGGTTTGGCAGCCTGTTTCCAGGAAAGACAGGCTTCTTTTATCTAACACTGAAAATGAGGCATCTGTGCAAATTCTATTAAAATTAATAAAGATGGTACTGAATGATTCATATTATAAAACCTAAAGAACATGAAAATAATCAGAGATTTCTTAAATAATACAAAAAGAAAGTTAGAATGAGCCGGTTCTCTAATAGTTTGACCAGATGAACTTAAGAGCTTTGCTTGATAACTTCCAAACGGAGTATGAAGACATAGAAACTGTCCAGTTCCTTCTGAGGGAGAGAGAGATAGCAAATCTTCCTATTAAAAAAAAATGGAGCTCTATGAGGAGAAAAAGCAGCAGGCTAGCTCTGAGTTCGAGTTATCTGTGCGGTTCTTCCAACATTTTACATTGTGTTTCCAGTGACCACTCTTTAGATGTACAGTTCACAACTTCAATGGACAAAAAGTAGTGGTTTACAAATTGTGCCGAGGAGCCCTAGGGATTTCCCAGTGACAGCCATATGACTGTCAGATTAGGCCACCACTCTCTCACCCAGATTACTCCAACTGCGTCCTGACCACCGTTCCTGCCTCTAGCCTCAGTCCTCTCCAATCCTTCCTCCCTCTTTAGTCAGAATCTTTTTCTTTTTCCCTTAAAAAGCAACTCTGATGGGTTACTCTTGGGTAAAGCCTTTCGCCGCCGCTCCCCAGAGTATAAAGTCCAAATTTCTTATTATAACAGCAAAGAAAGCCCCCAAAGAAGGTCCTACACTTGGTCCTAAAGATTTCCTTAATGGTTGAAAGCCAAAGCAAATAACTCTACAAAACTAAATGAAGAATGGAGCAAACGAACGTTCCCTCGCTGGGGAAAACCGCTTAAAACAAACTCTCAAGGCCTACCTGTCGGTAGCGAAGCAAGTGGCTGGTGGTCCGAGAGTTGAGCAAAGCTGTCAGAACTTGCTTCAGAGAGATCTGCAGCTCTTTTTCCAGGGCCAGTCGCCACTCTGCAGGATGCCGCTCAGTGCAGTTCACACAGGTGTAGGCCACGCTTTCTGGCAGGTTAGACAGAATCTCATACATCTCGTCTAGAAAAACAAAACCCCACAATGCTGAGGAGCTCTGAAGAGTGGCAGAGAGGGAGGACACTACTCCCCTGAACCTACTACAAAGCTGGACCCTGGGGACAGGAGCAGGACTCTAATGTCCCCCAGGAACCCAGCACGTATTGATCTCTGAAGGGACACTATTAATACTAGCCACCCAGGATTTGGTTACTGGAGAACCAAGAGGTTAAGGTACGCACAGAAAACAGCAAATAAATATTTTAAAGGGATATGTTCACAATAAATGAGCACAACTTGACACAAAGGTGCTTATTCTAGAGACCAGAAATGGGAATTCCAGAAGACTTCAAGCAACAACACGGCTACAATTTTACGCTTACAGATTACTTTGGGGGCTATAACTATATCAAGCAAGAAGGAAACTGTAATAAAAAGACTCCAACCTTCTGTACCTGAAAGATTCTCACATTTGGAATGGACCCAGCGATCACACTTCCCACACTGCATCATCTTACTCTCGTAGTCATCGTCATCATAACACTTATCACAGAGAGGACAGAAGTTCCCTGAAAGCAAAGCACACTTTTCAGCAGTGCTCTGGCTCACACACCGGTGCCTCTCAGGCCCTCACTTCCACGAGCCAACTCTCTTCTGGAACTGCTCACAGATGCCAGCAGGGACCTACTATGCAATGCTCACGCATCTATAAAGTGTCCAGATTTTTCTGAGCTCTTAGAACATGCCACTGATTTTATTTAGACTCATTTTTAAAGGTCATGAGGTAGAGTTTACAAAGAACACAGTAGAAAAGAAGGAGAGAACGTTCTCTTATACTTTCCAAAGGGATTCTTTTCTTTCTTTTTTTTTTTTAAAGATTTTATTTATTTATTTGACAGAGAGAGACACAGCGAGAGAGGGAACACAAGCAGGGGGGGGAGTGGGAGAGGGAGAAGCAGGCTTCCCGCCGAGCAGGGAGCCCGATGCGGGGCTCGATCCCAGGACCCTGGGATCATGACCTCAGCCGAAGGCAGACGCTTACCCAGCTGACTGAGTCACCCAAGCGCTCCCCCTCTATTATTCTTTACTTAATAGATTTAACATTGATTTGATTACTTTAAATAACTTCAATAGTAAACTTTGTATCATTATTATCCAAAGTCAGTAAAAGGAGTTTAATGTATTAGGTATAATTTTTTTTTATTGTAACTATTAAAATGTTTGACTTGGTACCACCTAGAATCATTTCTGAAACAATCAAACATCTATGTACCTCACTTTGGGAAATACTGGCTTAGAGCATTTCTTTGTGGTTAGTTATTACAGAAATCCCCTTAATTCTTCCCATGTAAGCTAACAAAACATTTTAGTTGCTGTAATACTCTGTGTAAAGGAAAGGGTAAGACCAGGAACTTAGTAAACCCTTGACAAGATGTGTAAAACATTTTACTTCATTCCACTGGAGGGTCCAGCTCACCCTGTAAACACCAAATACAATTTCTCGAAGTTGACAAAACGGGCTTTTCTGAAGTACCTTTAGCAAAGAGTTTGGCACAGTCATGGCACAGTGAAAAATCGTGAGACCACTGTGCGTCCCACCCTTTGCCTGGAGTTGTGGATCCGCAGCTCTTGCAGCGAACACACTTGGTGCAGATCTGGAAAAGAACAGAAATTCAACAGGAGTTTCTTATTTTTAATATCTCGTCTCATTTCAAGAGACCTCAGATGCAATCCGTTTCTCAGGCTGACCTCTTTCCTGGGATGGCTCTTCCTAATAATGAGACCAAGGGGACTCCTGTTACACGGTGCGCAAGCCCAAGAGCTCCATGACAGTTCTCTCTGCAACCGTGTCATATGGGTACTCACCCAAACTTTCTTTTTCTTGGTGGGCTTGGTGGGGTAGTTTGGTCCCAGGCACTCGGGGTGATAGCTGTTTCGGCACTTATTACACTCCAGCAGCTGCTGTAGGGAACACAAAGGCAGGGGATGAAGAGGTACACGCTTCCAGTTATGAAAGAACTAAGTCGTGGAGATGGAAAGTACAGCCGAGGGAACAGTCCGTGAGACTGCGGATGGGGACGGTGCTTCTTATGGTGAGCACTGAGTCATGGGTAGAAGTGCTGAGTCACTGAGTCATACACCTGAAACTCACATCATATTGTATGTCAGCTATACACTAATCATAAAAAAAAAGAAAATATAAAGGCAAGAAGTGGGAATCACATCAAAAAAAAAAAAGATGGGCATCACATCGACTCACTTAGAGCACCCATTTCATATTTACCTTCAAGTAAGCATAGCACATCACTAGAACAGTTTAAATCGTCCCATAAATTATTTTACTCTCAAAGAAAGCACTGGGGTGTATGTCCTGCCAAAGGCACTCAGTGATGAATATTCTTATCAGGGAGACTGGCGTTACTGGGGGGATTTTATCTAATGCCATGTTTTCTCCTATATTCCCCAAATTAAAACACAAAGATGGGCAATGAATTATACCAAATTAAATAGTCGCGATAGACTAAGTCAGCAGAGGAAGAATACAGGTACAAAACCCTAAGCCAAAAGGCAGAAACGGAAATCGAGAGTTCCGTTACTTCGTTTTATACCTTCGTGGCCTGATGCTGCCTTCCGCAAACGTGACAGAACTTGCAGCGGCGACAACACCAGTTCTCCAGCTGGTCCTCCAGGGGGCGCTCGTTCTCCTCTAAACAAAACTTGTGGAAGGGCTCACAACAGACTTGGCAATACACAAACTAGGGTAAGAGGGGAAAACACAGAAGTTGTCAAACAACATGTAGAGATCAACCAAATGCGATTTACAGACCTCAGGCTTTAGGAGTCCAATGGTGTGTGCATATATATACATATATATTATTTTTATTTTTAATTTTTTATTAAAGATTTTATTTATTTATTCATGAGAGACACAGAGAGAGAAGCAGAGGGAGGAGCAGGCTCCCAAGGAGCAGGGAGCCCGATGCGGGACTCGATCCCAGGACGCTGGGATCATGACCTGAGCCGAAGGCAGACGCTTAACCATCTGAGCCACCCAGGCGCCCACATATATATATTTTTTAATTTAATACATAATCATTTTACAATGACTATGTAAAAAAAAAAAAAAGCACAAGATTAGGCACTGAGGGGACGCAGGGGCCTAAAGTAATAATGGTAGAATTTAAAAAGTAACAAGATAAATATAATCCCAGATTTACCAGAATGCGTTAAGTGCCTAAGGCTAGGTACAAGCAAGAGCTATGGGAAGGGGGAAAGAGGGAGGATTTTAAAGGCTTCCTATAAAATACTAAAGACAGTTGTAAGCTCTGGTTTGTCCTTTCCATCTCTAATTGTAGAAATGTTATTTTCATGTAAGGAGTTTTTAAAAATTTGAATGAAGATGACCCGGACTCTTCTTTTGCCATAGCAAAAAATATGAACATTTGGGCAATCTGGGTGAAAGGTATATGGGAATTCTTTGTACTACTCTCATAACTTTTCTGCAAATCTGAAATGATGTCAACATAAAAGGTTTTTAAAAATTCGAGGGGCGCCTGGGTGGCTCAGTTGGTTAAGCATCTGCCTTCAGCTCAGGTCATGATCTCAGGGTCCTGGGATCAAGTCCTGCATCGGGCTCCCTGTTCAGCGGGGAGTCTGCTTCTCCCTCTGCCTGCCACTCCCCCTGCTTGTGCTCTCTCTGTCAAATAAATAAATAAAACCTTAAAAAAAACCAAAACTCCAATGTCTGGGGATCCACAGGTGGCGCAGTTGGTTAAGCATCTGACTCTTGGTTTTGGCTCAGGTTGTGATCTCACAACCGCGCATCAGGCTCTGCATTCCATGCGGAGTCCTCTTGAGATTCTCTCTCTCCCTCTCCCACTGCCCCTCCCCACAGGATGCTCTCTCTCTCTAAAATAAATAAATCTTAAAAAAAAGACAACAAACAAACCTCGAATGTCAGAATTCATCAAACACTAGTTATGCTTTGGTAGGAGTATAATGCAGGCAGTGAGCTATTCATTCTCTAGTTTGGTTTTTAGGAATCCTGTGGGATTGCTGTGCACAACTACTCAATTTAAATTAAAGCAATTAATTATACTCTGAAAAAAACCCCATTTTATCACGGAAGTTGAAGGACTGGTGCTACAAGTTATTCCTGTGAGCAGCATTATGTGTGGACGTAAAACATTATGTGCAAAAGAGATACAGTAGACCCCTGACACTTAAAAACTGAATATTCTTAGTCTCAGTAGTATCTAAAGCAGCCTCACCACTTAGAACAATATTATTGTTCATAATAGGCACTAAAATATTTGCTTAATGAACAAATACCAGACAATAATCTGTAATTTTGCTACTGTATAATTTAACATAGCAAGTGGGCAGGACTGAATCTCTTAACTAGTGAGTGAGTCTCCCTGATTGCTCAATATGTACAATATAATCTGGCCTTGGAATTTCTTCATGACCTTAAAATACATGTGATAAAATAATAAGCTAAGGAGGTATTCTGGAATTGAGAATTGTATGGATGACAAACTACTGCTTCCTATTTAAAATTGTGCTTTGCATTGTAAAGGTGGCAAATACACACTGCAAAAGACTCAAAAGGATAAAGAAAAATAAAGCGAAAACAAGGCACCCATAATCCAATCACACTTTTAAGATTTTGGTGTAAGTCCTTCCACAATTCTTTCTGCATGTATATATATATTTTTAAAGATTATTTATTTATTTATTTGACAGAGGGAGACACAGCGAGAGAGGGAACACAAGCAGGGGGGAGTGGGAGAGGGAGAAGCAGGCTTCCCGCAGAGCAGGGAGCCCCATGCGGGGCTCGATCCCAGGACCCTGGGATCATGACCTGAGCCGAAGTCAGACGCTTAACGACTGAGCACCCAGGCGCCCCTGCATATATATATATTTTAAAACAACGTCCAAACCAAAATGGGATCACGCTTTACATACTACTTTGTAATCTGCTCTTTTATTAACTCAGTGACGTGTCATGGACACCTTCCCATGTCATTATCAATCTATATTACTATCTAGGACTTCATATTTGCCCTTATATGCATGTCCTATGATTAAAGACTCCCGCCCCTTATTGACAAACTTTTGGTTGTTTCCTATTATTTGTTATCATAAGCAGTACTGAAATAAACCCTTCTGTTTATTATATATAGAGAGAAAAGGGTTTATTACATATATATGTGTATTGCACACACACACATATACACACATACCTATGCATATAGCTATTTGCTGTTTCTCTAATTATATTCTTAGGATAAATACCTGGAGTGCCACTGCTGGGTTAGACAGTATGTTCATTTTAAAAATAAATACATATTTCTGAACAATCTCCTCAGAAAGAAAGATTGCAACCAAGTCAGATTCCACCAACAGGAAGTCTCTATTTCCACATGCTCTTTTTTCCCCCACATGATTTTTTTTTAAAGATTTTCTTTATTTTTAAGATTTTATTAATTTATTTTTTGAGAAGGGGGGCAGGAGAGGGAGAGAGAGAATCTCCAGCAGACTCGGAGCTGATGGGAGCTCGATCTCACAACCCTGAGATCATGACCTGAGCCAAAATCGAGAGTCAGACACTTAACCGACTGAGCCACCCTGGTGCCTCTAAAGATTTTATTTTTTTAAGTAATCTCTATAGCTAACATGGGGCTCGAACTCACAACCCCCAAAATCAAGAGTCGTGTGCTCCACCGACTTAGCCAGCCAGGCTCCCCTTCCCACATGATCTTTCTTTTCAAAGATTTTATTTATTTATTTGACAGAGAGAGACAGCGAGAGAGGGAACACAAGCAGGGGGAGTGGGAGAGGGAGACGCAGGCTTCCCGCTGAGCAAGGAGCCCGATGTGGGGCTCGATCCCAGGACCCTGGGACCATGACCTGAGCCGAAGGCAGACGCTTAACAACTGAGCCACCCAGGCGCCCCCCACATGATCTTTTTAATCATGCTTTAACGTCCAATTTTTGGTCATCAGAAGGCTTTGCCCCTGCCCACCATGTTTTTATTTCTCATTTTGTGAATTACATATTCCTGTCTGTAGCCTATTTTTTTTACTGGGTGTTGTTCCTTTTTCTTATTAATTGCTAAGAGCTCTTTGTAGACAAGGGGATTTTGATAATCAATATAAGATAGCCATCTCTTTTTCCAGAAGTGCGCTCTATCATTTTTGCCATGCTTGGACATTTAGCAGAACTATCAGAACTCTAATAAAAAGAGTGCATTTAAGACATGAGACCATTAATCCTTTCACGCTCAATAATTTTGCTCCTCTACTAAGCAGCAGATTCCTTCATGAAATCTCTAAAAAACTTGTAAAGCATTTCATTAGCTGGACAGTAGGGGCGCCCAGCTGGCTCAGTCGGTGGAGACCAAGACTCTTGCTGTCTGCGTTGTGAGTTCGAGCCCCACGTTGGGCGTAAATATTACTTTAAAAAAACAAATAAAAAATAAAGAGGGGACAGTACCTGCTACATACCAACAAGACAGAAGAAATGATTTCTTTCATCAGAGCAAAATCATCTACCATTCAACTGTCTGGGGTACCAAGAAGCAGCTTCTCTTACCTCCACATGCCCACTGCTGGCACACAGAAAGCAAACCACTCTGGGTGTTATAGGAACAGAGGTCAAGATTCCTAAGCCTCCCATCTCCCACACATTTTCTGCTTCACAATCCTCCTGTAGAGAGAGAGACGGATCGTTTATGAAAGCGTTCCAGGGACACACAGCTTTGGATTGAGAGCAAGGCCAGCAAGCATAAAATCATCAGAGTGACATCAGAGTGTAAGAAGACTTCGTTTCAGTGGGTTCAAGAACAACCTGCTACTTTAAAAAATTTTCATCTCAGACACAAACTGTTAAAATGCTCACCTACTGGTTTAATTCATGTTAACGAGAATGCAAAGATATCCTGGGAGTGACTTTTCCTTAGAGTTTTGCTGATTCAAGCAATCATCATGGTTGGAGAATTCCCACGTGAAAGAATTATTTCCTCAGACGCTGTTCTCATCCGAATGCACTTTCTTGCTCAGGCCGATGCCTGCGTTCGTTCATCAGCTCGTAAATGGTGACCTCACGACACTGACCAGAGTTCTCTCACACCTGAACCCACCTGCCAATGGTAGTTCTTATTCCCTGACTGGGTGCTGAATTCCCCCTCTTTCATCAACACCTTGGATAACATCATTTTTCTGATCTGAAGTCCATGACGCTCGACATACTACATGGTCACAAAACGCTTTTACCTTAAAGTCCACTCTGATCCTGTGGACTCCATCTGCTGGGATTTTTTGCTTCGAACTATTGCCATTGGAGAGAGTGCTGAGGATGTTCAAAGTGCCTGTGTTCTCCTGCTTACTGACTGGAGGTGGCTTTTCCTACAGAGACAGAAGATGGATAAAGAAAAAAACCACATCCCACTTGCCTTCACTTTTGCAACAGGTAACGATGCAAACAAAAAATCTTATTAACAGCTCTGGAGAACACGTTTCCAACACAAGTATTCCACAGACACAGAGAGTTGATCTTCAGATTCTTTTTTCCATGGGGGCTTTTATGTATGTATCACAGCCCCAGGAGAATCCCAGGAGAGTCCCAGGACTCTCCCTCCTGTGGGTTTTTGTCTTGCTTCTTCGTGGTCCACGAGGTCAGCTGCGGTTGTTGGCACAACGAAACCAAAGGGACAGCATGGGAGCAGGTTTTTCTGCCATTTTTCTAGATCTTTAAGTTGCACATCCAATCTGGGGCTGACCATTCTACTCTTGTTTAACTGGTCTAGGATGGTCACAACAGTATTCGCAGCTCTGGGACCATTAATGATTTCAACTCACCAGTGTAACCATGCTTTATCACCACAGTCAGAAGCCAGACAATGACCTTGGAGCAAGGCTTAATAAGACCCTGGCATCTGCCTCTCTTTGGCATTGTTGATGCATCAGCCAGGACGCTCATGCACCACCATTATGGTGGCACAGAGAGACGGCAGAAAGAGCCAGAAGATTCTTTCTTTTAACAATTTATTTATTTGAGAGAGAGAGAGAGAGCACGCGAGTGTGACACACGTGTGCAGGGAGAGGGGCAGAGGGAGACATGGAGGGAGACTCTGTGCTGCCCAATGCGGGGCTTGATCCCACGACCCTGAGATCACAACCGGAGCAGAAATCAAGAATCGGATGCTCAACCAACTCAGACACCCAGGCGCCCCGAGCCAGAAGATTCTTAAAGACCTCTCTCTCTCCACATAAAAACATAGTGGACACAGGGAAGGGTGATGGCTATAGACAAATACCGCTAAAGGACATCGAGGGCAAAAACAATCACAGTAAGCGGCCTGCGGCATCAGCCTAAGCACGGAAGGCCACAAAGAAGGGGAAAGACAAAAAACAAGACGAGCTAAAGCCTAAACCTGCTTTGTTCATTTTAAGGAAGTCCACGGCCATCTGGAGAGAAGCAGATACGCAGTTTCCTTCACTCAATCACGTAAATGTCAAGGATAAGACTATGTCTTATGAATGCAACACATCCCTGAGCAATGGCAGAGAAACAAATCTCTCCTCACCTTTTCTTTTGGTTTTTGTTTTACAGGAATACTTGGGCGAGGAGCCACTTTTTTCTGCTTGCTTTGCTCTGGACCTAAAGAATTCAAAATAAATTGCAATCAGACACCACTAAACTCAAGTTCGTGCTAAACAGCAAGGACCACCTCAGGACTAACTGGCCTGTGAAGAAAGGGGCATTAGAAAACACAAAAACCAACTTAAACTCTAGGCTTCACACAGGAAATTAAGACAATACCTCCAACTTAACTGGTTTTTTGCTTCTATTTATTATTATATAAATAGCTTAAAAGAAAGCTATTTTTCCTTAACTAAAAGCTTAAAAATATACATTTCGGGTTTCCAAATGCTGTTTAAGACATCGGTGTTCTTTGCTGGTACTTCTGGTTCCGCAACTCCTTCTTGCCTTCCTCACTCACCTGATTCTGGTGGTGGAGGCTGCTTTTTCTTGGGCTCACTAGGAGTGGTCTTGGGAACTTCTTTTCTCGGTGGTGCTGTGCTCGGTGGCTGTGGAGGGGTGACTGGCACTGGCTGGGAGGCCTGCTTGCTGGACTTCCTGGAAGCTGGAGTGGTAACTTGTTTGGATTCAGGAACTGGGGCAGAGGCGTTCCCTTCTTCGCTCTTTTCCTCGATGGGCTTTCGAGGCGGAGGTTCACTATTGCTTTTCTTGGGGGCAGGGTCCTCTCTTGCTGATGGGACAGGTTTCTGACCAGAGTCCACCACGCTCTTCCCAACATTGCTCTCCTTGCTCTCTTTCTTTTCGCTGGTTTTAGACTTTTTCTCTTTCTTTTTCACAGCTAGGGGGAAAAAGACCAAGATGATTTATCTGTAAGTGAGAAAAACTTTCTTTAAGACAGAAGCAGAGGAATGTAACACTATCTTATTCACAGTGCCCTGCGCTGAAGTCAACACTGGAAAGAGCAAGTTGGTCAGGTGAGACAGGTACACTTGTGTTGCTCTTGGAAAAGAATGGACTGGAATTGTTACAGGAATTTAAAAATTTTTTTGATTACAGAAAATTTCAAAGTAAAGGGAATAGTAAAATGAACCCTCATATAACTACCACCCAGCTTCCACAACCACCAACTGGCTGGGAAAAGCAGTTAAACAAACAAACAAATGAACAACCAGCATTCTCCTGACACTAGATGTACGTGACTACGTACATTATTACAGCAGGAAACATCTGGGAAAAATCTTTTTACAACGCTACCTTTTGCTTGCTTCTGAAGGTAGGCTTTGGAAGGCATCCATTGTAGATTCTGACATTTTCTCATCCTAGGATAACAAGGGATACCATACAGTAAACTACATTTAGAAGAAAAGCCATTGAAACAAGTGTTAATTGGTCTGCAACAATCAGTGAACCTTTACTAGGGTTCATTTTGAGAGCTGAAAAAAGTACTCAGATTCAATCTGAGCCTCTGAATGCTTCAATCAGCAATTTTACCTACCTTTAGGGTCTAAAAGGAATAAATATCAAATTATTTTTGAAATGGGACTCAAATTTCTTATAACCCAGTACTAACTAGCACCACACACAAAATGATCAGCTGGTGTTTTATAGTCAAATCGGTTCTGCTCCCTTATGAGATTAACATTCATATAGTAATCTGAATAAAAAACGGACTAAAATTAACCAACAAGTCCTTTATCTGACACTACAATGCTACAGGTCTATCTCAGGGCTTTGATACATAGTTCACCCCTCAATTTAATGCAATTAAAACTTACTTTGAAGTCTAAAACTGAGCTAAATACATTTCAACCCCTAAATTATAGTGCAGGTTTATCCTGCAATCATGTACCTTTCTGCTGATCAGTGATTTGTCTCACTTCCTTCCACTAATGGGACTGAGACAAGATTCTTGCTTAAGGCCAGACTAAACGAAAGCACAAAACTACTTACTGTCTCTTGGAAACTATCTCCCCTGAACTAATTTCTCCCAGCCACATTTTCTATAAATCACTTTCATGTTACCATTCATTCAACAAATACCTATTGCTAATAACTACTCTTTGTGCCAGGCACTTTATGAGATGCTCAGTCACTAAAATTTGTTTGTGCAACTTTCTCGATCCATTTAAAACAAATTATGCCAAAGAGCAGAAAGTGAATCCACAAACTGACTTTAAAAAGGGAGAAAAGATCAAGTAATCAGGGGCGCCTGGGTGGCTCAGTTGTTAAGCGTCTGCCTTCAGCTCAGGTCATGATCCCAGGGTCCTGGGATCGAGCCCCGCATCGGGCTCCCTGCTCTGTGGGAGGCCTGCTTCTCCCTCTCCCACTCCCCTTGCTTGTGTTCCCTCTCTCGCTGTGTCTCTCTCTGTCAAATAAATAAAATCTTTAAAAAAAAAAAAAAAAGATCAAGTAATCAAAACTTTTAGGTCAAAAACTCCACGTGCATGAAAATATTCTGGGAGTTAGAAAGCCAAGGGTCTCAGACTAAGATATCACCACTTTTTCCTCAATGCCATAAAGGTAATTTCAGTTGACCTGAAAAATTATAATACAAATAGATATTATAATATATAGTTAAATTAAATATAAATTATAGCTCAATTATATGTGAATATTACATATGCATGTGGCTTATATATATAACTTATATAACATATAAAATATAAATATATAAATTTGTCAGTTTTTACGTGGAAGCCCTCCATAGCTACACTGATATGGTAGCCACTAGGCACATGTGGCCATTTAAATTTAATTAATTGAAATGCAATGCAATTAAATATGTAGTTCCTCGGTCACACTAACCACCCTGCCAGTGTTCTACAGCCACGTTCGGCTAATGGCTACCACACGAACTGAGCAGACAGAGAATCTTTCCACCGCTGCAGGACTTTCTACTACACAGCACTGCCCTGAGTATTTCTTATTTCAGGACAGCCCCAATCCTGGCCACATCACAAAATCCAACTCTGCAACGAACCTTGCACCTCAAGGAGACTCGACACAACCACACTCAGTTTTCTGATGCATCCCTGCGACAGACCAGGCATAAACACAACCTCCACGGCTGAGAGGTCAACACCTCAGAGTAAGACACCCACTCACTTGCAGCACTGCTTCTTTATATTTCGGCCACCAAACTTGGGTTTGTCTAAGCAATTAGTACAAACACCACAGTCCTCAGGCACCTGGCAGCCGGGACACTGCCCACACCGCCTGGATCGTCGCCCTTTCTTTACTGGAGGTTCCTGAGGCGCCTTGTTTCTGGTAACGGGTTTAATTGGTTTGATGGGTGGAGCAAGAGGTTCAGCATCTTCTGAGCCAGCAATTGATGACTTGTCTGTTAAAGAAACGTGTCGTTAGTTCTGAGGGAGTATCTAATTCCTTCTTGGGAGCAGAGGCGGAATTCCTCAAAATCCGTTTATATCATTATATACATTCAAGCCTCATTTTAATTGGGACTCCAAACATGAAATACGTAATAAAAATATTCATAGGCAGAAATCAGAGCCTGTTTTAAATAATTCTTTAAATGTTTTAAAACGCCTATAACTTGCAGCTTGATGAAAGCAGAAATCCAAACACTGAGAACAAAACACAGTCTAACCTAAAACCAGGAATGCGAATTGAATGCTTCTTAAGATTCTCTAAACCTCTACATTTTATATAAGCAGTCACCTAGCATTTAAGTCACCCAGCATCTAAAGGCAACCGTGAGAATGTGCCCCACAGACCTCCAACAACAGGGAACGAAGCTAACTGACCAACGGCCCCAACTGCTGTGCTCTGAAATCCAGTGGTACACCAAGCCCACACTTACCATGGGGGTTGCTCCTAGGTAGTGACTGAGCATGGCAGGGATACTAAGGCGGGCCTGTTCCTGGGAGACACAAAACTCCCCTGACAGTCAGCTTTTGCTCAAGGACTCCCCGACAGCCTTGCCAAACTCTCTGGGAAGACAGTCTGGGAAGATTCTGCCCAACCCTCCCTCCCTCTCTCTTTCCCTGGGGTCAGACTTGCAGAGCAGCCTGACCATTGTCCAGCCTTCCCCAGCTCCCCCCCGATTTTTCTCTCTCGGGCATTTCCTCTAGGGTAATCCTTGCACATTGAATATACGCTTGCCATTTGCTTTTTGGAGGACCCAGACTAACACACAGTGCTATGAAGAGTGTCCCCAGAATGACCAGCAAACAAATAAAAAAACGTCTGCTCAGACTTCGAGGTTGACACCCCTGACCTACCATCATTCCCCATGGAAGACAAAATCTTCTCTCGTTCTTCCCATGGTAAGGCACTCAGGGTGGGCATGTCATCAGGAAACACAGCTCGTTTCCGGCCAAGGGCAACGGCAGCTCTTCTGCAGACATGTTTGATGCGGGGTCCTCGCACAGAGGTCTCTGACGAATCACTTTCTTGACCCTGAGTAAGAGGCAGGTCAAAACAAACAACAGCAAGCAAACATGTTGAAAAGGTCATTAAATGAAAAAAAAAAAAGAAAAAGAAAATGTCATTAAATGAAGCCAAGGTACAGCTGGTACGTCATTACAATCTAGAATCAACACATACAACTCTAGCTATTCCCAGCTGATAAGCCGTGACAATCTACAGAAATCAACTAGTTCTGTATCCTAAAATTGGCAGCCAAAAGGGGGGGGGGAGGGCAGGGCTTTTAATCAAAAAACAGAAATCAACTAAATTTCTATTCCCCATTATACTACTGCTTTAAAACTCCCCTCAAAACTCAAGCTGCCAGTCTACGTTATCCAAAGTTTGGCCTGGAGTTAACAGGGCTTATCTAATCACAGACTATTTCTTCTATTTCCCTGATCAACAGAGAAGTAGGGGAAACAACTTATAAATGTAAGCATGAAAAGGCCACAGATCTGCACAGAAGCGTCTTGCATTTTATTTTTTATTTCAAATTAAGTCTCTTTTTATTTTTTTAATTTTTTAATTTTTAAAGATTTTATTTATTTATTTGACAGAGACACAGCGAGAGAGGGAACACAAGCAGGGGGAGTGGGAGAGGGAGAAGCAGGCTTCCCGCAGAGCAGGGAGCCCGATGCGGGGCTCGATCCCAGGACCTGGGACCACGACCCGAACCGAGGGCAGACGCCTAACGACTGAGCCACCCAGGAGCCCCACCTCTTACATTTTAAAGAGCCACTGCTCCTATCACTAGGAGGCTAACCAAAATACGTCCAAAATGGTATCAGAAATAAATCCCATCATCCTCCTGCTAGAACTGTCAACTGGTAAAATTACTAAATGTAAATATGGCCCTAGGTTGAATAACATGAAAAACCTAAATGTGTGGTCATCTTAACCTAACTTGGTGTGTTGGCATAAATATGTATCTATTACATGGCAATTTTAAAAAAGAACCTAAAGATCCATGGGTTTTCTCAGAAAAGGCCAGTGCCTAGCTACCTTTGTAAAAAGAAGAAGAAAAAAAAAAGCTGTTCTTTGTAAAATTTGTCATCATCTTAATGAACTGAATCCTACAGCTTTTCTGCCTGCAACTTAAGGCTAAGGGCTTCTCATCTGTGTTCTGCAAATACCTATCATCTATTGCTCTAATCACTCACTGCTCAGAGGAAGAGAAGCCCCCCCACCCCATTTTCTTTGGTAAATAATAGTAAAACAATGTGACTACAAAAATGCACCGTCACCATTAGGTCACAGATTCCACTACACCAAACCCATGAAGCACAAACCACCTTTCAGTCTTAAGTCACCACCTTCCTGTGCATCACAGTCCAGCGATCTGCCGTACCTCTCAAATGTGTCTCATACTTTTTCATCTCTACCCACACTGTGCCCTCTGTTTAGAATGTCCTCCCCTATGGCACCTGGGTGGCTCAGTCAGTTAGGCATCCGACTCTTGATTTCAGCTCAGGTCATGATCTCAGGGTGTGAGATCGAGCCCCGAGTTGGGTTCTGCGCTGGGCGTGGAGGCTGCTTGAGATTCTCTCTCTCTCCCTTTGCCGCTCCCCCCACCACCTGCTTGCCCTGGCGTGAGGGCACGCGCGCTCTCTCTTAAAAAAAGAGAAGAGGAAGAATGTTCTCCCCTGTCATTTCCTACCTATCAAAATCCTACCAGTCCTTGAAGGGACGCTGCAAATGCCACCACTTCTGCCCTTCTCCTGATTCCCAGAACCGTCACTGAAACACTTCACCGAAAACTCACTCACAGAAGAGGCTTGATAAACTATTGAGTTTAACAGGCAAGATGGAAAAGAGTACCTGTGCTTTGGGCTGGTCGGTTTGTTTAAGACTCTTACTCTTCTCAATCTTGCAGAGCTGGGCTTTGGCCTTTTTTAGGAGGCTGGCAACCCTCTTGTCCGTCATAGGAAGCTTGTCTGCCTGAGCCAACATGGAGCCTATGGAGGAAGTGGAATGTTTAACAGTGCTAGATGAAGGAGTGGAAAGGCAGAGGGTTTTCTCCTTCTCCAGGGATGGGGCAGTTGGGCCGAGGTCCAAGTTGTTTTTTTCCAGATTTCCTCTCCCTTTCTTTATAAGTATTTTGGTTTTGACAGCTGTTGTATCCCCAAGAGTCACAGAAGCAATATCAGTCCCAGAATCAAGTGATGAAGACTTCTTCCGCCCTGTTGCTTTTTTGGCAGAAGATGAAGTGGCAACATCTTCACCGACAACCTTGTCTTTGGAAACCCTACCCACAGGATACAAAGCAGAACTACTCTGAATTTCTGATCCCTTTTTCCTTTTCTCTTTCCTTGACTCCCGCTTATTCTCTTTTTCTCTCTCCCGGTCTCTCTCTCTACTCTTGTCCTTCTCCACGCTCTTGTCAGCATCTCGATCTTTGGACAGCTCCTCAGGGGCCTTGTCTTTATGTCTCCCTCTTTCAGTCTGAGAGCCTGGGGTAAACCAAGGGAAGAGAGGAGCGGGGCTGCCGGATGAAAACGGCTCTGCTGGAGCGCTAGCCTGCTTCCTCGGTCTCTGGCCTTTCTCTGCAGATTCCCCAGACTGAGTCAGGGAATGAGAAGGAAAAGTAAAAGTCGGGTTTAAGGCACTAGTGGCAAGAGGACTAACAGAGATGCTTAACGAGGAAGAGACAGAAGACGGCGGGGTGAGAGGCGACAGCTCAGCAGTACTAAGCCTTCCACTTCTTGTCCTCATGGAGTGAGAAGGAGATCGTGGTTCAGATCGAATAGGGCTGAAGACTTTTCTCTTCCTTTTTCTGTTGGATACTCCTGAAGAAGATGTTCCAGCAGAAGTTCGGTTACTAGGCAAGGTGACAGACTCAAATATTCTAGAGTGAGCCTCACTTGGAGTAAATCTCGGAGCTCTCAGAAGAGGGCTCCTCTTGTGCATATCGAACCTTGTTCCCGAGTGGAGTGGTGAAAACAATCGGGCTGAAGCAGCAGTCCCGGATGTAGAAAAACCGGACGCGAAGCCAACATCCTCAGGAGTTAGTGGAGGGGGTCGGAAATTATCAAATATTGGTTTGCGAATAAGACCTTCTTTGGCATACTTTGCTGAGGAAAAGTATTGTGGCTCTGACCTAGAATGCTTTAAAGAAGTCCACCTAAACGTCGGTTCTCGCAAAATAGACTTGCGCTTCCCTTGCATGGGAGCAGAAGAAGCAGGCAAAAATGGTGATGCTAAGGGGATCGTTGGAGGCATAAGCCAAGGTGTGTGGTCAGAGATGCTGGAGGCTGGCTGCAGTGGCGGGGGTGGAGTAAGCAGAGGTGGAGGAGGAGAGGAAGAGGGCTGCTGCTGGGGGGCACTTTGTAGAGTTGATAGCTTTTTAGTTGTTCTAGATCCAAAACTTCTCTCTGACACGGAATACCTTCTGCTTCTCCTATCATTACTATCGTTTTCTGGGGACTGGGAAATAGGCAGTGGAGTATGAACTTCGGGGGTCTCGCTCCGCTCTTCAGGAAGTACCTGAATCTCCTCAGAGGCCTGAGAATCTGTGGAGGTATCAACACTGGGGCTACTAGATCGGGAGGAGTCTGAAGACATCTGAGAGGAGTGCTGAGAAGCTGCACTTGATTTTTCAGAAGATCCACAGGACGTGGCACTGAATCTACTGTTCGGTGTAGACTCTAGTCGGGCAATTTTAATTGGAGGGTCATAATCCTCATCCTCTATAAACCGCCGAGGGGTTTTAATGATCCGTGAGGAGATGGCACTGACAACAGGCATAATGAACTGTCGAATATTTTTAACCTGTGTCTTCACCTTTCTTCCCTGCAGCTGAGCTGCTTCTTTCTCAATTTTCTTTTGAGCCCCCTTTTTTGCCCTCTGCAAGAGCTGCTTAGCAATTGTTGCATCTGTCCTTTTAGAAGAAGGAATAATCCTAACCGGCTTAATCCTTCGGGGGCTTTGTCTGACTACTGTCTTATCTTCTTTTGTGAGTGGAGGTGTTCCTTCCTTGTCCTTCCGGACCTTCTGGGGCTTTTCCAGTTCAGAGTTAATGAGGAGGCCTGAAGGGGTCTTTACTCTTTCCGTCGATGGAGGCCTTCCTCGCCGCCGGACAATCTGTACCCCCTTCCTTCCTATTTGAAGCTTCCCTGTCTTAAACTTAGACTTGAGAGGAGAGAGTTTACCTGCTCTTAATTTTTTAATCTTTGTGGCTTGTTGAAATGTAGCAGAAGGTGTCCGTTTAATCTTTTTCAAGCTATCTTCTTTGCTTCCCTTTGGTAGCTCTGAAATGTCCTTTCCGTGTGTTATTTTGATTTTTACTCCAGGGAAGGTGGGGGGTCTTCCTCTCTTCTTTTCTATGCTTTTAGAATCTTTCTTCTTGATCTTATCTCCAGATTTGGTCTCTGATTTATTTAGAGGGGAAAACACAGACGGATCTGAGAGGATAGCTGAATTTCGGTCAGAGCCACTTCTAGGTCTCCCGCGAGGCTTTCGAGGGCTAGTTTTAACTGTATATAAAAATTAAACAATGAAGAGCATACATTTAGCTTTGTAGTTCAGGTCGTGACTAAGCTGAATATACTTTAGCACAAGCCATTTTGTACTGACCTCTACCTGGTCTAGTGAGTCACTTAAACATCTTAATTGGGCTTAGTTTCTTTTCACCAAAAACTTGCCTCAAAGAAACCAAGTAAATAACATTCCACCTACAACACCTAACTTTTGGGACAGAACAACTAAGATAATGATAACAGATTTTCAACCAAGCAATTAATATGCAAAACTGATTTTCCTACCATTTCAGGTGAGCGAGGGTGTTTTTTTTTTGAATTAAAAAAAAAATAGGTTTACAAAAAAATCTGTGCCACCTTTTCCATAGCCTAGCCACGAAGATTAATATTTGGGAACATGTTCATAGTAAGTCATCCCATCTTTTCGGTGGAATTTTGGCTTTCACAAATTTGAACAAGGAGCTCTTCAATCGATAACATACCAACTTTTGTCAGGAGAGCACCTGGGCAGCTCAGCTTCCTATAGTTTCAGTCTGTTTTGTCAAAGTAAACTAAGAAAGCTTTATTGAGTAGAAAAATGTTCATCCGTGAGACATCAGAATAAGATCACTGAACTCAGTGGCATGTGAACTCCTCAGTGAAGTGACACGATGATGTGTCCATTAATCTACTCCCCTACTTACAGGTTCTTGAACTAGTTAGTCCCAGGTTACAAAAAAAATTTAACCCTAATTGACATCAAGAGCAAATCAACAATTTATTAAATCAGACTTCTTCTAGTCTAAATAAAAGGACTTTGCCCAATTTATAAATCAGCTCAATGTGCTACTTTTTCAAGAGACTTGAGAAAACAAGGCTGTTTTCTAAAATTCTTTGTATAAACCTGGATTTTCTAAATGGATTAAGAGTTTCCTGGTCTATCACATCTTCTCCTCCCTCATGACTTTCCAATGTCTGATATGACTCAACATTCTTCTGAGACTAAAACCTCCCCTAACAGGCATCAAAAGACATTTATGCCAGTATGATGAACATTTTAGACTATGGAACCAACTTCCTAACAGAACAGAAATCAACAAAGGTCTTACTCTTGAGCTTTCTAAATATAAATGTTTTTCTCACCAATTAACTTGAAACTGCCTTTAATACATTAAGGATTCATAAATCCATTCTCAATATATACTAATTACAACAAAAGTAATGGACTAGGAGACAGTAGGAAAACTAGGTTTCATTTCTTAAATAATGAAGCATACCCAGATGGTTTAAAAAACAAAAACAAGACAACATTCAAGGTAGACTGATAACCATTCAAGGAAAGGTTGTGAATTACTCCTACCCCGAAGTATATCACAAGATTCCTTATCATCATGCTAGACTTGAACCTGGACACTCATAGGGCTTTATTAATCTGGAAAACCTCTTCTATCCAATTTTTAAAAGAATTTTTTGGTGGACAAGGAAAAACACTAAAACAGAGAAGAGTCCAGCTCTGTTAATCACAACATACTCAGAGAACTCAAAAATGAGTAACCGCATCATATATTTTCCCGGCCTCATTCTGTCATCTAGAAATGAAGAGTCAGACCGGATGATCTCTAGAACCGTGTTCCTATAGGAAGTTTTAGGATTCCACCGCATCTTCAAGAGAACATGGCTACTACGTATGTGGCACAGACACTGGGTACTACAGGCTAAGTCCTCCCAACTAGGATGGCAACACTCCTGCCATTTGGGAAAAAAGATACTGTCAACTTATGTGTTTGAATTAGATTACTAGACAAACATGATGACTTTTAAATGAAACCCAAATGCTAACAAACACCAAGAACTAAGTCGCTGTCAAAGAGCAAAACCACTAACGACATCATATTTAACTAGACTGTCCATCCAAATCAAAGCAAAGCAAACCATAGAAGTCAGAATGGCAGCACAGATGGGAAATGGTTTCTTCCTCAGAAGAGCCCTCTCCTATACAGACTAGAATCCTGCAAGCCATTGCATGTTATTTCCACTGAGGACTGTCTCTCAGGAAACTTCTTGAAGTCTAGAATTTCACGACATTCTAGATATTTTCTTGGCGAGAACAATGACAAATATTGCTTAAAAATGGAAATACCCCCATATCATTTTTATTTTCTTTATTTTAATATAGCCTTTCAAGGATCAGAAAAAATAAATATTTTGTTTTTATTTTGTTTGTTTTGTTTTTATTTTATTTATTTTATTGACAATAGTAGACCACATTTCATCTGTAAAAAACAACAGTAAGATTATTCCCAAAGCTGTATATACTACCGTATCATTCAAAATCTACAAATCTGAGGATGCTCTGAGTAGGTTACCTTCAATTCAACTACCAGGTCTTTTAGTCATTCCATGGAAATTGACCACACATACACCCCCCATGCCCCCCCCACCTAGTTCCCAAAGAGAAGCATTATAAAGAATAAAGCATAAGTGGCCTGACAGAGAAGAGCCCCATAAAGAGGTCTAGCTCATAAGCCATCTCTTACTTAGTGTGAGAGAAAGGGAAGGATGCAAGCCCCCCCCCCCAGTATTTAAGATCATCCTTTACATGCAAAGAAAGCAAGGGGAAGCCATGGTCTCTTAACAAACAAAAGGTACCATGCACTTAACTGGCCATACCTGAAGGAGACCTTGTGGGACTTCGTACTCGGACTTCTTCATCTGAGCCAAAACCTAAGAACTGCTCATCCTACAACAAAGGAAAATTATTTTAAAATCAGAAACAAAAACACAAGTGTGAACATATCCCAAAGAAATGCCCAGAGGAGACACAAATGAATTTGGAAAATCAGACTCTATATATTAATCATTATCATTTATATGGATAATATAAAAAATAATATTGAAATAAATGGACCCAGTCATACAGCTTCATTACAGACAAATAGGAGCTGTGTAGTAATTGAACAATGCATTGAAATGTCATCTTTGGTGCATAGTACACAGGGGATAGTCCTTAATTTCAAACTATAGATACAGCCCAAAACAATTAAAGAACGGCTTTAATTCAAGTAAGCAAATCAGTACAATGGCAGAAATATACAGCCCCAATAAAACAAACAAATCTTTTCAACAAGTAGATAAGTTTACACACACATAAGGAATAACATAAACCATATCATAATCTCTTGTCTACTAAATATTAATAGAGACTGAAATTGCCATAATTGTCAGTTCCTTAACTCAGGAATTGACATTTAGATGTGATTTCTATACATTTGAGATCCAAAGATTCTCAACATGCATTTTATGGCATCAATTTAAAATGCCCTGTGATAAGAGACTTAATGGTGGGCAGCAGCATCTGTGAAAGGGATCATGAATTGACCGCATACAGGATGAAATAATGCATTCAAGAACTTACGGAAGCATCTTACTCTCTGTTATACTTGGAAAAGGCAAAAGGCAAAAACTTCCCCTTACCTCTAACTTTTAACCTGCCCTTTGAAAAAAATCCTTAAGGATTTAACTTATTTTGACAAGTTCTCAAGAAAGGTGGTCTATTTAAACAAACTGACTAACAGAAATTCACTGATTCAGAAACAGTTCTTTCCAGAAAGAGACAAGAGAGACAGAATTTCAAATCCCTGAAACAAAATCCACATACAACAAGAATAAAATAAGGATTGAGAGACAGATTTTCTTGAATCTCCAATTTATACTGATAAGCCTAGCCCCAAAATATGTTCCAACAATTAAAGCCCCAATTTTCCTCTCAAGAGCAAAGACCACATGCATATGGACAACATCTGTGGATTTTCTGAAAAGTTGTTTCCCCAGTTAGTGTAAAGCTAGAGTCAGGTGCTAATCTGTTCAACCACTTATTAATCAGGAATATATGAAAAGATACATGCAACCTTTTAGACAAATTAGCAGGTTCAGCTCTTAAATTTAAATGCTTTAAGAAGCAAAATGTTTGAGTCCAAGATCTTGCAAACTACGCAACTGAGAGACAGTTCTTAGAATCTAAGGTTTTTGTTCTGAAGTTGCTAACATTATTAAAGCATTTAACTATTTAAGAAAAACCTGAAATTATCCTCTTCAAAGGGATTTGTCTGAAAAGCACTATAATTCTAAGAATGTGTAAAACCTAAGTTTAAAGAATACAAGAGTAGGATGCTTTTTACAGTCCTTTCTCTCATCATTAAATTAAATTTAAATTCTTATTATGAACATTATTTGTGAATAAGAATAAATCTACCTCTTCATCTTAAAACAAGTTAGGACAACCTCATACATGTGGGGCTTAACCCCAAATAAATTTCTGGAATGACTTTCAGGGTTTACACTTGCAAACTACAACATTACAAAAAGAGAAGCCCAAACTCACAAGACCCAATTAATCCAAAAACCTGTCACAATAATGGAAATTCCATACTGTTAATTTTTTTTTTTTTTTAAGTAAGCTCTATGCCGAACATGGGACTTGAACTCATGAGCCCCAGATCAAGAGTCGCATGCTCTACCGGCTAAGCCAGCCAGGTGCCCCCATATTGTTAATTTTTTTAAATACACTTTTGGGCAGGAAAAAACGACATTTAAAATAGTAATCCTACAATGTACTTTGAGAAAAAAAGCAGGCAAAGAAAATAGCCCCGTGGTAAGCTGCCTCAAATGCTGAAGAAAAAAAAAAATCAAAAACAATAAAAAAAGGACAGTACCTTAGAATTTTAGAGGGGCCCAGTCCACCACTGGCATGTCCGCACATGACAGGACTAAGGAGCGCGCTCGTGGGCCTCGACTGAGGACTCAGTTCTAGCACTTCCAGGCTATCTGATCTTAGACAAGTAACTTACTATTTTTTTTTTTTAAGATTTTATTTATTTATTTGACAGAGAGAGACACAGCAAGAGAGGGAACACAAGCAGGGGGAGTGGGAGAGGGAGAAGCAGGCTTCCCGCAGAGCAGGGAGCCCAATGCGGGGCTCGATCCCAGGACCCCAGGATCATGACCTGAGCCGAAGGCAGACGCTTAACAACTGAGCCACCCAGGCACCCCGTAACTTACTATTTTTATGTCTCAATGTCTTCGTTTACTGAAGTGTTGTAAGGAGTAAATGAAATAATTTATGTAAATTATGTAATTACATTATGTAAAATCACTCAGAAAATTATAAGGCAACATCCATACTGTAGTTCTTATTATTGATGTGGTTTTAGAAACTGACTGGAGGGGCCAAATGACTTGCCTAAGATCATACAGTTAGTTACAAAGATTTCCTACCAAAATAGTTACAATTTAAAATTATAAATATTTAAAGGAATCAAATAATCTCCAGTACAAAATTTGCTATTCCTAACATGTAAGTTAACATGACACCCATTTTCAGATCCTTAAAGTTTGATTTAACTCATTCTTTTCCTGCATTATCCTCATGGAAGGACATGCTAATCTAGACACTTCACGGAAGACTCCTGGAGGTTTCCCAACACTACCCAGGGACTAACTACACTGCTACATGCATGGATTTTATGCTCCCAGTGCTGCAGGGAGAGAGTTCTAGCAACTATATACATAATAACTAACCGGTGAAGTATCCAACAGGTGAGGTAATGAAAAGATTATTAATCCTTAAAAGAAATGGAAGCGATCCACCCTGCTATGTTCACCATCAGCCACCTGGTGAGGCACGATACAATCCTAATTGCCACGCGCTCCAGAACAGAGTACTCCTGAGCTGTCAAGCGCTAACTGAACTAACTGCCAATGTTTAAATTTCACAAGTACTTTCCAACATGACAGAAAGTGTTAACTCTTTCCTTATGATCTCGCAGTTGGAATAAGAAAAGAATGAGTAGTCAAAAAAGACTCCACCTCCCCCAAGAACTTTCTTTTCACTTGAAATACAGGTTGACTTCTTCAAGCTTGCTTAAAAGTAACTACCCATTGCTTTAATAATCCAGTTAAGCCAAAAACAAAAGCCTGCATTGTTATGTTAAAGAGCTCTAACCTTCTGACTCCGAACTTCAAGTAAGAGCCGTAAAAAAAAAAAAAAAAAAAAAGAATGAACGAACAAAAGAAAGAAATAGAAGGGAAGCCAAATTGAGAAAGTGCTGGGAACGAGCTGCTACAAGAGGGTGCTTGCTCCGTGGAAGTCCTTCCTGCCTCCCTCTCATCTCGCTGCCATCACCCCCTTTCACAGGTGGGGTTCCTGGAAGATGTCGTCAACAAGGTAACAGTGCTGGCCTCCCAAGGATTTAGACTTGCCTAAAAATCAAAAGGCTAAGACAAAATGTCTACCAAAAAAGCCAACAAAGGGAGCTGCAATTAAATTCACGTTTTGCACTGTAGCATAAGCCTGGACAGCCCTGAAGAGAGAAAGGACAGGAGACACCATGCTACACATGATCAAGTATTCCTGGGAACTGGGCCCAAACAGCCATACATCACACATACTTTTCCTTTCAACATGGCTTTCCCTGATGAGCACAGCATTCTAAAGACAGAGTACAGGGAAGAGCCATCAAACCGATGCCTTCTGTACAGTGATGTCCTTGGGAGTCCAGACTGCCAAGATTTTAACACTTTCTTTCCTCCAAACAGAAAAATATCCTTGCCAAGTGGAGCACGGTAAAATACTATTCTGTCCTATTTAGCTTCCAGTGATCAAGAATGCAATGAACCTATCTAATGTCACTTCCTAAATGAAATCTAACTGTATAAATAATAAATGTGTAGAATGTCTGTCTTTATGACCCATACCCCTAACTCTAGGGTAACCAGTTATTTGAGAACTTCTGGCAAACCTTTAGCAAGTACACCTCTGCTAAATTCTACTTTATAAGTACCTTAACATTTGAGGATTTTTATTTTAATGGAAGAATTTTAATTCTTTAGAGTCTGGTTCTATTTGTAAATGATGGGGCAACAGGAATATTTTTTTTTCCACCAGAGAACCTAAGTGAACCCAAAGTAAGTATTCAGATAATAATGTTTACATATGAAATATAAAGAAGACATTTGAGAAAAATACATGAAATTCCGTGTTTCAAGGAATTATGTACTACCAAGCCAACTTTTCAAACAAAGCACTATTTCTTTTACTTCTTCATTCATTCAAAAACCATTTATATGCTTGCCATTTACATGCTATCTGCTCCAGATGCAAAGATAAGTAAGACATGATTCCTTCTCCCAAGAAGTATCTAAAGGCAGACAGGCAGGTGCATGATTTCATTCTTCCTTTCAAAAACCAACGCCAGTGAAGGATAAAATACTATGTAACTCGTATTCTGGAATAAAAAATTGGCTTACCTCTTGGAACAGTTCATTCTTCCTTTTATATTAGTATTCGGTTCATAGAGAAACATTTAACAAATTTCAGAATCCTTCCAAAGGACGGCAATGTGCATTTCCATCCCTCAGTACTGCAACTAGGCACCACTCCAGCATCAACAATCAGAGTTTAGGTAATCGAGACCTAAGCCATCTGCACTGATTAGATGTGACACAGTTCCTAGTAACACCAGTGATCTGATAAACTTTCAGCTGATGCACCTCAACGCCTTTTCCTCCCTACCCCTAACTAAAATACATAGATTTTTAGTTCCTCCCTTAAATTCTTCCCAGTTTACCATGGTCAGAGCAAAAATCACTCACCTGGAGTTCTTCACCTCCCAGGCTAAGGTGGAGGTACCAAAGCTAATTTGAAAACTTTTCTATTAAATAAACAAGCTCAGCCGCTTCCAGCCTCAGATGAGTAAGGTCTAGGATAAGTCTGCTCACTTTCTTTTCTGGCCAGAGACTCATCTGCATATTCGGTCTCCAAAATGTTTAGTCTTAAGAGTTTGAATAATCAAATTTCTTCAACTACAAAGGTTTATCGGTGAATCAACTGGAGATTAACATCAATAACCACAGACAGTATCAAAATCACCCCAATACTCTAATTGTTTGAAATTCTTTGAAATTTGAAGCTTCTAAGTTTTGTTATCATCATATATGGCTTCATCATATGAGGAGGCCACAGGAGAACTAAGAAGATCATGAAGAGGGCGCCTGGGTGGCTCAGTCGGTTAAGCGACTGCCTTCGGCTCAGGTCATGATCCCAGAGTCCCGGGATCGAGTCCCGCATCGGGCTCCCAGCTCAGCGGGGAGTCTGCTTCTCCCTCTGACCCTATCCCCTCTCATGCTGTTTCTCTCTCTCTCTCAAATAAATAAAAAAATAAATAAAATCTTAAAAAAAAAAAATCATGAAGAACAACCAGAGAAGATGAAGAAACTGCACAGAAGCATACTGTGTATCTCAGGTCTAGTTAAAAAGGAGTAACACGGCTCCTTTGGGAGTTTATTCCAGTTAGCTATCACTTCTGCTGGCACATTTCCCTTTCTGTCTCCTGCTTCCAGCTCTAAAACAACAAGGTCTTGATGTTGCATTTTAAAGACATGTACACATAATTACTAGTACTTAATTAGCATAAGGGTTTTTTTTAAAAATGTGCTTACATGTTTATTTCCTTCTCTAGAGTGTTCACTCTTTGAGGATAGGGACAGTGTACTCATTTTTTTATTCCCAGTATCTGGCACAAACTTGGCACTCAATAAATGTTTGTAAAATGAAAATAAAAGAAACACAATTGTTTATAAAACATTAAGTAGCTAAGTAGCTACTGTGGTAATAGCACTGTAGTAGAAAACACTGGTGGACTCCAAAGAATTAGACAAAATGATTCTTCTTTTTAAGAATGCTGTGGGAGAATGTACTCAGGCTAGCAGGACAGACTAAACCAATTCACTGACTGATTCATTCATTCAAATACGTAAGCCCATTTCTGGCTTAAGGGATGAGGACAGCTCATCTAAACATAAAAGACAGCTTCTGCCTTCCAGGACCTGCTAGCCTGTTATGAAGAGATGCTGAGGGGCGCCTGGGTGGCTCAGTCGGTTAAGCGTCTGCCTTCAGCTCAGGTCATGATCTCAGGGTCCTGGGATCGAGCCCCGCATCGGGATCCCTGCTCCTCGGGGAATCTGCTTTTCCCTCTCCCTCTGTGTGCTCTCTCTCTTTCTTTCAAATAAATAAATAAATAATCGTTTAAAAAAATAGATGATTAAGTTAATGGAATACAAGTGTGTTGCCTGCCATGCTGGAGGAATACATGTGCTAATGGAATGAATACGGCAGCACAGCAGAAAGACGAACACAAGGAAGGAGAAAGGGTCGGGAAAGCCATTACAGAAAGGACGAAAACTTAATCTAACTTTTGAAGGATGAGAAATCAGGGTCAGGCAGAGAACAGTTCAAACAAAGGCACAGACGGACAAGAGTACATGGCGTGAAACAACAGTGTAGGACGGCTGAGGCCCCAGCCGATGTGGCAAAGGGGCGTAAGATGCTGAACGGGGATAAAAAAGAGAGAGGCAGGTCATGAAAGGTGTTAAATGCCTTCACGAGTCGGAAGTTGATCTTCAGGGACACGCGGGTCTCATCCCGAAGGCTCTACAGCTCGTCCACAATGCGTTCAGGCAGAGACGCATGATTAGATTTATATTCTTTTTTTTTAAAGATTTTATTTATTTATTTGACACAGAGAGAGAGACAGCAAGAGAGGGAACACAAGCAGGGGGAGTGGGAGAGGGAGAAGCAGGCTTCTGCTGAGCAGGGAGCCCGATGCGGGGCTCGATCCCAGGACCCTGGGATCATGACCTGAGCCGAAGGCAGATGCTTAATGACTGACCCGCCCAGGCACCCTAGATTTATATTTTCAAAAGATCACTATGACAGCAGTGGGTAAGCAGAGATTGCCTTTACAACCACAGGCAGGAAAAGTTGTAAAATGACAGCAGCAACACTGGGGATTGAGGGAAAAGGGCAGATTCCACAGACAGGAAGCAAATGGACAAAGTTTTGATATGAAGGGTTAAGGCAATAGAAAGAATCAATAAAAACTTGCAGGTGTTTGGCCTAGGCTGATTAGGTTTGTGGCGATATTTACCAAGATTGGGATTACGGAAAGAAGAAAGGTTTATAGAAGTGGAAAGGGAGATCACTTCAGATATCTGAATTTGAAATGTCCATCCAAATTGTAAGATAGGATAATGATCTGGAGAAAACACATGATTCCATGAAAAAAAATATATATATACACACACACATATGAATGATGAAACTGTATGTATAAATGCAAGCAATCACCCAAGGACAGAATAATGAGAGAAAAGGAGGGTCAATGGCAGATGCCTATGGAATACCTACACTTAACAACATAAAGGTGAAAGCCAAGGACGGAGATGAAGATGGAATGGCCAAGAGGAAGGTCATGAGTGGTAGGCACACAATAGTCAAGGGAAGGAATATATAGCAAGGGATGGTCAAGCTGGGTAAGGGCCGAAACTCGTACAGTGGGAGAACAAAATTAGGGGGTCACCCCTAACCTTAACACAGCCAACTTTAATGCAGTGTTAGAGGCAGGAGGAGCCAAACTGCAGTGGGTAGAGATGTGATTAGAAAGTGACAAAATGGGGGGTGGCTGGGTGGCTGTCAGTTGAGCCTCTGACTCTAGGTTTTGGCTCAGGTCGTGATCTCAGGGTTGTGAGATGAAGCCCCGCGTCAGGCTCTGTGCTCAGCGGGGAGTCTGTTTGAGATTCTTTCCCTCTCCTCCCACCACCCCCGCCACTCACACAGGCATGCACACACTCTCTCTCTACATTAAATTAAATAAATAAGATCTTTTTTTTTTAAGATTTTCTTTATTTATTTGACAGAGAGAGACACAGCGAGAGAGGGAACACAAACAGTGGGAGTGGGAGAGGGAGAAACAGGCTTCCCGCCAAGCAGGGAGCCCGATGTGGGGCTGGAGCCCGATGCGGGGCTCGATCCCGGGACCCTGGGACCATGACCAGAGCTGAAGGCAGACGCTTAACGACTGAGCCACCCAGGCACCCGAATAAATAAAATCTTAAAAAAAAAAAAGTGACAAAATGGAAATGAGTATAGCCTCGTCTTTTGAAAAAACTCAGTTATGTGGGAAACAAGAGATAGGCACAAGGCAGGGAAAGACCAGCTTGGGAGGATTATTTCTTGAGTAGAATATGTTTATATGCCAAAGGGGAACACAGCAGCAGGAAAGAGACTGAAAATCCTCAAAAGCAAAGCGGCAATAAATGGAAAAAGCACTGGGAGGAGGCATCAGTCCTGGGAAGGAATGAATACAAAGCACAATGGAGGGAAATTCTCTTCTTTTAGGAAAAGGGTTAAGCAAGGATTTAGTCAAAGAAGTTCATGGGCGGGAGTAAGCTGAGAAATTTCTCTCAAAGTACAGGCAAAACTTCGTTTATATAGGTATCTGTCAGGTGAGAAACACAACAGATTTCTCCAGCTTCTCTCAAAGAGGCTTATAACCTACAAAAGTTTTTAAGAACAGAGTTCTGAAGGACATATATCATGGACAATGGCTAATTAATAAATGGGATCGGGTGCCTGGGTAGCTCAGTCCGTTGGGCATCGGACTCTTGGCTTCAGCTGGGCTCATGATCTCATGGGTCGTGGGGTCGGCCCCTGCATGGGGCTCTGCGCTTGGTGGGGGGGTGGAGGGTGGGGTCTGCTAGAATATTCTCTCCCTATGCCCCTCCCCCACTCACACACACATTCTCTCTCAAATTTCTCTTTTTTAAAGATTTTATTTATTTATTTGACAGAGAGAGAGAGAGAGAGCAAAGGAGGGAACACAAGCAGGGGGAGTGGGAGAGGGAGAAGCAGGCTTCCTGCTGAGCAGGGAGCCCGACGAAGGGCTCGATCCCAGAATCCTGGGACCATGACCGGAGCCGAAGGGAGACCCTTAACGACTGAGCCATCCAGGCGCCCCTCAAATAAATCAATCTTAAAAAACAAAGAGAATAAATGGAAGGGCACAATAATGGGGAGAAAATCAGATGTAAGCATTAGTAAAAACTGATCTGGTTGGAAAAGGTAGCCGCAGCAGGCTCAAGATAAGAGACACATGAAGTATCAGAACCTTGTTAATTCTAGGATGGTATGGTCAAAGCTGATACGCTGAACAGCAAGGAGCTACCACCGGTTCTCAGATGTAGAAAAGGCGTAACTCGGAAGTTTACTCTGGAAAAGGTGCACACACACACACAATTAGAGTACGAAAGAGACTGAATAAAGGGAGACCAGATAGCAGTCTACAGCCATGGTTTGAATGGGGCTGGCATTCCTTCACTCAGCAAGCACTTACTGAGAACTGCTAGGCACTGTTGTAGCCTCTAAAGATACACTGACGAAATTCCTGCCCCATGCGGCTACAATTTAGTGGAGACAGAAAATAAACATACAACAAATAAATAAAGAGACCAAGGCAATAGGACCGATGGGAGTTAGCTGTGGGGGTTATTTTCCGTGGTCAGGAAAGGCTTCTCTAAAGTGATGGTTCGCCAAGGACTGGCAAACTGCGGGTCACTGGCTAAATCTGGTCTGCCACCTGTTTTTGTTCAGTCCATGAGCGAAGAAGGGTTTTTAACGTTTTTAAACGGTTAGGAAAAAAAAAGAAGAAGAAGAATATTTTGTACACACGAAAATTATATGGAACCCAAATTTCAGTGCACATAAAGCTTTACTGGGACACCTCCACGCTCATCCGTTTACGTACTGTCACTGCCGATGCGTTAAACGACAGCACAGGTTGAGTGTTACAACAGAGACCATTTGGCCCTTTGCAGAAAAAACTTGCTGAACCCTGGCTTAGGCCTAAATGAGAAAAAGACAGACATATAAAGATCCAGGTGGAGCAGTATCCTTGCTTGACCGAAAGCGCAAAGCCCCAGAGACGGCCATAGGCCTGGCATGTACGCCAGACAAAAAGGGCGGCCTGGCTCTGGAGCAGAATGAGAGAATGAGGAGAGACGGTGCCAGAAAAGCAGACCTGACAGAGGCCAGAGCCTGTACGGTTTTGATGGCCACGGGAAGGAATGGGGATTATTTATTCTGGCAGTGGGGGGATGGAGGGTGAGGCGAGTGCCACTGACAGATTTAAAGAGAGGGAATAATAAGATTGGACTCGGTTCCACTTGGAGTACATAGTGGCTGTGTGAAGGACAAGCTTTAGCGAGGTAAGAACACAAGTAAGGAGATGACAGAATAGTCCAGTGACAAGATTATAATGGGTGAGTCGGGGGTTTGGGTGGTAGCAATGAGAAGTTGGATTTTGGAGGTAGCACAGAAAGAATTTGCGGATGGGTTATTTGGGATATGAATAAAACAGAGAAATCAAAGGTAACTCTTAAATTTTAGGCCTGAGCAATTGGGTAAATGGCAGAGTCATTCCCAAACACAGAGAAAAGAAGAAATCAAGACTTTTTGGCTATGTTAAGTGGAAGACACATTAGATATCCAAGTGCTTCAATGTCTACTTGTTTTCTTGCCTGGGAATAGTAGTGGCTACCTCGGAGAGTGGTCAAGATTAGGTAAAATGATCGATGTAAGGTACTCAGAATACTGGCTAGCCCGTAATAAACAATAAATGCTAACTACTCCTATTATTATTACCCAAATGGAAATGCCAAATATGCACTTGGTTATATAACGCTGGTACTCCAAGAAGTAGTCAGAGTTAGAGACAAAAACTTAGTAGTCCCTGAACATGTAGATGAGGCCTGGATGAGATCACCTAGGAAGAGGATGTAGCCAAAGGCGGCCTCCTAGACGACCCCAACATTCAGAAAAGTGAAGCAGGGGAGGGAAGCCATACAGAATACTGAAAATTAATGACCAATGACTTAAGAAAAGAGCAGGGGAACTTAGTGTTACAGAATCCAAGAAAAGAAATGTTTCAAGAAGGGAGTGGTCAGCCGATTCAACGCTGCCCAGAGGTTTAACAGGATGAGGACCAAGAATTATCTATTCAATCTGGCAAGACTGCGCTCCTGAGGACTCTGATAAGAGCTATTTCAGTAGAACCAGGGGGAGAAAGCCCAGCTACAGTGGCTGAGGAGGAGAGAGAGGTGAGGAAGTGGACAGCAGTGACACACAGCACTTTCAAGGAGTTTTGCTGTGAGAAGGAACCGAGAACTGGGTAGTCGCTGGAGGAGGACATGAGGTCAAGGTTTCTTTCTTTTTTTTTTTTTAAAGAAGGATTATGGGCGCCTGGGTGGCTCAGTTGGTTAAGCAACTGCCTTCGGCTCAGGTCATGATCCCAGAGTCCTGGGATCGAGTCCCACATCGGGCTCCCGGCTCGGCGGGGAGCCTGCTTCTCCCTCTGACCCTATCCCCTCTCGTGCTGTTTCTCTCTCTCTCTAATAAATAAGTAAAGTCTTTAAAAAAATAAAATTAAATAAAGAAAGAAAGAAGGATTATATTAAGATACTTGGGTGCACCTGGCTGGCTCAGTCAGTAGAGCATGGGACTCTGGATCTCGAGGTCCTAAGTTTGAGCTCCACATCAGGCATGGAGTTTACTTAAAATTAATTAAAATCTTAAAAAAAAAAATAATCAGTTTTATATGTTAATGAGACCAATCCAGATGTGAGAGAAAAACTGTGGATGCAGGAGAGAGGTGATAATTGCAGGAACAACCCTGAGGAGATGAGAGGGATGGAATCCAGAGTACAAGAAGAGAGTGGTACTTTCTTTGATTGTAGAAGGTGGCAGAGGATATGGTAGTACTTAAGTTCCCTTTTAACATGAAGGGAAAAACTATTAAATACCTTAAGAATATTTAAAATATCGGGGCGCCTGGGTGGCTCAGTCGTTAAGCGTCTGCCTTCGGCTCAGGTCATGATCCCAGGGTCCTGGGATCGAACTCTGCATCGGGCTCCCTGCTCCGCGGGAGGCCTGCTTCTCCCTCTCCCACTCCCCCTGCCTGTGTTCCCTCTCTCGCTGTGTCTCTCTCTGTCAAATAAATAAATAAAATCTTAAAAGAAAAAAAAGAATCAGTAAATCAGTAAATGAAGAACACACTTGAATTGCTCCCAAGGACAATTCCGTTAATATTAGTTGTAAGAACTTCAACCTTCAAATGACCAATTTCCAAAGTATCTTGCAAAGTACTACAATTTTCGTACTTATATTCACGCTGTATTTTAAGCAGAGCTCAGGAAAAAGAAGTTAGATAGTAAGTTCCATGAGAGAAGGGACTTGTTCATTGCTAGTGCCCCAGTACTTGATCATCTGTCTGGTACATAAAAGATGTTTTTTGAAAAATGAATTAGAGGGGCGCTTGGGTGCACAGTCGGTTAAGCATCCGACTCTTGATTTTGGCTCAGGTCATGAGATTGAGCTCAGTGAGGAGTCTACTTCAGATTCTCTTTCCCTCTCCCTCCCTCTCTGCTCCTCCACTTGCTCGCATGTGTGCTCTCTCTCTCCCTTTCTGTAAAATAAATAAAATCTTTTAAAAAATGAACTAGATTTTCCAATCTCTCTCCATTTCTTACATGTATAGTGATACATTTATGAATGTCACTTAGGGGGAAGGTGAGCCTCATTGCAAGTACTTTTTTATCATTTGTAATGGAAGGAAATATAGTGACGTCTCTAATTCATTTCCAAAAAGTGGAATACAACAATAATTAGAAGGAGAGGGGGAGAAGTATAATATACTCAAGCACAGTCAAATACACAGACATTAAGAGACAAACTTCCTAAGCCAAGATGGTTTCTGAAAGCAACTATCAAGAAATGTATGCAGTTACTGAACTAACATCACAGTCTCTTGTCAACAGATTGTCAGGGGTATTGCCAAGGCCAAACTTTCTCTTATTATTGGTGCATTAAAGAGAACAGTGGTTATTTGAATTATGTAACAGCTAGGAAGAGATTTAAACTGTTTTAGGGGCACCTAGGTGGCTCAGTCGGTTAAGCATCTGCCTTTGGCTCAGGGTCGTGGTCCCAGGGTCCTGGGATCAAGCCCCATATTGGGCTCCCTGCTCATCGGGACGTCTGCTTCTCCCTCTGCCCCTCCCCACTGCTCGTGCGTGCTCTCTCACGCTGTCTCAAATAAAATCTTTAAAAAAATAAACTGTTTTAAATATGATCTCTGCCTGATATTGAGAAATGTTAACGCAAAAAAGTCACCTAGGATTAAAGAGTGCAAAGCAATACTACACTCTTGTTCAATAATAACAGCTGGTAAAATTTTCACCCACGCAAGAATGAAGTTCAGTTTTCAAATATTTAATTCAATTCTACCTAGCAACTGCCACCTGAGAAACAGAAATATTACCCACTTTGTCATTAGAGAAAGTAGTAGTACTCTTCATCCTCATTCCATGTCAACAAGGGCAAAAAGCAAAGATGCTCAAAACAGCCAAGCAAATGAGACAGGTGAACCCCACCCATCTCATAAAGTAGCTCACTGGTAAAAGAAAAAAAAAGAAAAGAAAAGAAAAGAAAAGAAAAGAAAAGAGAAGAGAAGAGAAGAGAAGAGAAGAGAAGAGAAGAGAAGAAAAGAAAAAAGAAAAGGAGAAAAGAAAAAGAAAAGAAAACACAGCAAATGAATATACTACATCAGATAGTAAGCTATACAGATTCTTGGCAATGCCCCAAATTATTTCACAGGATATTAAAAAACCAAACCAAAACAAATCAAGAAAGGTATATTTCCAGACTCCTAGGTTCCAAGTCTGAAGCAGAAGAAATAAGCCTGATATACTATAGAACTTAAGTTAATCATCACCATTCACAGGGTTTATTCTTCTCTGTTTAACAGGAAAGTACCACAACATGGCCAGATCCATTTGAATAGGCTGGAAAAATTAAGCCAACAAACACCAACATTGTTTTCAGAGATGGTTTTTTTTATTACAAGAGGTTTGGGTCCCCCATATGCCAACTTTAAGTAGTTAATTTCATTTTGAGTTATATGCTCATTCGATTGCAAGATTCTACTACAAAATTTCAACTTTCTTCTTCCAGCTTGTTGGTCATATCTTGGTACAAAAGGTAGGGTGCATCTTTCCTTCTGAGAGGACAGATGCGCTGCTGAATGACCAAGAGCAACTCCAGTAACACGAGGTTTTCACAACTTCCTTCTTTCTGAAGGTAAATAGGGTTATCTTTCAGTAAAGTCAGTTTTCTGAAGGAGCAACGTGAAGTTAGATAACAAAAGTGAACATTCTCCTTGGCTAAACAACAAAGCTACCAAGTCAGCCAACATCATTTTCACCTCATATTTTTCAGGAATTAATGTTCAATGTAAGAGTTGGGAAGTTTTGTGTTCTTAATATCTTGAAAAACCAATTGACTCTCCTGACTACCACATCGTATTTGGAAGTTTGCCATCACATTCTGAGAAGCCCACATTATGTGGCATTAACCTATTAAAAAAAAAAAAAAGTCCCTGGTTTTTTTTTTATTACTCCAGCTCTAGAGTCTCTCAAGTAGAATACAGAAACATGACAATTATTCTTTGCCTTCATAATCGCTTGCTTTCCAAATTTAAACCTGTATGACTAGCAATTAAAAGTTCCAGGAAAAGGGGTGCCTGGGTGGCTCAGTTGGTTAAGCGTCCGACTCTTGATTTCGGTCAGGTCATGATCTCAGGGTCATGGGATCGAGCCCACATCAGGCTCCGCAGGGATTCTCTCTCCCCCTCTCTCCCTCTGCCCCTCGCTGCCCCCCCCAAACCGGCTACTGCTCACTCTCTCTAAAATAAATAAATAAAATCTTTAGAAAAAAAAGTCCCAGGAAAAGCATGTATCTCTTATAATTCCCAGAGTTTCTTAATGACACCCAATTTTACGATTTACAACCACCCTTGACTTTGCCACCACTTGCAGAATTCCTGCAAGAATCCAGCTACCTTTGAACTCCAGTCATTTAATGAGATTGTCTGGTTAAGAGTGGACAGCATTTACTATATGAAACTTAGAAAATTCATTATATGTACAAAACCTTAAATAAACCTCATATCACTTCACCTAAAGGAAGGCATTTATATGTAATTCCAGTACTAAAAGTCCTAAAGTGTCAATAACTCAATCAAGGTTTTGGAACAAGGTGGTAGGAAAAAGAGCTGGCGTTAATACCAGCTCTACCCAGGCTCTTGGTAATCTATATGAATAATCCCAATTCACAGTTTTCATTCTGACTGTACAGGAAATGCTTTCTGCAACCCAACATATCTAAAAAGGTTTCATTCTGAGTGATGCAAGCCCTCCACACAGCCTCAAAAGCCAAGGGTCAGAGGCCTTTGTAATCCTCATTCACATGAAGCAAGCTTGTATTAGATTGGAAAGGATTTACAAAGCACTTGTTACAATATGTCCACAAGCAGTGATAACCCTACCAAGGGATATTCTGCAGCACATCTCTTTAAACTACAACTGAAAATGGACATAAAAGCTACAAACACTTATTGGTTTCCCCAGTAAGACCACACCTACTGTTTTCCCCGGTTTTTCTTGATGTTAAGATTTCTCTCTTAGCTCCATTTACTACATTTTTATTCTCCTATAAAACTACTATAATATCGTTTCATAAAGACATTTCTCTGGAGCTTAACTACTGAAAGTTAATTATTGCCACAAATTGACAATTCAAGTCAAATACTTAAGGAGCCAGTAGGGCCCCAGGACCCCTGGGGGAATATTGAGAAGTACAAAACATGATCCACACCCTCTAGGATCTGAATGAAAATACACTTTTTGATTCCCTGAATGAGAGGGTAGCTCGAGAGATCATTTTATACATATATAGGCAGGACAGCACTTTAAAAATTCACCTCCAGAGAAGATGGTAACGTTATTCTGGTAACCTTTTCAACCATCACTATGACAAACATCATCAGTAACGAGTTCTTTACCTAACTACCCTTTCTTTGCTTTAGTGTAGACCTATTTTCTCTTACTCTTGGACCCGTGGGGCTGGGAAACAGCTGGTTACCATTCCTAATAATGGACCCTTTTAAGTCTTTGGAAGAGTTATTAAATTGCCTCTTAACCTTTCATTCTCCCAACCTTTCCTCACAGGACTGACTTCCAATCATATAATCATCTTTTGAGTCTCCTCAGAACCGCCTCCAACGTCTCCTCATCCCCTTTAAGTTGAGGAACCTAGAAACGGAAACAACACTCAAGTAAGGGGATGGTCAGCGCTGGCATTATCTACATAAAAGACGATGGTATCCTGTCAGGACACCTCAACATCACTTGTAAAACCCCACTTAGTACTATTACAGAAATGTCCTCTGATGGCTCTTAGATGTTCCTCTGGCACACCTGAATTCGTTTACTTTTTTTTTTTTTCCAGAGATGGGGGATGTGGGACAGAGGGAGAGGGAGAGAGAAAATCGCAAGCAGGCTCCATGCCCAGGTGGGCAGCTGACGGAGCACTCGATCTCATGACCCTGAGATTATGAGCTGAGCTGAAATCAAGAGTCGGATGGATGCTTAACCCACTGAGCCACCCAGGAGCCCCAGTTCACTATTTTTAAAAAATCACTCACAATTAGCCTGCTAATAAGTCTTGTACAACGTAACAGCTTTGGTAACGCTGTCCTTGCAAGATATTCCTAAAAGTTGTATGTGTATCAAATTTTCAATTCAACAGATATTCACTGATCACCTTCTATATGGAAAGTCACCACCATAAACAATATAAAACACAAACGGTGACTTAGAAATGGTCCAAGTCTTAAGGACATCACAATCTAATGGGGGAAGACAGACATAATCAAAGATATTTACACCAGGGGCACCTGGTCGGCTCAGTCGGTTAAGCATCCGACTCTTGATTTTGGCTCAGGTCATGATCTCAGGGTCGTGAGATGGAGCCTCATGTTGGGCTCCATGCCAGGCATGAAGCCTGCTTGGGATTCTCTCTCTCCCTCTGCCCCTTCCTGCTCGCATGCATGCTCTTTCTCTAAAAATAAACCAAAAAAGTATTTACACTATAAGGTAACCTGGAGTAAACTCATTAAAGGTAGGTATTAAGTACAGTAAGAAAACGGGAAAGGAGAAGTTGAGTTTCCACTATAGCAGTGGCATCTGTAAAAGCTTCTAAGAGGTGGGATCTGGGGATCGAGCTGAGCCACGAAAGATGAATGAGCCGGAGGCAGGACAAGATGGGCAAGACTTTAAGGCAAAGGAGAGGCATTGGCAAAGGTATAAAGGCAGGTACACACAGCCCGTGGAGAACATCCACTAGACCGGTAGTCCAGCACGGCTGAAGCACAGAAGTGAGAATGTGTGTTCGGGAGATAATGCTCAAAATGCAGAAATGTAGGCCAGCTAGATCATGGGGGGCTGAGAATTTTAAATCTTATTTTATGTTCAGTGAGGAGGCAAAGGGTTTTAGGAATACAGTGACATAATCAGATCTATATTTAAGAAAACCACTGGCAACGCTGTATATAGTGAAAAGGAAGGCAGGGAGACCGGTTAGGAGATTATGGTAATAATCCATGCAAAGGTAATGGAAATTTCAAGTAGGATGGTAAAAACAGCACAGCAGGGCCAGATTAAACACTGCAATAGCATCAGCGACAAGCCTCACAAACTGACTGGAGGGTGCGCGGAGAAAAGAGGTAAAGATAGCGACAGAGAGTATGAATGAGTGTTCCAATGGATACGGGTTTAGATTTGAATTCTAGCTCTGCCGCTTAGTCGCCATGACTTCGGGCAAACTATCTAGCTTGCCTGTGCCTCAGGTTCTTCATCTGTAAACGATGAGGTGTATTCGGTATTTCAGCAAACCTTTTTTTTAAGAGAGAGAACGCAGAACTGTATGTTTCCTCCTTAAGCGTACTACCCTCTACTGGTTATTCTTAAACTTTAATCTGTTTTTGACTATTCTACTTGTGGTTCTTTTTTATTTCTCAAGCTAAGCTCCAACCCCCAGGAACTGTAACCTACAACTCAGCATTTCTTCTATAATTAAATTATTAATTGTGTTGATCTCTGTAGACCAACACTTAATTCTCCCTGCGCTGACATTTGAGAGCAAATGTCAACTAGTTACCAAGTACAGACGAATGGAGCCGAACCCGGGGGCCGAGGACCATGAAGAGCCTCAGAATCATTGCAAAGGATCCCTGAGTACTTACACTCATACACAAAAAGGTAAGGGACACTAGTTATGGAGACCAAGAGTAGCAACCCCAACATAGCTGCCTTGGCCTGATAACTATGCAACTCCTGGAGGCACTGAATTCCTCGGTGTCCTACCTGCCTATTTACTGTCTTGTTCTCTCTCTTCCCTTTTCTGCCTTATCTCTAATTATGTTCTCATTGGACACCAATGGTACCCCCTGTTGCCGAGATGCATAGCTGGCCTTCAGTTTGGTTATGCCTAGCTTACAAATGAACTTGACAACCAGACCCAAATCAAGACATTCTCCCTTCCAAGTACTAACCAGGCCCGACCCTGCTTAGCTTCCGAGATCAGAAGCGATCGGGCGCGTTCAGGGTGGTATGGTCATAGACCCAAATCAAGAACATTCTAAAGTCAAGATTATAGCTCTCACATAGGTATGTATGTGTACACATATGCATGTATACATCAGAGTAATAAAACCCAGTTATCTTGATGGGAAGAAAATATTATAGCCCTCATGGCCTTTCAAACTTTGAGTCCTAATAATAATTAGGGATTCTTATGTACCAGGCAAATTGCTAAGTACTTTGCATGCATAATTTCAATTAAGCCTCACAATAATTTTACAAAGCTTGATTACTGCTAATTTACAAATGAAGAAACTGAACCACGGAGAGGTTAAGAAACTTTTCCAAGGTCATCCAGCTAATAAACGGGGGAGCAACCATTTGAACCCAGGCAGTCTAAATCCAGTGCCTGTGGTCTTAACAGCTCTTAATTACTGTGTTGTACTATCTCACACTATTACAGATTAGATAATGAGATTCTCCCCCTCCTTTATAAAGGTATTTATATATGCACAAATAAAAAATCCTAGCCCGAGAGATTACAAAAGGATTTCCTCATTAGCTGAGCTTAGAGAGATGTTATCCACATGGTTTTACTGCTTATAATTAAAGGCAGTAATCTTGGAACAATGTTGTATGTTTGCATTTGATCTAAAAATTAGTCAATACTCATGGATGGACAGAATTTGAATACAGACATGTGTAAATATTTATTCCTCTGGGTGTAGATACGTATTGTAGAGATATTTGTGATTAACTTCTCCTCAGTTTTCCAAACAGAGATAGTACAAAGGAGCGCTTCCTGGAAAAAAATGTTCTCCAACAACACTCCTCACAAGTAGTATTACTCTCCTAACTCAAGACAGAAAGCCACAGTTACTTTGATGCTGTAGAAGGAGAATGAAACAATGATGCCTCAGCAAAGCACCGATCATAAGGGTTGGATCTGGCTAAAACCGTTCCAATGTTAGAAAGGTTCATGGCTCTGGCTGCTGAAAGACATGAAAATACCTACAGCCAAGCATCCCAACCAAACATAACAACAAAAATGCAAGAGATAAAATATATGAAAGAAACTCCAACTCTAGAGATAAATGCCAGTGGAAGAGATCTGCCCCACTGGTGGGACACAAAGCATTGCTGTCGTGATAATTAAAGGTAAGTTTTCTGGGGAAATCCCTTCAGTCTATTTGTCAAATAGAAAAACAACTACTCATTTCAAAGGAAGGGGAATTTTCATAGCCAGTGCAGAAAACTGTCAACTAACTCTTACATTTCTATCTCTATTTCTTTAAAACTAAAGCTCATTAAAGATGTCCAACATCTAAAAAGTGAAGCCAAGTTTGGCCCCTAAGAAGTTTTGTACTAATCCTACAAGGGGACTTATGTCATCCCAAACAACTACAAATCACACGACAAAATTCATCCTTCAAATGCCTTGGTCTTTAAAAAGCAACCGTCTGGCAGTGGCTACAGCCTCATGGGTCAGCTTCCCCTGGTGTGTAACCTGACAAGGTACAAAGCTCACTGAAATATTTAACAGTGGTGGTATGGATTTCTTGGGATAGGTCAAGAAAAGCAGCTCATCCTTTTTAAAAACATAAAGAACCATTTTATGGGATGTCATTCCCTCAGTTCAAGAGTCTGTGCATTTCCTCGGGGCCTTCTCGGAGATCTTATTGAGGGGGAAAATGAAAAGGCCAACAAAAGGACCCCTTTTCTCTCCCTATTCCCAACATAATCCACCTCGGCCACAGGGCCAGTAGCATCCACACTGTCATAAATGCCAGCAATTAGAGAATTAGGCCATAAAACCACCCACTCAGGTATAAGAGCGCAGGCCTCCAGCTTTATTTAATGCATGCCATAAAGATCCTGTACTTCCTTCTTTCAGGCCTTCTTCACAACCAATGAAATGACAATAACAACAAAAAAGTAACCCTTTGTCTGCCTGCCTCATACTGATGTGATCAATGAAACCATCTGGGCCCAGGTGAAGGATTTAAGATTCCTTTTTCCTAATAAAGACTGCATTTCCTCTAGCATGCCGCATTTAGATCCATTAAAGGATAGGCTGCATTTTGAGCATTCGTATACTGGAAACTAAAGTGGAATTATTCTCCCGTCTTCTGAAACTACTCTAGAAGCCTAGCCAATTCCCAAACTTCGCAAGAAAAACTGGAACCTACAAGAGTATTCCTAATTAACTCAATAATTTCTAGAACCTCCCGAAGTCTTTTCTAATGAAAAAAGTTCATTCAAATCTCAAAGTGAATGTTCATTCGGTCTATGTTTTAAAATCTGATACAATTCAGGAGCTATCAATAATTTCATTTGATTATCTTCACAACCTTCCAGTTCACAAAAATCATGAGTCTGTGATTTAATCCATGATAAAACTGTATTTATCAAACTTCAAACCAATCTAGGTAAGACCCAAACAAGTACTTTTTAACAGCGAGCTCTTTCCTACTAATGCCCACGGGGTTAAAAACCTGATTAAAAAGCACAGGTAGGTTATGTCAGACTCATTAATAATTTAACTTTCCTTAATCCCTGAAAATAACATATGCAGACAACAGAGGTTCCCATCTCAGCAATCCTGGAGTAAATTCCTCCCAAAGTAGTGACAGTCACATAGCTTCCCCCTTTCTCAAAGGTCTATGCCACTGGGCTCTCCACCTTGGCAGAGGACGAATGGAAAGACAAGATATTCACAAAAGGCCCTACCGAAGGCCTTCAAGTTAAGTGCTAGAAGGAAACTGAAGTCCTCTGCCAACACTAGTGGAATGTGGGCAGGCACAAAGAGATCTTAATTAGGAGACCTACAATTAAAACAGTGAGTCTCCAGAAGAGGGAGAGGCACTGCAGAGTGTTAGGCCTCAGAGCAAAGCAAAGTACCCTCGCCACCCCCTCTAGCTACAGGGCGACGGAGGCAAAGGGTATCCGCTCAGAGGCTCTACAGAAGGGCAGCTTTAAGGTGAGCAAAGATATGGAAATGGAGTCAAGATGGGAGTATTTTCTCTTCTCAACTTCTAATCAGAAGGCAAATCACTATTTTGTGAACGATGGTTTCCTACGGAGCACCGTGCCTTAAGACAATCAAATGGAAGGAAGAGATGGGGACATGTTATATGGTTCTCAGTGAGAATGAAGAAAAGTTCTAAAGACTACATTTCTGATGCTCAGTATAAACCAAAGTCCCACATTTCAGAGCCTATTGCCAGCTGCTCCCTGCAACATAGGCACTGTCACTTTGGATTGAGAAATTCATTAATGCACAGTATTTTTCTTTTCATGTAAAAGCTCACACACCTAAAGGAATACACCACCTAGACGGAAAATAACTTCCCTTTTGCAGTCAGGAATCTATGACATGGAAAACATGAAACAAACGGAGTCAAACAAGAGGGCCTCTCAACACAAGATCATGATTTGTATTTAAAATCTGATCTTCACTTTTCTTATAAATGAAATTGGTCAACTCCAGCAAAGAACTTTTTCCATACGCTTCAGTCCTTATAGCTTGTCCATACAATGAAAACTTTCCCACTAAGTTGACATTTTTCTTCCCAACAATTACGCCGATTAAATGGGCAAATGTACAAACTAATATTAAAAATTACCAAATAGGCTCACTGACTCTGACTCTTTAAATAAACGCAGAAGAAGAAGTTCTGCCCTGACCAAAAAAATTATATAATAGAAAAGAATCAGAATCCTGGAGCAGAAAAGATCCATGAGCTAATATTTAGCCCGACCTTTTCATTTTACAGATCAGATATTCAAGGTTAAAAGTGAATTGCCCAAGGTCCCATAACTGGTCAGTGAGAGAGATGAGTGAATGGAGAACCCTTGTCCACCGACTTCCACTCTGAGGCTTCTTCTACTCCCCTTGTGTTCTCTGCTTCATTTTCCCTCTGTCAAGCTCAGGATTAGCTGCTAAGGCCATGAAAGAACAACTCCCCCTCTTGGTACATATGCCCAGTGAACATCCAAAACAAAACAAAAAAACAGAATCACAGATACTCTCCAACTACCTTCTGCCTACAGGAACATCATCTTTTCTAGGCCCAAGCAAGAGTGTGTCCACCTCAACTAAACTGCCATTTCAAATGAAAACAAATAGAGACCAATGTTGTCATTCAGTTTCAATTTATAACTACTTAAAATGTTCTATCACTTTATGATCCGGGTGGAAATTTTGCTTTTAACATTTTATGAGGTGGTAAGGAAGGTAAGTGGATTATGGAATTAATAAACAGACTAGTTGCTGATATATAAACCACTTGCGGGGTTTATATTAAAAACAGCTCAAATTCTAGTCAACAGAGAGGATGCTGTACCATGTTTATTTAGATGGCAAAGTATGGTGGCATTAACAGTACCTGAGACAATCCTCAGAAAAGTGGGACAATACGGAGGGGAAAGGGCAGATGAAGAAGCAGACCTCTGTGATTTCCTACTGCACTCAGTAAAATCAAACTTAAATTCTACTTCCTGACTGTCAGACAAAAAGCCCAAATAGAGGAGAGCAGCAACACCTACATATTTTTTAAAAATAATCCCATTCTGGCAGAATTTGGTCATAAAGAACTCTTACATGTAGCTGTTACCCAGACATATTCAGTCCAAGGGAAGTTGGGGACCCGTGGCAGTGAAGGACAAGTCTCCCATGGCTAAAGGATTTTAAACAGGGAAGTCATTCTGGAAGTTCTATCACCTTTCAACCAACTGAACTTACTAGTTCTCTAAGTATTAACTTACATTTCATCATAGACAAGTTACAGTCATTATTCACTTAAAGCAAACCAGAATTTGAAGAGGCTAGACTCATTTTAGGTCTCAAAACCATTTCTTCATGAATCCAGACAAGCCTTGATACAGATCTGTGAGTGAGTTCTGAGAAACAATCTTTAGAATTCCGTAAGTATGTCAGCCCAGGGGAACCCTGAACTTCCCTTTTGGAACCTTATCATTGATTTGTGAGACTCTGTAACAAAAGGCTTGGTTTCTACACTGAAAACTACCAGGTCAAAGGCTCTAATCACTACTAAGTGAGTTAGTCCTAAGCCATACTATGGGTTAGCAATAATCAACCCATACCCACAACCCATACTAGACTGCCTCCAACTACCACATAAAAAGCTTACCAGTGGAACAACAGCTCATTCAAACCCAATTCAGAAAAAATACTGAAGTTGAACGTAAGGAGTCAACCACTCTTCTCGGAGTAAAGTATGTTCAGGCAAAAGTTTTAAAGAAAACAACAACGCATTAATCTAATCTTATGTGAAGGAACTGCAGTTCCTTAACAGGCTTGGCACTGTGTATACCACTGCTCAGCAATATAATGCTGGTGGATAAGGAAGTGTTAGCACCTGATTAAAACTTTAAAGGTGATTTGTCAAAGACCAACAGATAAAACATTCTGGTGCCCAGACATTAGGTCCCTGAATCCAGGTGGCTCTCTTTCTAACCAGTCTCTTGAAAAGCTACGATTGCAAGCTGTCAGCATAAAACTTTGCTTTTGAATATGTGATAACAACATTTGGAATGTGAACACTTCGTCCCTCGATACAAAATACATAAGCATGCTAAACAAGAAGAAAATACTTCTCAGGATCCCTTTAAAATAGACTAACTCCTCCTAATACAGACTTTCTTATTATACTCAAATATACATGGGGCTAAAATGCTACATATAACCAGGCAAGTCTCAATTTCGAAAATAAGCAGGTAAATGAAATGTCAGTAAGTCTTTTTTTTTTTTTTTTGCTGCTGTATCTTTTAAAAAAGCAAAATCAACTCACATTTAAGCACCAACTCCATGCAAGTAACCTGAACGGTTCAGTCTTTTTGTCATGTATGAGGCCTTTGGTTCTCCAACTACATGGGATCTGTGTTGTTAGCTTAAAAAATACAGAATTGGCCTTTCAAAAAAAAATAATAATCTACAGCAACCAATAAATAGTCTCAATCAACCCTGCTGACTGCAGCTGCCTTCTGAAGGCTGGGAAAAGGAGGTGGAGAGAGCAGAGAGAGGCTGGGAAGAGGGACGCTGCAGCTAGCTAGCTACATAGCAAGGAACACGCCCCCATCATGTCCTCCCTGCTCTGTCAGAAGGCGGGTTGTTGTCAGTCTCCTGATCAGGCTGCCTTAGAAACGATTTTAAAAAGGAGGCAGGAAGACTAACAACTAAAAAATGCCAGCTCCTTGAAAGGAGGGGCCAGGGTCTCTGGGACCTCCTCCCTCCCCTTCTTCCCAGGATCTTTCCGTATATCTAGAGGGGTGCAGGGCACAATAGGGGACAAGGGGTTTGCCCGGGACCAACGGCAGAGCACGCAGGAAACGGCTGGTTGTTATCTTTCCCTTTCTGTTTCAATCAAGAGCACTCCAGAGCAGCAACCCCCTTACCCCCCCCTTCGCTTCAGCCCCTAGCAGCTGCTCTTCCTCCTCCTAGCATCCCCCATCTCATTCTCCCCCCTCCCCTACAATTCAAACTCCCCCTTCTGCATCCAATGGAAAACAAATGCGCAACGCCACTGGCTGAACCTGAACTCAACTTCCCTTCCCAGGGCAACTTTCCTTTTTGCTGGAGGGGGCTGAATGACGCTCATCAAGGCATCCCCATTCCCGCCCCGGTACTAATGGGGAAGGAGCAAAGCTCTTGACCCCTTCATCCACCTCGGGTCACCCTGTAAGAATCAGAGAGATAACCCTAACTCCTCCTTCTAAGGAATAACTTTGCTTCATAGCCCCCCCCCCCCTTCTCCCAACCAAAAGCAACCACCACCACCAGCATAATAAAGTAAAACTGTCCCTTATCTAGTCTCCTCACCCCAACCCTGCTTCCCCCACCCCTTCCAAGCCCCAGGATTGGCCTAGGAAAAGGTGGATCAATAGTGAAATGACGGAGAAGAGGAGAAGGGCGGGAGGGAGCTAGGGTTGGAGACTGCGTGCTCTCAGGCGCAGTGGGTGGGGTAGGAGAGCAGCTGCTTCCCCTGGGAGGATGCTGCCCAAGTCCCCCCACAAACACCTCCCCTCGCAGGGGCCCCCTTCCCCAGAGCTGGAGGGAAAGCCTGCCTCCTCTCCAGGGGGAATGGTGGAAAGCTGCTCCTCTCTGAGCCTAGGGGACAGTGGACTATTTTCCTCCCAAAGATGCCACTAATCCTTCATTCTAAAGGAGGGAAAGGGTGGAGTGAAGGTAGCGTAATTCCCGGCTACCAGCAGGCTAGAAACTGTAGCTCTGTAAAATGGGGGAAACAGACGGCTGGACGAGGAGATCACCGTTATCTTCAGAGGGAAAGGAGGGGAAGGGAGGCAAGGTGGAGAGGAAAGTAGATTTTTCCTGGCGGGGTGGGGAAGGAGGAGGAGGGAGGCTCTACCTGCGTGGGGTGGGGGGTGGAGGATGGAGGGTGGAGGTGAAGGAAGGGGGAGTGGCTGGTAGTGCAGGGACCTGGCCCGGGGATGGGGCGAGGGTTCACCAGGTTTTCGGAAGCAAGGTGCTGGAAGGGACATCGGTCCCCAAGGGGCAGGAGAAGAACGTGGCCCTGGACGAGGCCATCACCCGAGAGATGCCCAAGAGGAAAACTGCCCCAAGAGTAAAACATCTGCCCAGAGAGGGAGGCGGGGATGTGGCGGGATCAGGTCTCTAGGAGGGAGGGAGGGAGGAATCTTGCTCGGATGAGGTAATCTGTGAAAGGGAGGAGGGGTTCAGTCCCGGGATGGGAAACCCCGGCGAGGGGTCTGTGCCAAGGGATTTGGGGAAGGGTCAGGGGAATGAAGGGGGGGGGCAAACGCCCTTAGCCAGATGGGTCCAAACCCCGGGGTGGGGGCGCCTGGGGGTCTGCACCCATGTGCGGGGATCCCGAGATGGGAGGGCTGTTCGGCCCGGGTCAGGGACCCCAGGAGGGTCCCGGAATTGGGATGCTCCACAATCCCGGATGGGGGAGGGGAGGGGGGCTCCGCAGAGGGTCGAGACCCCGGACCTGGGGGTTCCTCGCCCCCTTACCTCTCCGCTGCCGCCTCCCCCGCCGCTCTCCCCAAACACAGCCCGGAACCGGCGCAGGTTGGTGCCGATGGCGGCCGAGACCTGCAGCGCCGCGTCGAAGCCCGGGCCCACCCGGAGCAGGGCCGGCCCAGAGGAGGCTGAGGACGATGACGAAGACGAAGACGAGGCGGACGACGAAGAGGCTGCTGAGGCGGCGGCCGCTCCCCCTGGAACCCCAGCCCCGCTGCTTCCCGCCGCCGCCGCCGCCGCCGCGGCCGCCACAGCCGGGGGGGAGGGGGGCGCCCCGGGGCCGCCGCCGCCGACCGGGGGCCCGGGGGGAAGCAGCAGGGCCGGGACGCGTTGCCGCGGGGCGCCCCCCAGGCCCCGGCGCCCCCCGCCGCCGCCGCCCCCGGTGGTCCCGGGTCGGGCGGGGAAGCGCCACCGACAGCTGTGCGCCATGTTCGCCCCGTGAAGTGAAGCAGCGAGAGGGAGAGGCGACAACACAGGGGGGCGGGGAGGCGGAGGGGGGGCCCCAGGGCCCCGGAACCTGCCTGAGCCGCTCGGCGCCGCCCGGCGGCCAGCACCCGGCCGGCCGCTATGCAGAGCGCCGGGCCGCGGCCGCCCGCCCCGCAATCTGTATGGCGGGCTCGGGCCTACGCTCCCGACGCCGGGCCGCCGCTGCGCCAGGCCGAGGCCCGGGCCGCCGCCGCCCGCCCGCCCGCCCGCCCCGCAACCTGGATAAGTGCATGCCCCGCCCTCCGGGAGCGGCATTGCTGGGGAAAAGGCGGGGGGGAAGGAAGCCCAGGAGCCCGACGCGGAGCGCGGGTTCCGGGGAGAGGGGGAGGGGGGCGAGGACTACGGGGAGGATGGAGGCGGAGGGAGCCCGGCCGCCTGCAGCCTCGAGAGCCGAGAGGCCGATTACACACGTTCCCGGGATGCGCTGGGAATCGAACCGCCCGGGAGAGCGGCTTCCAGTATAGCGCGGCTGCCGGGTCGGGGACGAGCGAGCCTTCTCCGCCTCGAGGCACGGATACAAGATGGGTTAGCCCTCATTTAACGCTTCTAGAATAAAAGGGCCCTTATTGTGCCGTATGCAAAACGGAAGCGTTGCCCAGTTTACTCTATGCAAAATAGAAAGGCCCTCAATGAACGCGCTTTAAAAATTAAAAAAAGAGAGAGAGAGAGCCCCTCCCATTTTCATGCTGGAGCTCTCTCCAAAATGCACACACCGAGTGGCAGGTCTCCCGCCACCTCCTCGCCCTACTGTGCACTCGGGGCTGAGGAACCTCTGGCTCTCGTGCCCTTTTGCAGAGAGTTGGGTCGTGTTTCTCCAGCCCGGGCACTGGGGCCACGGCGTGCTCCGCTAACGAGGCGGTGTTACAACGAAGCTGAAGCTGGATGGCTAACGGGGCCTGGAGGGAAGAGGCGGGCAAAAGCGCCCCCGCCCCTTCTTCCTCAGTTCTCTGCCTGCCGCTGCATGCAAAGCAGACCCTAATGTATGCATGCAGAGGGAGGGGGGCTCGCGAGCACGTTTCTGATTAAGAGAGGGGGAGGAGAAGAGCGTTGGGCATTATGATACACTGGGTGGAAGGGGCCCGCCGGCGGCGAGCTCTGTGCGCGGGGTTAGTAGGCTGAGGGGGGAGGGGGGAAGGAAGGAGGAGGGTGAGGGCGGGGGATGAATATCCACCCGGTTTACTTTATTGCGGGAAAGAGGGGAGGGCGCCTCAAGCTAGGCGTTAGAAGCCTACAAGGCTGGAAAAGCGGAGAGGGGAGGGAGGGGTTTGTACCGGGAGAACTTGTGTTGACTGAGGCTGGGGGATCGATGCACAGCCTGCAGGCCCCGGGGCAGCCTCCATCCCCCCAGCCGAGGTGGAGTTCGCTGGAAGGTCACGCAGCCTTCCTGGACTCCCGCACGGGTACAGAGCACACTGCTTGTAATATTACAGCCTGGGGCGGCGAATTTGGGAAGGAGGGGGAGGGTCGTGGTGAGCAGGTTGCAATCAGCTCTGGCCCTCTGGAGGGTGCACTGCACGCCTCCAGAGAAGGTCCACGGCCTCCTGGTGCTGAAAACCTACGTCCCTCCGCCGGCGAAACGTTAGTGCAGAGGGAACGGTGGGGTGGGGGCGAGAGGCGAGCAGAGAAAGGGAGGAGACACAGGCAAGCTCCAACTCCCCCAACTCGTCCGGGATCGATCGTCGTTCCAACCGCGCAGGATGGAGCCCAGATGGTTTGCAAAGCGCACACTCACAGCGCACACACAGAACCAGATTCCGTTGTTACATCGCGTGGTTTACTGGGTGCAAAAGGGGTGGGAGTAACGGGAGAGTCTCTTAAGCGGCAGCCCCAAGACTCTGGTAAGGAGATAGACACCCCATTGTGGACGGTTTCTCCATTGCAATGTATTTGGCGGTAGGCGCTGGGGGTTTTGCTTCAGTGTAGCTGCTCTGATCAGTTACAGATTGGCGACCACGTGGATTCCCTCATGCATCCTGATTTGTTCACTCTCTCACTCTTTCTCGCTTATTTTTCTTTTGTATTTGCCGCCCCCCCTTCTTTAATATGCATAACGGTCTGCAGAGGTAATAAGCAGGGGACTGAGTGACAGGCTTTACATAACTGTGTCAACAGGATTTCTTCCCGTCCTCCACCCCTGAGAAAACAAACTGGCTGGGTTCTAAGTAACCTCACTTCAAGCTCACTTCATTTGGCACAGGTGGGAGGTCTGCAGGTCGGGTGGGGGCAGCAGGAAGAAGGTCAGTGAAGAATGTATGAAGTCCCCCAGACCCAAGCCCCTAGGTAGAAAAACTCCTTGAGAAATCTAGTTTGTCTCTTTGCCTCCAGAACTGGTCCAAAGGAGCCAGAGCAAATCAGATTTTGGTTTATTGTTGGAGCTTTTAAGGCAGAAATGATAGTAACTTACATTTGTTGGGTGCCTTCCGTGACCTGAGTGTTTTATGTGCATGCAGTTCTGGCCAGCCCTCTGATTTTACAAATGGGGAAACTGAGGCCTAGGATTATGTCCAAGGTCACACGGCTAGTAAGTAGCAGCACTCAAAGTCTTGGGGGTTTGACACCAATATCCACTAACCATACTGCTGATCCCCCAAGATAAACTATGCCACCTCACACCCATTAGGAGAGCTACTATAAACAAACAAAAAACAAAACCCAGAAAATCAGTGCTGATGAGGATGTAAAGAAATTGGAACACTTGTCGGTGGGAATGTAAAATGGTACTGCTGCTGCTGTGGAAAATAGTAACAAAACATTATGATGGTTCCTCAAAAAATTAAAAATAGAATTATCATGTGATCCGGCAATTCCACTTCTGGATATATACCCAAAAGGATTGAAAGCAGCATCTCAAAGATTTGTAGACCCTTGCTCATCGCAGCATTCTACGCAATAGCTAAAACACGGAAACAACTCATGTGTCCATCAACTGACGAATGGGTTACCAAAATGTGGTATATTCATTTACTGGAATATTATTCAGCCTTAAAAAGGAAGGGCAAAAATAGGAAGGAAATTCTGCACTATGCTATAATCCAGATGAATCATGGGCACAGCACACCAAGTAAAATCAGCCAGTCACAAAAAGACAAATACCGTATGATTCCACTTGTGTGAGTTACTTAGAGTAATCAAAATCATAGAGACAAAGTATGCGGTTGCCAGGGGCTAGGGTGAGGGGAAGGCGGAGTTATTGTTTAATGGGTATAAAGTTTCAGATTTACAAGATGAAAACAGTTATGGGGATGGATGGTGGTGACGACTGTACAATGTGAATGTCTTAAAAACGCATATGCTTTATTTTTATTTTTATTTATTTTTATTTTTTAGATTTATTTATTTATTTATTTGTCACACAGAGAGAAAGCACAAGCAGGCAGAGAGAGAGGCAGAAGCAGGCTCTCCACTGAGCAGGGAGCCCGATGCGGTTCTCGATCCCGGGACTCCAGGATCATGACCTGAGCCGAAGGCAGTCGCTTAACCAACTGAGCCACCCAGGCGCCCCTATTTTTAAATTTTAATTCAGTTTCTTTTTCTTGAATACCTAATACATTTGTATGGTTAAAAGTTTAAAGAAATTAGGGGCGACTGGGTGGCTCAGTCAGTTAAGTGACGGGTAAACGTCCCACTCTGGATTTCATCTCAGGTCATGATCTCAGGGTCGTGGGATGAGCCCCAAGACAGACTCCATGCTGAGCGTGAAGCCTGATTAAGATTCTCTCTCCTTCTCTCTCTGCCCCTCCCCCAGCTCATGCTCTCTCTCTCTCTCTCTCAAAAAAAAAAAAGTTTCAAGGAATTCAAGTCTTCACTCTTGTTCTGAACTCTCCTCCCCCAGTCATACCACACCTTTTCTTAGGAGCAACTAATGTGATAGTGTCTCAAATAGTCTTCCAGGGAGAGTTTGTGCCTAGACAAGCAAGTGCATATAGAAGTTGTCTCTCATAAATGAGAGAGTATCGACCACGCTTCCTGGATCTTGCTTGGAAATCTATATCTCGGAAATAATTCCTATTAGTAGATGGCACTTCCTCATTCTTAGGGCCGAGTGGAGTAGATGTTTATTCGCACAGTTGATTTCACCTGTTCTCCAGAGGTGGCCACTTAAGTTGTTTCCAAACTTTTGTGATTTCAAACAATTTTGCAGCGCATTACTTTGGCCATTTGTAATTTTGCAAATGTGCAAATATCTCTGTAGCATAAATTTCTAGAAGTGGAATCACTGAGTCAAAACGTATGTACCTTTCAGGGCGCCTGTGTGGCGCAGTCGGTTAAGCATCCGACACTTGACTTCGGTTCAGGTCATGATCTCAGGGTCATGAGATTGAGCCTGACATTGGGCTATGCACTCAGTGCAGAGTCTGCTTGAGATTCTCTCTCCCTCTCCTTTTGTCTCTCCCTCACGCTCATGGGCTCTCTCTCTCTCTCTCTCCCCCTCGCTCTCTAAAATCAATCAATCTTTTTTTTAAAAAGGTACCATATGTTTGTAATTTTGATAGATGTTGCCAAGTTATCCCCCATAAAGATGATACTAATTCATAACTCCCACCAGCAACGTTTAAGAGTGCCTCTTTCCCCCCAGCCTTCCAGAAAGGATTTTTAACTTCTTGATCTTTGCCAACCTCATGGAAATGCACATACTTGACATTTTTTCCAAGTGACAAAAGGGAAAATTTAAGACAGGAACCCCAAATTGTGCCCCTTTTTGCAAGCTTATGAACTACTTCTGGTTTGAATGGACCTCTAGATGTTCACTCCCTTTCCCCCTCTCTAGAAAGACTTTTCATCACAAACCAGTATTGTGGTGGAACTAACATGGGCTCAGAGTCACCAATCTGGCCTTGAATTGCAGGTCCCGTAATTGCAGCTATGTGATCTTGAACCAGGCGCCTAGGCTTATCACACCTGTTTCCTAATTTGCAAAAATAAGGATATTAATAGCAACGTCACAAGAGTATTATCAAGACTGAATGACATAATCTAAGTAAAGTGTCTTCTCTCTCATTCAGGTAGACACATGTTACCCCCAGGGATTTCCTTAGGCATTGGGGAAGATGCCTTCTCTCAAACCATCAATGTCCTTTCTCCGAACGGCCCACCAATGGAAAACATTGCATTAGTAGTCCTAAAAGTCATCGAACTAAGAACAGTGCCTGAGTCATTCAAGCTTGCCCATTGGACAGCTTGATCATCACTAACAGAAGATAGTTCAGAATCTTAATAATTTTTTTAAAGATTTTATTTATTTATTTTGAGAGAGAGAAAGCAGGGGGTGGGGGAGGTAAGGGGTAGAGGAAGAGAAGCAGACTCCCCGCTGAGCAGAGAGGCGATGGGGGGTGGAGGAGCTCAATCCCACAACCCTGAGATCAGGACCTGAGCTGAAATCAAGAGCCAGGCACTCATCTGACTGAGCCATCCAGGTGCCCAGACAGTTCAGAATCTTTAGATGCTACTGTCTTCTGGGGATGGAAGGGCCAAGTCTAGTACCCTTCTACACAGGCACCATTTATTATAAAGGAAGCGATGGTTACATTTTGCTACTGCCCTGAATCCATGAGTTTCCATTTCTGAGTTCCAAAATATTAGGTATAGTGACACCTATGACTAAAAGGAGTTTATTATTTTTAAGATTTTATTTATTTATTTGACAGAGAGAGACACAGCGAGAGAGGGAACACAAGCAGGGGGAGTGGGAGAGGGAGAAACAGGCTTCCCGCGGAGCAGGGAGCTCGATGGGGGTCTCGATCCCAGGACCCTGGGACCATGACCTGAGCCGAAGGCAGATGCTTAACGACTGAGCCACCCAGGCGCCCCGACTAAAAGGACTTTAAATATTGACCCCAGGGGCGCCTGGGTGGCTCAGTTGGTTAAGCGGTTGTCTTCGGCTCAGGTCATGATCCCAGGCCCTGGGATCCAGCCCCGCGTTGGGCTCCCTGCTGAACTTCTCCCTCTCCCTCTGCCCCTCCTCCCCACTTGTTCTCTCTCTCTCCCTCTTTCTCTTTCAAATAAATAAATACAATCTTTTTTTTAGGGCGCCTGGGTGGCTCAGTTGGTTAAGCGACTGCCTTCGGCTCGGGTCATGATCCCAGGGTCCTGGGATCGAGTCCCACATCGGGCTCCCAGCTCAGCGGGGAGCCTGCTTCTCCCTCTGACCCTCTCCTCTCTCATGCTGTTTCTCTCTCACTCGCTCTCTAATAAATAAATAAATAAATAAAATCTTTTTAAAAAAATCTTTTTTTTAATTAGCTAAAAAATAAAATAAATAAATAAATACTGACCCCAGCGTGGACAACTGGCTTTCTGTAAAGGATTAGGTATAGTTCTGGCCAAAGGCAAGGGCTAGCTGATTTGGGGGCGATGAGCTCTTTGAGAACAGGAATCATGTATTACTTATTGTTGTAGCCCCTGTGCTAAGCAGTATCTGTACCAGCCCAATTAATGTTTGCAGAATAAATGACCCTTCCCAGCTGAACCCTCAGACCTTGGGATTCATACCCAAAGGGTCTTGTTTTATCAGGAGATTATGGCAGTAGCATGTGCTGGGCTATTTGTTTGTTTTTAAAAAAAATTTTTATGTAAAATCAGTTTAATTGTCTGCCTTTGAAATTGTACTGATGATGGGGTGCCTGGAGGGCTCAGTTGGTGAAGCCTCCAACTCTTGATTTTGACTCAGGTCATGATCTCAGGGTCGTGAGATCAAGCCCCTCACCAGGCTCCATGCTGGGCTCGGAACCTGCTTAAGATTCTCTCTCTCCCTCTCCCTCTGCCCCTTCCCACCCCCTGTGCATGTGTTTTCTTTTTCTCAAAAAAAAAAAAAAAAAAATTGTACTGTTGACCAAAGTTCATATCTCTCGAAGAAAGAAAAATGATAAGAATTATTATTTGATTATTATGATCTCACCTTGTACAAGCTTGAAGCAAGTGTGGCATTAAAGCATTTCCTTTCCCTTTCTTCCTAGTTACCTCTAAAGTGTACTCTTACTCTTAAGCATAGGAAAGAAACTGAGGGTTGCTGGAGGGAAGGTGGGGGGATGGGGTAACTGGGTGGTGGGCATAAAGGAGGGCACATGATGGAATGAGCACTGGGTGTTGTATGCAACTGATGAATCACTGAACTCTACCTCTGAAACTAATAATACACTATATGTTAATTAATTGAACTTAAATTAAAAAAAAGGAAACCCCCCAAAAATAAAATAAAGTGTACTCTTTTTTTTCTTTTTAAAGATTTATTTATTTGGGGCGCCTGGGTGGCTCAGTCGATTAAGGGTCTGCCTTCGGCTCAGGTCATGATCCCAGGGTCCTAGGATCGAGTCCGACGTCAGGCTCCCTGCTCCACAGGGAGTCTGCCCCTCCTCCCACTCATTCTTTCAACCTCTGTCTCAAATAAAATCTTAAAAAAAAAAGGATTTTAAAAATCTTTTTAAAACTTAAAAAAAAAGATTTATTTATTAGAGAGAGAGAGAGAGCATGCTCACACACAAATGTGGAGAGGGGCAGAGGGAGAGAAAGAGAGAGAATCCCAATCAGATTCCCTGCGGAGCACGGAACCGGGGGTCGGGGGGGGACGACGACTCACCTTAGGGCTGGATCCCATGACCCTGAGATCATGACCTGAGCCAAAATCAAGAGGCCAGTGCTTAACCGACGGAGCCACCCAGGTGCCCCTAAGGTGTACTCTTAAAGTCTTCTGATTTGGGTGTCCTTATCTTCAACTTTCTGTCCCTTTACTTACTCACGGAGCCTTTACTGAACATCTGCTTTGTACCAGCTATTAGTTTAGACCTGGAGAAACGACAATGCCATGTGACAAAACTTTCACAGAAACATGCAAAAGAAAGAGGCCTTTGGAAAACAAAGAATACTTCAGTGTTGCTTGAATGTAAGGGACATGTGGGGAAGTGTCAAAAGAGGACAGGGCAGATCCTACCAAGGATTTTGGATTTCATTCCAGAAAGGTTCGGAGAAAAATGGAAAGATTTCAAGGAGGGACTGACGTGATGGGAGTCTCTGCCACGTCACTGTGACAACTGAGTGTAAGAAAGCAGGCTGACGGTGAGACTCGAGGCGGAGAATGCAGTTAGAAGGTCTCTGAGCTCTTCCCGGGACTTTAGACGCACATACCCATATGCAATGGTCTGGATTTGAGTGCCGGCCGGGGCAGTGGAGACATAGGAATGAGGACAGATCCCAAAGATACTTAGCAGATAGAATGACTTTTGGTGTCCACTTCGATACGGAGGGTGAAGAAGAGGGGTTTTTCTCAGGTTGCAGCTAGGGTCAACCAAGCAGATGCTGATTGCACCAACGACGGTAAGGACAACAGGAGGAAGATGATATTGTTTGGTGATGATGAGCTTGCTTTTGGAACAGTCATGGTTGAGATGCCTGTGAGATGTGCAGGAGGAGCTGTTTAATAGGCAGCTGGATATATGGGGCTAGAGCTCAAGAACAGGCTGGAAATCTAGATCTGGGACTTGGCAGCATGGAGAGGGTCTCTGAAAGCGCGGGCCTGGATGAGGCCACACGGAAAGAGTGTGCATAGCACACAAGAGGCAAATGGGTCAAGGATAGAACCAGAAGAAACCCAGGTCTATTGGGTGGGCTGATAAAAAGTAGCCAGTGGAAGTAATCGGAGGAAGAAGGTTCTGTGGGGTCGAAGTGGGCAAGTGGGGAGCCAAAGGAGAAAGCGTTTCAAACAGAAGAGCTGTAAACAACGTCAAATGTAGCTGAGAGATGGAGAAGCAGGACTGCAGAGTGTCCTTGGGAGTCCTGGGGAATGGCCGTGGGAGCCGTAGCAGGGCAAAGGTGAAGTCTGAGGTCAGAGTGTATTTGGTTGAGGAGGAAATGAAAAGGACAAGGAGAAGCGAGTGAAGGCCACGTGGGGTTGCTTTTTAGGCTAATTTTTCATTATTATACAAGTAATGTATGCAAGGTGAAATTTTTCAAGTAGTATGAAACAATATAAAGTTAAAAGTCTGAATGTCCCTTCCTTCCCTCAAAAGGTAATCACTGTTAAGTTTGTTGTCTAATATTTCAGAATATCCATAAATATATATATAATGTATATATCTAAATATATGGACACACACACACACTCCGTTACTCAATGTGATTATAACATACAAGCTAATATGTCTGATCCCTTCATTTATTTCACTTATGTGAAATATGTCACTTCTGTGGCCTGGAAACCTTCCCGTATCTTTCTTTCTTTTTTTTTTTTTTTTAAAGATTTTATTTATTTATTTGAGAGAGAGAGAATGAGAGACAGAGAGCATGAGAGGGAGGAGGGTCAGAGGGAGAAGCAGACTCCCCGCCGAGCAGGGAGCCCGATGCGGGACTCGATCCCGGGACTCCAGGATCATGACCTGAGCCGAAGGCAGTCGCCCAACCGACTGAGCCACCCAGGCGCCCCTTCCCGTATCTTTCTGACGGTATCACCTGCCCCTCTCTCCCTCGTTCACGGTGCTGCCCCTGCAGTGACCTCCTTGCAGTTCCTGGAACACACCGGGCACACTCACAACTTAAGGCCTCTGCACGTGCTGTTCCCTCTGCCTGGAATGTTCTTCCCCCAGATATCCTCTTGGCTCCCTCTCTCACTTCCTTCAGATCTCTACTTACTTGTCCCCTCCTCCGAGAGGCCACCACCTGTCATTCACGAAGCCTTACTCTACTTCATTTGTCTTCACGGCCCTTATTGTCTGTTTTTATTTTATTATTTTAAAGTACGCTCCACGCCCAGCGTGGGGCTTGAACTCATGACCCTGAGATCAAGAGTGGCGTGCTCCACCAACGAAGCCCGCCAGGACCCCCAAGCGCTTGGTGTCTGTCATGCCTCAGCTGACTTGTTCAGTGGCTGTCTCCCCCCACGAGGATGTGAGCTCCATGAAGGGAGGGACCCTGTCTGCCTTACAACTCTACATCCAGAGCCTAGAATACCTGACGCTTAGTAGGTACTCAGTAAAATAGGAACGAAATAGAGCCAGCCTAGTATGGTACGATGGGTAACCACATAGTGTTGAAGACTGCTTGGGTTCTGATCTTCTTAGTAGGTGTGTGCGCTTGGGCGGGTGAATCCGTTTTCTCAGTAAGATAGGGTCTTACTAGCGCCTCACTCCCCGGGTTTGATGTGTGAATATATGAAACATGCTTTGAGCAGGAGCAGACGCGTAGTGAGTTGCGAGGAACGGTCCTGGCTTGATCATTAGCAGTATTCTGCAAAGTTCTAGAAGCACCAACATCGGGCTCATTCTTCTAGCTCTTCTTCACGGCTTTGATTACTATTATTCCTTCTTGGCCTCCTTTCTCTGACCTTCACCCCTTAAACACCAGTGTCTCCTGAGTGCTTTTCATTTCTTACATTCTCTTCAGGTGAACTCATGGTTTTAACTACTACCCAGGCTGAAGAGTGCCCCCAACCGCACTGTTCCCCGGGGCCTCAGACTCTCTCGCATCTAACTGCTTTGAGCATTTCCATTCTAATTACTTGTTAGGTTATATGACTCACTGAAGTGTGGGTTCCTCAAGGGCAGGGAGAGTTTTCTTGGTTATCTTTATCTCCACTTCTGCAGAGGAGGTGCTCTTGGAAGGCAGACTTTGTAGGTGTTCATGGTCTAGTGAAGGGAAACAGACAATTAATAAATGACTCTAATAGGTCAGTGGGTGACAAGTGCTACTGAACAGGACAAAGAGAAGAGAGAGCTGGGAGAGGCCGAGGTGCGATCGTTTATAAAGGACGGCCAGGGAAGACCTCTGGATATTTGAGCAGAGTGCTGAAGGACTGATGATGTCTGAGGAAAGAGTGTAAACCAGCAAATGCAGAAGGCCTGAGGTGGAGTGTGTTCAGGGCACAAGGGGGCCGGTGCGGCTGGTGTGAAGGTGGCTGAGGGGAACAGTGGTTGGAGATGAGGTGAGCAAAGTAATGGGGGGAGGGTGTTTCAGATAATACAGGGACTTGAAATGAGATGACAGGTTATTGGAGGGTTCTAAAGAGAAGACTGACAAAATATGACTTAGTATTTGGAAGCGTGATTCAGGCTGCTGGTATAACAATAGGCAAGAGGGAGGAGCGCCTGGCTGGCTCGGTCAGTTGGGCATGCGACTCTTGTTGGGGTTGTGAGTTCAAACCCCGTGTTGGTGTAGAGATTTTGCAAAAATAAAATCTTAAAAAGAAAAAGAAAAAGAATAGACAAGAGGGAGGCAAAAGGTAAAAGCAGGGACGTCTGTGGAAGGTTACTACACGGGTTCTGGTGACAAGATGATGGGGTCTTGGCCTTGATTGGCAGTGTGGAGGTGATGAGAAATGGTCAGATTCAGGATATATTATGAAGATCAAGTGAGAATTTGCCGATGTATTAAGGGTAGGGCTTGAGAGAAAGAGAAGCGAGGATAAATGGATAAGTAAATGAGTAAGTGAATTGGATGGATATATATATATGCATTAGAGAGTGATGGCTTACAAGGGCTGCCTACGTCAGAAAATAAATAAACGGGAAATATTGCCTAATGACGATGCAGCCAAGTTTCTGAAAAGAATGTCTACATTCACAGCCTCCGGTTCCTTACCATCTTGCCTATATGCTTCAAACCACTGTCATCTGCCTGCCACCCCCATTGAAACTGCTGACACCAAAAACCTCAGTGACTTTCAGGTTGCTAAAACTAATGGAGACTTTTGAGTTCTCTTGTTCTTGGTCTTTTTGCAGCGTTGTTGAACTTCTGGAAGTTCTCCCGCCTCCGTGCTTGTGACCCCACTCTTTCCTTCCTGCTTTTCCTCCTACCTTTCTCAACTTTCTTTCTCAAACCCCTGCACTGGCTTCTTGTCACGTATCCATCCCTCAATGTTGGTGTTTCTCAGAGTTATGTTCTTAGCCCTCTTTTCTTTTGAGTATTTCATTCATTTATTTAAATACTTACTGAATGCCACCTGTCACATTGTGTGTCAACTATACTTAAAAAAAAAAAGAAAGAAAAACAACTACTGATTGCTTACTAAATTCCAGGTACAGTTCTAGGTGCTGGGGAAATAGGAATAAATAATGGAAAAGTGCCTGCCTTTTCCCCATGGAGCTCACCCACAAGCAACCTCACCCCCTACTCAAGTCCCCAGCCACCCTCTATGTGCCTGTGACTTCCAAATTTATATCTCCAGCATGATGCTCTTTTAATTTGTATTTATTTATTTTAAGTTTTTATTTGAATTCCACTTAACATACAGCGTAATATTAATTTAATTTTAAAATTTCAGACACACCTTCATTTGTATGTCCTTATTTTTTTAAATGTTCTTTTTATTTGTTTTTTATTTTATTTTATTTTATTTTATTTTATTTATTTATTTGACAGAGAGACACAGCGAGAGAGGGAACACAAGCAGAGGGAGTGGGAGGGGAGAGGCAGGTTCCTGGCTGAGCAGGGAGCCCGATGCGGGGCTCCATCCCAGGGTCCTGGGATCATGACCTGGCCCGAAGGCAGACGCCCAACGACTGAGCCACCCAGGCGCCCCTAAATGTTCTTTTTAAAAAGATTTTTATTTATTTATTTGACAGAGAGAGAGAGAGAGTACAAGCAGGGGGAGCGGCAGGCAGAGGGAGAGGGAGAAGCAGGCTCCCCACTGAGCAGGGAGCCCAACTTAGGATCAATCCCAGGACCCTGGGATCACGACCCAACCGATTGAGCCACCCCGGTGCCCCGTCAGAATTCCTCTTTACAGTGAAGTTTGCCTCTTTCTGTGTCACTTCTAATGGCACCACCATGCACCCTCAATTGCTCATTTTTCTTCAGGATTCCTGCCATAGTTCCCAGTCTAATCATCCTCTGCTACAAGGTTGAACTTCCTAAAATGCAAATTAGACCATACTTTCATAAATAACTAAAATACTTTAATAATTCCTTATCATCTTCAAGATCCTTTATTATTTGGTCCAACTCTTCCTTCACCTCTTACCTCCAAACATACCTCTGATTCCTTGTGTCCTTGCCTTACTGAACTTGAATTTTCTTGTATGGTTGCGCTTTGGTGTATGTCATTCCCTCTGTTTAAAATGTCCTTCTTGGGGCGCCTGGGTGGCTCAGTCGTTAAGCGTCTGCCTTCGGCTCAGGTCATGATCCCAGGGTCCTGGGATCGAGCCCCGCATCGGGCTCCCTGCTCGGCGGGAAGCCTGCTTCTCCCTCTCCCACTCCCCCTGCTTGTGTTCCCTCTCTCGCTGTCTCTCTCTCTCTGTCAAATAAATAAATAAAATCTTTAAAATAAAATAAAATAAAATAAAATAAAATGTCCTTCTTTCCCCACTTGTCCTGTTGGCTAACTTCTAGACCCACCTCATGTGTTATGCCCTCCACCCCAGCCTTCTTCCACCTCTCCCGTGTATACCACTGTAGCATAATATGCAGACTTCTGTTGTGGATATTTACATGCTGTATCGTCATTGTGTGGTTTGTGATCATTTATTCTGCAACCTCTTCTACTAGACTACGAGTCCTGTGAAGGTAGGTAAGATGTCTTTTACTTCAGTGTCCCAAGAACTTAATATGACCTATAACAAGAGTATAATAAATGTTTGTTGAACCAATACATGAACACATAAAAAATGGAGAATGGATAGGGAGAGATGACTGAAGAGTAGAAAGGAAGAGAATCAAGAGCAAATATAGAAGGATAGTTTTGGAAAAAACATCCTAAATGTCTGCCTCTAGGACAGGAGAATGGAAAGAAAGGGATAGTTAGAAGCAGATCAGTTTGAGGTGAAGGGTAAGAAATTGAAGGAGTCTATGCTGGACAGTTTCTACTTTCTCCTTAACGTAGTAGGTAAGGCGTAGCTCTTACCTGGAAGACTTGTGTGTGTGTGAAGCATCGTGACAGCTTCTTTGAATCTCACCTTTCACACCTGCAAAACACTCGATTCTATTCTCTATTCGTAAACCTTATCTCTTGCAAAGTTGTAAGAACCAAGGAGATCATATAGGATTGGGCTTTGAGCTCTTTAGATAAGTAGCAATGGACCTACTGATGATCATTACTTAAATATGACTTTAAGTCCATGCCGGTGAAACCTGCTAAATTCCAAAGCCCCTCCCATTTGATCACCCCTTTTCATTCTTTCTATGTATTGTCAATGCTGCAGTTCCTAGAATTGGAGATATTGCTTGCCTCCAAATTACTCTGAAAAAATTCACTAGACCTAACATTACCAAGCGATTTCTTTTTCTTCTTTCTCTTTGTTTCTTTCTTTGTTTCTTCTTTCTTTTTCTTTCTTTCTTTCTTTCTTTCTTTCTTTCTTTCTTTCTTTCTTT
>NW_023270387.1:14395906-14404763 GCF_011800145.1 Mirounga leonina | reverse complement strand
CTTTCTTTCTTTCTTTCTTTCTTTCTTTCTTTCTTTCTTTCTTTCTTATTCTTTCCTTCTTTCTCTCTTCCTTTCTTTCTTTCTTTTTTACTAAAGGGAGAAAAAGGGTAATATTATCCTCTCACTGAGATGTCTAGCTTTTTTTTGAGTTATGCTTAGAGTCTAACTAAATGGTCTAAAATTGGTTTAGGATTCCTTTCAGCCACCAATGCCAACTTATCTTAGGCTAACAGGACTAGAGTTCAGTTGATCTAATTTAGAACAAATTTTTATCCGTAGACGATGGAAAATCTAGGTGAGGATTAAGGTCATGGCCAAGGTACAAAAGGAGGAGGAAGTCTGAGTTAATTATAACCTAGGTTCTGCAGTCTTAATTCCAGGAAGCTGTCCCTTAGCTAGGTGGACAACTTGTTGATTGAGAATATTCTCAGAGGAACTAGATGCTACCAGCTCCTGCATTCTGAGATGAAATTTCCCACAAGTGAGGGTGTTAGTATTGAAAGACTAGAACTCCTTGTCAGTTGAAGAAGCCCTTTGAGTAATGAGCAACCATGACTGGCCTGGAAGATTTCCCAAAGGTTATCTTTTTCAAGGCCAGTTGGGTACGATTGCTTTGACATGTTTTTGAATCTACATTACAATGCACGCATTGTGTTTCGTTGTTTATTCCTATACTCTTTTGGTAGATAACTAAAGTAAAAAAACAAAACCCCCAAAACCCATGAGAATATGACCATAAATGCACATGGCAAATGCCTTATAATCTCTGATGCAAAACGCAAGCCTGAATTAAAAGCTTTATTTATTTATTTATTTATTTATTTATTTACTTTAAGATTTTATTTATGGGGCACCTGGGTGGCTCACTCAGTTGGGCGTCTGCCTTCTGCTGGGGTCATGATCTCAGGGTCCTGGGATCGAGCCCAGCATTGGGTTCCCTGCTCAGTGGGGAGTCTGTTTCTTCCTCTCCCTCTGCTCCCACCCAGCTTATGCTTGCTCTCTCTCTCTCACTTGCTTTCTCTCAAATAAATAAATAAATAAATAAATAAAATCTTAAAAAGAGAGAGAGTGCACCACACTTGCACATCATGAGCTGGGGGAGGGGCAGAGAGGGAGGGAGAGGGAATCTCAAGTGGACTCCTCACTGAGCGTGGAGCTCTACCCGGGGCTCGATCCCATGACCCCAGCCGAAATCAAGAGTTGGATGCTCAACTGACTGAGCCACCCAGGCACCCCTACAAGCTACATTTATTAAGGTCTCTCATATTTGAAGTCATCTGAGCTTCTGAGATCAAGTTTAAAAACTGAGAACTTATTTTGAAACATTATGGGTAGAGACTGGGTGATTAATTATGATCACTGGTTAATTTAACTTTTAAGGTGTTTAGGATTAGGTTTTAGCCTCTCCTCTTTAACCTTATTCTTCTCTATTTTGAGCCTTATTCACACCTAGCCAATTCTATTGCTTAAGACACAGGAAAAATCGTCCTGTCCGACGCAAATTATACATTAGGAATCATCACTGACTCCTGCTAGAGTGTGTCTTACATGTGGGTTAGAGGTCAGATGTCAGTAAGTTTCTAAATAAAAACATAAAAAGCAAACCATCCCCTTCCCACCCCTGCCCCTCACAGTGCAAAAAGCAACTTAAATATCCCAGTGTAGGGAGGATGTAGTTAGGGTTAGGAAACCAGAAATCAAGTCCTGCATTCCAGTCCTCTGCTCCTGACTCACTCACCTCAGGCAAATGGTTCTATTTCATCTCATTTTGGGGGGTGGAAAGTGAGGAGAGTAACATTTTGTTTCAAATCTTCTAGGACGGGTGGCTTCTGTTAACCTGCAGGAGGTCTTTGCTGTCTCAGAGATGGATAAATAAGGAAAACGTGCAGCGACAGATACCGTCTTTTTTTTAAATTTTTATTTATTTATTTGAGAGAGGGACAGAGAGAGTGAGCGAGCGAGCGAGAGAGAGAGCACGAGCAGGGTGAGGGGCAGAGGGAGAAGCAGACTCCCCCCTGAGCGGGGAGCCCGATGCAGGACTCGATCCCAGGACTCCGGGATCATGACCTGAGCTGAAGGCAGATGCTTAACCCACTGAGCCACCCAGGGGCCCCTGATAGATATCGTCTTAAGAGAGATAAGAGATGGGTTTTGTCGCCAATTTGTGTTCTTTGCACCGATAACTTTGCGAGGTTATTACTGAGTCTTTATTGGCAGCTTTCTTCTGGGATGGAGAGTCAGATGGTGATGGTAGAGCAAACAAAGTCCCAAATCAAGGGCCATTTGGCTTCGGTATGTAGCCTCAGTGCAGTGGGGGTGAAATCTGGAGCCTTGGGTGAAGTGGATAATAGTTTCCCCCACGTAGTAGTAACGCGGGCGTCCGGTAATAAAGCATGCTTCTTTCTACTGGCATAGTCAGGCAGACAAAACCCTCACAGGGTCCAAGGTCAAGCAGTGATGACCAAAACACCACCACTTCTGACTTAATATGCATTTGGCTGATATGACTTGTTTGTTTGTTTGTTTAACCCATCCTGGGCTTACGTGGCTTTCATTCCGTTACTCCACTGGAAGGTCACTAAAATTGGTAACTAATTTCCTATCATCACCTTAGAATTCACTGTTATCTCAGAACTATATTTATTCACTTGTTCTATTAAGTTCCCTACCCCCTTGAGACCCAGAGTGAGATGACATCAAGGTAAAAATGCAGGCTGTCCTTAGGGGAAACAATAGCTATTTTAACAAGTAGGTTATAATTCAAAACCACACAACAGTGTTTTAATTGCTTTTGGATTTGACAACATTGGAATGCATTAAAACTGAGAGCTGTAAAGATCACCTTTTCTACTTTGTGTAAGCATCCAACATATGATTCTTTTTTTTTTTTTTTTAAGATTTTATTTATCCACTTGAGAGAGGGAATGAGAGACAGACAGCAGGAGAGGGAGAAGGGTCAGAGGGAGAAGCAGACTCCCTGCTGAGCAGGAAGCCCGATGCGGGACTCGATCCCAGGACTCCAGGATCATGACCCGAGCCGAAGGCAGTCGCTTAACCAACTGAGCCACCCAGGAGCCCCCAACATATAATTCTTACAAAAACCCATCCATAGGTCGCATGTGTAAATCCAAGGAGGAAAAGTGTGGGGTTATAAACCTGCATATGATGTGCTTCTTTCAGTTCTACTACAGATATAAATCCTGAAATGCAGGCTTGGCAAAGGAAGAGGGAGTTAAGATGGTCAGTTCCTAAGGAATTTCTGGGGTTTTCAGATTTCAAGCGAGGTCTTCTACAAAAGCTCGTCTGCTGCCCACCGGCTCATTCTTCCCTCCCAGGCCTTATGCAGTGGCAGCCCCACACTCACTTTGTACAGGAAAGGGCTGTTAATCAGGGATCCCAATCTCTATTTCAGAGTTTCAGGCTGAGCTGTCGGAGTGACTCAGCTGCCATGAGCTCTGGAGCAGTCCCAGCCTGCAGGCCTCCAGGAAATGAGTCCCCCAGGCCTGCATCTCCCTCTGTGGCAAACTGCCACCAGACTCTGCTGTGTACCAACCCCGTACCAAACACAGTAAGGGCAGTTGGTTGCTTTATTGTTTGAAAACCTACTATATACAAGCTGGATAGATTATGTGATAGGCTAGGATTGCCAAGGTGAGTTAGGTATTGTCCCTTCCTTAAAAAGCTTACAGTTTAGTAAGGGAAAGAAACAAATGTAAATGTATCATTAGAGTACAATGAGAGGTGTTAGAAGAGGCCCAACAGAAGGGCAAAAGAAAGCAGTTTAGGAAAATCGCAAGAGTCTTCTCCAAAGGAACAGGGGTGTGCCAGGTAGATGCAGCTAGCCAGGATGAAGGCAGAGGGAACAGCAGTTTATAAAGGTATGAAATCATTAAAGGGCAGTTTATTCATCATATCTGTACTGAGTAACTTCTAGGTGCTTGGAGCTTGGAATATATCAGGGAACAAAACAGATTTTTTAAAAACTATTTTATTTATTTATTTGTCAGAGAGAGAGAGAGAGCACATGTAGGAGCGCGGCAGGCAGAGGGAGAGGGAGAAGCAGGCTCCCCGCTGAACAAGGAGCCTGATGCAGGACTCGATCCCAGGACCCTGGGATCATGACCTGAGCCGAAGGCAGACACTTAACCAACTGAGCCACCCAGGCATCCCACAAAACAGATTTTAAGACATTTCTGCCTTTGGGGGCATTGCGTTTATTTTAGTAAGGTAAAATGATTAAACAATAATCAGTAAATCATATAGAATGTTAGAAGTTGATTTTGGGAAATTTGGGGGGAAAAAGCAGAAAAAAAAAAGTATTTGGAGAGAGGTTTCTTGGAATTGCAGTTAGGGTGGTTCGGGAAGCCCACAGTGAAAACCCTGAATGAAGGGAGGCACCAGCCCCGGGGATGTGGCAGGGAAGAGCATTTCAAGCCTAGGGACCAGCCAGTGCTGAGGCAGGGGGGTTTGAAGAAGAGTAAGGGGAACCATGAAGCAGGAGGAGAAAGGGAGGGGAAGAGTGTGGGAAGGTGATGTCACACATAAAATAGAAAGCCAGATCTTGTTGGGCCTTGTAGTCCACTGTAAAGATTTTAGCTTTGAATTTGAGTAAGGTGAGAGCCACTGAAGGCTTCTGAGCAGAGGACTGACATGGTCTGACTTACATTTTGATGGGATCGCTCTGAATGACTGTAGACAGGCAAGCTTTTTTTTTTTTTTTTTTTAAGATTTTATTTATTTATTTGACCAGCGAGCGAGAGAGAGAGACAGTGAGAGAGGGAACACAAGCAGGGGGAGTGGGAGAAGGAGAAGCGGCTTCCAGCCAAACAGGGAGCCCGATGTGGGGCTCGATCCCAGGACCCTGGGATCATGACCTGAGCTGAAGGCAGTCGCTTAACAACTGAGCCACCCAGGCGCCCCGACAGGCAAGCTTGTAAGCAGGAGGCCATTTAAGAGATCATTCCAGCAATCCCGGTGAGAGATGGTAGTGCCTTGGTGTTAGGGGAGGTGATTAAAAAAAAAAAGGGTCAGATTCTGGATATATTTTGAAGGTAGAACCAACAGGACTTCTTGATGGATTGATATAGGAGACTAGGAGTCAAGAATGACTCCAAAGGTTTTTAGCTTGAGCAATTGGAAGGATGGAGTTGCCAACAGCTGAGAGGGAGAAAGCTGTGGAATGGGTTTCTGGTGGGGTTGTGGAAGAAAATCAAGGGTTCGATCTTGGACGTGTTAAGTCTGAGATGTCTATTAAAGAAGTGCAGGAGGAGCGCCTGGGTGGCCCAGTCAGTGAAGCGACTGCCTTTGGCTCAGGTCTCAATACCAGGGTCCTGGGATCGAGCCCCGCATCGGGCTCCCTGCTCAGCCGGGGGTCTGCTTCTCCCTCTGCCTTTCCCCCTGCTCATGATCTCTAGCTCTCTCTCAAATAAATAAATAAAATCTTAAAAAAAAAAAAAAAAGAAGGGACACCTGGGTGGCTCAGTCAGTTAAGCGTCTGCCTTCGGCTTAGGTCGTGATCCCAGAGTCCTGGGATCGAGTCCCTCATCGGGCTCCCTGCTCCGCGGGGAGCCTACTTCTCCCTCTGCCTCTGTCTCTCTCTCTCTCTCTTTGTCTCTCATGAATAAATAAATAAAATCTTAAAAAAAAAAAAAAGAAGTGCAGGTTGTGGAGATATCAAAGGGGAAGTTGCATATATGTTTAGAGTTCAGGGGTGAGGTAGGAACTGGAGATAAATTTGAGAGTCATCAGTACATCGATATTATTTAAAACCACGAGGCTGGATGAGATCACCCATGGAATGAATACAGATAGAGGAAGGACTGAGCCTTATCTCTGATATTCCAAAGATAGGAAGCCAGAGAAAGGAGGAACCAGAACAGGAATCTGAGAAGTGAAAAAAACTAAGGAAGAAGGAAGGCCACAGGAAAGCTCTGGAAGTCAAGTGTATCATAAAGCGCATCAAGCAGGAAGAGATATTCAGGGGAGTCAGATACTGCTGAAAAGTTCACACAAAATGAGGATTGAGAACGGACTCTTGCATTTCATGTGCAAGGAGAGCAGTTCCAGTGAAGTAGTAGGAATGAGCACCTGACTCGAGTGGGTTCAAGAGAGAACAGGAATTGCAGACAGTGAGTATTGGTAACTTCTTAAAATTTTATTTTATTAGTTTTTAAAAAGATTTTTATTTATTTGAGAGAGAGCGTGTGCACACAAGTGGGGGAGGGGCAGAGGGAGAGTCTTTTAAAACATTTAAAAAATTTACTATTATTATTTTTTAAGATTTTATTTACTTATCTAAGAGAGAAGAGAGGGGCAGAGGGGGAGGGAGAGGGAAAGGGAGAGAATCCGAAGCAGACTGTGCTGAGTGGGGAGCCCAACTTGGGGCTCCATCTCAGAACCCTGAGATCACAACCTGAGCCAAAACCACCACCCAGGTGTCCCGAGTATTGGTAACTTTTTTTTTTTTTAAAGATTTTATTTATTTGACAGAGAGAGACGCAGCGAGAGAGGGAACACAAGCAGGGGGGAGTGGGAGAGGGAGAAGCAGGCCTCCTGCGGAGCAGAGAGCCCGATGTGGGGCTCGATCCCAGGACCCTGGGACCATAACCTGAGCTGAAGGCAGACGCTTAACGACTGAGCCACCCAGGCGCCCCCCGAGTATTGGTAACTTTTGAGGTGTTTTGCTGCAAAAGGGAACTGGTTTAGTAAAAGATGGGCTAGGTAATAGCAGGTGCATACACTCATAGGAACAATAGAGTAGGGAAGAAAAGTAATGGTGTAGGAAAGGGGAGAAATCATGGCACAAAGACACTGAGTGGAGAGAATGGCTTTAAAAAGGAGAATGAACGGGGTGACTGGCCGGCTCAGTCCACGGAGCATGCAAGTCATGATCTTGGAGTTGTGAGTTCGAGCTCCATGTGGGGTGTAGAGATAACTTGAAAATAAAATCTTTAAAGTGTAGAGATTACTTGAAAAGAAAATATTTAAATAAATAAATAAATAAAAAGGAGCAATGAACAACCCAGTATTGGCAAGATGGAGTATACACGTGGGTGCAGATAGTGGTGAGTAGATGATGTTGTGGGAGTCAATGGGAGTTCTCCAAAAGTAGGAGGAAAGGTCATCTGTTGACAGAAATAATCATGGCTCGAAGAAATAAAAATATGCTTGTCAGGTAGCATTAAATGCTTTCTTAAGGTTCTGATCAGGAATTTCTATTATTGCAGTGAGACTAACCAACTTATTCTTTTTTTTTTTTTTTAAAGATTTTATTTTTATTATTTATTTGACAGAGAGACACAGCGAGAGAGGGAACACAAGCAGGGGGAGTGGGAGAGGGAGAAGCAGGCTCCCCGCAGAGTGGGGAGCCCGACACGGGACTCGATCCCAGGACCCCGGGATCATGACCTGAGCCGAAGGCAGTCGCTTAACCGACTGAGCCACCCAGGCGCCCCCAACTTATTCTGTCCAACTACACGGGTCCAAGTGCAGAGCACGTAGACTTAGCCAAGGATGTGGTTTGGCAAATGAGCACAACAAAGTGAGTGAGAGGCAAGGATGTTGGGGCTATATTCACAAGAGTGAATGACTGAACATGGAATATAAGTAAGTCGGGTAAGGAAGGAAAGGAGGACATCAGGGTGGTGAGGGAGATGGTAGAGTCCATTTATTGATGGTCACAGTGACTCCAAATTAATGTATTAGAGGAAATGGGTGGGCAAGATATAGGCAGTCAGAGAGAGGGAGGCATGAAATTCGATCTATGGAGTGGTTGAAAAGACTGGTAATGAATGGGAATGAGTGCCCAAGGAAGGTGAAAGATCTAATCAATGGACTTTAACAGGAACCAAGAGGTTCATTTGTTGGATCATTTGTGTCAGTGGTTTTCAAACTTTAGCATGTGTCAGAATCACATGGAGAGCCAGTTAAAACACAGATTGCCGGATCCTACCTCCAGAGTTTGTAGCTCTGAGTCTGCGAATTTTCATTTCTAAGTTTCCTAGTGATGCTGCTGCTGTGGTCCAGGAACCACACTTGGAAAACCACTGATCCATGTGTATGTTGAAATTGCCAATTATTAAGATGTAAGTAGTTTTGTAGAGTGACAGTGAGCTGGGAGAAAAAAATTGTCAAGAAATAAAAGAATGGTGACGCCTGGGTGGCTCAGTCGGTTAAGCATCTTGCCTTCGGCTCGAGTCACGATCCCAGGGTCCTGGGATCGAGCCCCGCATCGGGATCCCTGCTCAGTGGGGAGCCTGCTTCTCCCTCTCCCACTCCCCCTGCTTGTGTTCCCTCTCTGTCAAATGAATAAATAAAATCTTAAAAAAAGAAAGAAAGAAAGAATGGTTGGGGCGCCTGGGTGGTTCAGTTTGATAAAGTGTCCAACTCTTGTTCTTGGCTCAGGTCATGGTCTCAGGGGTCCTGAGATTGAGCCCTGACAGGGAGTCGGGCTCTGCTCTCAGCGGAGAGTCTGCTTGAAGATTCCCTCCCTCTGCCGTGCCCCCTCCCCCACCACCTATGTGAGCTCGCTCAAATAAATCTTTTTTTGTTTTAAAGATTTTAGTTATTTATTTGACAGAGAGAGACACAGCAAGAGAGGGAACACAAGCAGGGCGAGCGGGAGAGGGAGAAGCAGGCTTCCCACCGAGCAGGGAGCCCAACGCGGGGCTCGATCCCAGGACCCCCGGACCATGACCTGAGCCGAAGGCAGACGCTCAATGACTGAGCCACCCAGGCGCCCCTCAAATAAATAAAATCTTAAGAAAAAACGAAATAAAGAATGCTTTGGTGACTGATGAACTGCAACAATCAGGGATAGTGGGTAATAATGCGATGAGTTTAAAGCTGGCTTTTATGG